>NC_079315.1:89886781-90192406 GCF_029931775.1 Euleptes europaea | reverse complement strand
GTCATGATGCATACCTGTTATCTCCAGGATCAGAGGAGCTTGCCTATTATATTAGGTGCTGTGGAACACAGGCAGGATGGTGCTGCTGCAGTCGTCTTGTTTGTGGCTTCCTAAAGGCACCTGGTTGGCCACTGTGTGAACAGGCTGCTGGTCTTGATGGACTTTGGTCTGATCCAGCAGAGCTTTTCTTATGTTCTTAGGCTTAACATTAGATAGAACTTTCTGACAGAGTGGTTCCTCAGTGGAACAGTCTTCCTCAGGAGGAGGTGGGATCTCCTTCTTTGGAGATTTTTAAACAGAAGCTAGATGGCCATTTGACAGCAAAGCTGATTCTATAAAGTTAGGCAGATCATGAGAGGGAGGCAGGAAGGGTTGCATCAGTGTTTGGCTTTCATGGCCCTTTCTTACATGCCCAGGGTAATGCTGATCACCCCTTTGGGGTCAGGAAGTAATTTTCCTCCAGGCCAGATTGGTCAGGGATCCTGGAGAGTTTTCCCTTCATCTTCTGGGCATGGAATAGGGGTCACTGGCGGTATGGGGGGGTAATTGTGAATTTCCTGCATTGTCCAGGGGGTTGGACCAGATGACCCTGGTTGTCCCTTCCAATGCTATGATTCTATGAAATTCTGTATTGATACCAATCAACTAAGGATACCAATCTCCTTTTTTCAGCCTAAGGAGAAAGCTATTTTTGCTCTTTGCGTAACAGATTTGCATGGCTCCCAGTTTTCCCAGAGCTTTCCCTTAGAGCAAAACTGGGAGCAGGAGCGCCTCTTGAAAGGCAGATTTCTGTTTCCTTGAAACATTCTGTATAGACAGACACTCTTTCCAGGCCGCACTAGTCCGGAGTTCAATGACTGCCACATGTATGTAGACAGGTGGAAGAACAGCAAATGTCACAGGCTTCCCACATGATCTAGTCCTCAAACTATGACCCACATAAGTGCTCTAATAGCGTATCATAGCAGATTTGTCATTTCCATTTTTTAGATTACAAGGATCTGTCCAAACCCTTCAGTACAAAACTTTACATGAGCTGTGTTCACAAACACAGGGGAAATAAACCAAAGGTTTTAATAATGCTCAAATGCTTTTAAACAATCTTGTAGTAGTAAATTATGATCCCGCATACTACCCTTAGGCAAATCGATAATGTGACACAGGCCATTCATTAAGACGATTGTTGTTAGCACTTGTTGAGAGTCTCATTTGTTAATGTTGCACTATATCATCTAATAAAACACACTGAGAGGCTGATATCGCTCTGGGCTATCTAAATAATCTAATTTTTCCTCACATTATTGTGATCTTGGCCTATGCTGGGAAATAGCACGGCTTTAACTTGCTACCCAATTTGCTTGTGAACGGGCTCTTTTTTCAGTGTATTATTCACACTTCCTGCCATGTCTATCCCCCACCCCCACCCCTGAAATGTCAGGAAGGTTGAAGCATCCATTACATGATTGGTGGGTTTCCTTAGAAAACAGAGCCTAGTTTTATTTAACTTTTCTGTCTGGCTGTATGGAAGGGAAGGCAGCATGGTACAGCCTGATCTTGTAAGATCGCAGAAGCTTAGCAGGGTTGGCCCTAGTCAGTATTTGGATGGGAGACCACCAAGGAATACCAGGGTTGCTCTGCAGAAGAAGGCAATGGCAAACCACATCTGTAAGTCAGTTGCCTTGAAAATCCCATAAGGGGTTACCATAATTTGGCTGCAAGTTGATGGCACTTTACACACACATGCATCTGGCTCTCGTAAAAAGTATATTTGTAGCAATTTGTTGATTTACTAATGCATAGGTTGAGCAAGCTTGAAATGGGTTTCACAGAAATATCAGGCCACCCCCCGCCCAAACCCATCCAGTACCCAATACACAAAATTCCAAGTCCCTTCTGTCTCAAGCTGATCTATGGTGTCTGTCTTACCTGGACCAGAGGGTCAGGTTGTAAACAACTGCTAAGCCTTTGCATATCGATATTGGTGTGACTTGCAGGTAGATGATTATCCATCCAGGTTGCGATGACCCTGCAGCAACAGCAGCATCTCACTGCCAAGTTCCAACTCATTAGCTTAACTGTTCCTATCTGCTTCTTGGCTCTGCCATGCAGAGAGGAAACACACTCTGTTCACAATGTGCAAGCGAACAGACATTCTCATAAGTAGACTTAGGTCTTCTTTATGAAACCTATCCCGTACAGGTACCAGCTTTTCTGGATCCATATTTATGGTTATAAAAAGGAGGATCGTTTCTATACTGTAGAATTTTCTCCTTTAAAAGATACCAGTTTTTGCTATGCAATATTAGTCATTAGGCAGCTAGCCAATGTGTTTTAATTATTCAAGTGTTGCAGTGGTTTCAGTGATTTTTACATTGATTTTGATTGTGCATATATATTTTAATTTATGTATTGTTTTCTGGGCTTCTGGACCAGTGTAGGCTGAAAAAGTACATAAATGAAATAGATAAAAATTCCATAGATGGGAGGTCATAAAAGTACACCTAATTCAGGGGAAACTTGGGGGCTCATGCCAATCCTCTTCTTACCACCCCCCCCCAAAAAAATGTCTTGAGATTCAATGTGTATGCCAAAATTTTATTCAAGTTTGATTTGCTTATATTTATTTCATTTATTTTCTAAATTATTGCTCTTTCACCTGTTCAGATACTTTATCCTGTCCTTTATTTCTTTTTATTCTTTTTATTTTCAGTGGAAAACATGTAACTTTTTTGTTTTCCACCCAGCTGGGATGAAATTTTAAAGACTGAACCCCAATTTCAGTCCCAAAAATGTTCCTGTTTTATAAGCGATTAAAATTCCCAACTGGTGTGTCAGGATACTTTCCCAGGATCCTTGAGGGGGGTATGGTGTGATTGTCTGTTTTTAAATAAAAATGGAGTATGGGGGCAAGGAGAAGTAAAGCTAGGGTTGCCAACCTCCAGGTACTAGCTGGAGATCTCCCACGATTACAACTGATCTCCAGCCGATGTTTCTGATACTACAGTAAAGCATAGAATGGGCCAAGGGTTCCCTCCCATATGGTCTGGTTTATTAACGATATTAAAGAATATATTAAAGGGAGCCTTTTCCTTTGGCGTGAAAGGTAGCCTTGTTATTAAAGTGCACACTCTCATTCTTCTTTCAATATCTGCATAATATATTTAGGATTGGGTAACATATAAACATCTAAATGTAACCTATTGATTAATCAGTTGGTTAGCAGGTGGATGGTCAACTAAAAGTTCTATAATACTACTAAAAAAGAATGACTTACAATAATATACCATTAAGTTAACTTTTCCCCAGTCACATTAGCATTCAATTGTGCTTTAATAGCATCAATATGACTTTTTTTTAGCACTAAAGCTCCGCAGAAGAAGACTTACAGATAAATTTAGTAGAATTAGCCCTTGTCAAATATAGATCCTGAGGCTATTAAAATTGAACTGGTTTTTTGTTTTGTTTTTAGTTTCAGAGATTAAGCTAAAGATTTGGGAGAACTTTTTTGCACATAACAATAAATTCTCAGAAGCTTGCTCATCACTAGTGGGCGGCATTATAAACTTTATCTCAAAAAAGGAAATCTTGGTGAAGAAATAAGAGAGTGAAGAACTATATACTTGTATAATAACCTACACATTTCTGCAATATTTAAGCAATTTTATCTTCCTAGGGTAGTTGTACTGACTGTGAAGAAGGTGTCATGGTAAAAAAAATAAACACACACCTTTTGCACTTCAGAATTTACAGCATACCCACTTTTTCCTTACACAGAGATCAGTCTCTGTGTTAGAAAATGTATGTATTATTGGGAATATGGATTAGTTAGAACAACAAAGCTCTACAGCCAGGAAAACCCGATATCTTGCGGTAAACACTAGGGTTGCCAGCTCCGGGTTGGGAAATACCTGGAGATTTTGGGGGTGGGGCCTGAGGAGGGGGATTTGGAGATGGGAGGGACTGCAATGCCTTAGAGTCCAATTGACAAAGTGGCCATTTTCTCCAGGTGAACTGATCTCCAGGTGAACTGATCTCTGTCAGCTGGATCATAGAATAATACCATAGAATCATAGAGTTGGAAGGGACCACTAGGGTCATCTAGTCCAACCCCCTGCACAATGCAGGAAATTCCAAACTATCTCCCCCTCCCCACCCCCAGTGACCCATACTCCATGCCCAGAAGATGGCCAAGATGCCCTACCTCTCATGATCTGCCTAAGGTCATAGAATCAGCATTGCTGACAGGTGGCCATCTTGCCTCTGCTTAAAAACCTCCAGGGAAGGAGAGCTGCTTTCCCCCAAGACATGTTATAACCCCAGTTTTCAGTGCCCACTAGCTGCTCTGCTGTTTTTTGGTCACATCATCAATACATCAAGTTTTAAGAACATAAGAAGAGCCCTGCTGGTTCAGACCAGTGGTCCACCTAGTCCAGCATCCTGTCTCACACAATGGCCAACCAGTTCCTCTGGAGGGCTAACAACAGGACACAGAGGCTGAGGTTTTCCCCTGATGTTGCCACCTGGCACTGGTATTTAGAGGTTTACTGCCTATGAATGTGGAGAATCCCTTTAGTCACCATGGCTAATAAACACTTTTTGCAGAACGTTTTGCTTCCTGTGCTAAAACCTGTCATACTAATTCATGACCAATGTAACTCTGGCTCTGTGTCCTGTTCCCAGCAGTGACCTGTCAGTTACCCCTGGGAGTTCATGAGCATTTTTGTTTGCTCTGCCCAAAGCTATGCTACTTCTAAATTTCCCACCATCCAGTGTTAGCTTGTATTTCTCACTTCTGACTATATTCTGTAGACTTTCAGTTGAGTCAGAACAAGTAATTATCATTAAGGCAGAGTTGATCATGACGATAATCCCCCCAGGGATTATGTTTGTTTGTTTATTTATTTATTTATTGTTAAACTGGAAGCCTCTCTTATCTTTTTACAATTGCAAGGTCTTGGGTTGTTTTTTGTGTGTGCCAAAGATCTTTTTCTGCCTGGGACTCTAGAGAGCTACTGCCAGTCCCAGTACTGAACCAGATGAACCAATAGTCTGGCTTAGTATAAAGCAGCTTCATACAACCTTAGAAGTCATTTTGTGTGCGGGTACAATATAAAAAGTGCATGTGTATAGATAAAAGGCAAAGGTAAAGGTCCCCTGTGCAAGCACCGGGTCATTCCTGACCCATAGGGTGACGTCACATCCCGATGTTTCCAAGGCAGACTTTGTTTGCGGGGTGGTTTGCCAATGCCTTCCCCAGTCATCTTCCCTTTCCCCCCAGCAAGCTGGGTACTCATTTGACCGACCTTGGAAGGATGGAAGTCAACCTTGAGCTGGCTACCTGAAACCCACTTCTGTTGGGATCGAACTCAGGTCGTGAGCAGAGCTTTTGACTGCAGTACTGCAGCTTAACACTCTGCGCCACGGGGCTCCTCATGTGTATAGATAGCAGCATGCATAAGTCATGGGTTTCTCTTTAAAAATATACACCCGGTAACTGTGAAAGAATTGTGTCCCAACTTACATTTATTTTGAAACGATAAGCTACAAGAAGATCATGTCCTCGGCCTAATAGGAGAAAAACTGAAGAAAGCCAAGCCCATGGAATTCTGAAATCCTGATCAATCTCATTTTATTTTGGATCAATTGATAATCGTCAAGAGATAATAAAGGATTATTTTTCAGCTGTAATTTAATAGATCAATTTCCCCCCTGTAGATAGTCATGTGATATCTACTATTCATGCTATGTGAAGTATAAATGGAAAAAGTCACCAAAGAAATCATTAGGGGTTTTAGTGGCCTCTTTGTAAATCTGTAGTAAGTGTGACACTGGATTCTCTCCCTGTGTATATAAAAACTGAAAGATCCAGCAAAACACAAAACAACACTGACGTTTCTATTTTGGGACTATAAATTGGCAACGCTTTAGGCTCATGTCATCTGCATGAAAACAAACGCAAGTGAATCACTGCAATTTAAGGGTTCTTTAAGCTGCTTTAGCCATTACTCATTTCTGAAGTGCCTTCTTGAAGTGCCACCCGTGAAAGTGTTATAAGCGTTGATGTTTCCTATGTCTCTGGACTAATGCTAACAAGCATTCACTGTTCAAAGACATTGGGTTTGATTACCTAATACAAGCACCCAAATGCTGTGTAGATGACTTTGGGGCTCTGGCAACAAGAAAGCATGAGAAACGTTAAAGAAAAGAAGTCACTCTGATGAGTACAGCTGCACAATGAAGCAACATTTGGAGTACAGCCTGTTGGATTCTGATTGGGCGCACTGCGTTCTTTTCAAACTAGGACATGATGTGAAACTACCTCTAGACTAGAGTGTTTTTTTCATTTCAAAATTTTAATTTTATGCTCACAAATAACAATAACAAAAACAATTAAACATAACGTTGACATAACACATAACAAACTGTTTTACACATTGCCAAATGTGCCTTCCTTAAACCAAGATTAACTATCTATAAAAATTATTTTGTAACTAACATCCCTTAAAAACTATTTGTCTTTATAGAAATACAAAAAAAATATTGATTATACCATATTAAAGTTTCTTAAGTGACTGTTCTAAGTTATTCTAGTCTGTTAGCTTTTTTCTTATACTACGTATATCTATATCTTCTTTAACATCATGTCAGCTAAGGCTTTCCGTCGACCCCGGATAAAAACAAGATGGTTCCTCGCTAAACAAAATGGAGTTTTAGTTCGCTCCGTCCTTCCCCGTTTGCATTCTGTCCCCCGCCCGGCATCTGCACCACAATGGAGACCCGCCCGAGTAATCGCTGGTATGATATCAGGTCCCATGGAACAATGCCTGGGAGCCCTGGAGATCGTCTAGCTAATTCACGCGTTAATTCCTTGTATGCATTTTCTTAAGTAGTTACCGGCAGTTATCTTCCGTATTGTTTCCTTGTATCTGAACTGTCAAGACAACTCTGCCGCTCCTCGTTCTTTTGTGTTGTACCCTGAACATAATCAATCCCATTGTATGTACCCTATAAATGTACCGATATTTCCCCATGTCTGTATTCTAGCCTTATGTTTCTATGGACTTGCTGAACTCGCTGGCTTTCTTAATAAAACTTTTAAACTCGCGACTACGTCTGGAGTAAAGTTCCCTATGCAGGAAACGCAACAAGGTACTGAGGTCTGACACATCAGCTATATATTTTGGCTTATTTAATCTCTTAACGTACAATAGAAATTACAGTTTTGCATAATCATACTAGAATTTCCATTTTCTTTGCAGTTCTTCCAGTGGTCTTTTGTTCAGCAGATGTGTCAGCTTGGCCATCACTACGTACTCTGCCATTTTCTCTTGCCTAGACTAGAGTGCTTTTTATTGTGTTTCGTGTTTCACATTGCATATCTTCTTACCATAACCTGAGACTGCATAATCCTGAAGAGATTTGGTAAAGAAACACAGGGATACCAATACCACCCAGTTGCCCATCTCAGAACCTTGCTTATGGAATTGTTTGGCTAGTGGCCTGGCTAAGGAAATCAATGTCTACGTCATGATCACCATTCTAAGCAGCACAGATTCAGAGGATGAAGGGTTTATAATACTAGCTGTAGTGGCACCAGAATCTTATACTGTCACCCAGGCTGTACCTCCTCAGTGGAGAAACCCTGAGGCAGAAATCTACAAACTTAGGAGGTGACACCTCTGGATCAAACCCGGCAAGGAGGTAGTCTCCCACTACCCCAGGCTTGCTTTTCAATGTAGACAATACACCCAAACAGGAACTGAGTACCAAGCAGACTGTGTGTGTGTGTGTGTGTGTGTGTGTGTGTTAAATGCTGTCAAGTCGTTTCTGACTCATGGCGACCCTATGAATCAATGTCCTCAAAAGTGTCCTATCCTTAACAGCCTTGCTCAGATCTTGCAAACTGAGGGCCATGGCTTCCTTTATAGAGTCAATCCATCTCTTGTTGGGTCTTCCTCTTTTCCTGCTGCCTTCAACTTTTCCTAGCATGATTGTCTTTTCCAGTGACTCGTATCTTCTCATAATGTGTCCAAAGTACGACAGCCTCAGTTTAGTCATTTTAGCTTCTAGGGTCAGTTCAGACTTGATTTGATCTAAAACCCACTGATTTGTTTTTTTGGCAGTCCAGGGTATCCGTAACACTCTCCTCCAGCACCACATTTCAAAGGAATCTACTTTCTTCCTATCAGCTTTCTTCATTGTCCAGCTCTCACACCCATACATAGTAATAGGGAATACAGACTACCAGGCTGTAAACCATGGGTTATCCTTTTAAAATCTACCAGTCTGCAGCAAGGCTTATTTCTCTGAGAGAAATAAGCAGGCCAGTTTAAGTCAACTGTAACTGCCTTTCTGTGGACTTTTACAACTAAGCATTATGTTAGGAGCCATTTTCAATCCAGTTGTATCAATTACGCATCATGATTGATTAATGCGGCACTTGTGATTTTCACTGTTTTCACAAAACTCCCTTGCTCTTATTAGCTATGACAAAAGGGAAATAGGGAATAGCCCCCAAGGGGAAACAACCATAGTCTCTCAGACAGGTCATCCCCCCAGTGGTGTTAGTGACACATTATTGTTATTAACTGCCCCTTCTGAAAACATTTAACAGAACTTTCTGTCGGTTTACCCTTTGTGCCTTTCATGAGTCTATCATTATTAAGAGTCCAGGGGCTATATTGTTTAATGTTACATTCCTTGGCATTAAGTTCTCAAGGATAAGCCCATGAGACCCTGATTAACACAATAATCCTGGACTGACTAAGGTTTATGACTGCCCTCGTTATTAACCTGTTAGCAACATTTCTCATGCCACAGAGCACCCCAGAGTGGTCCACACTGTGCTAGAACTAGACAGAGAAAGAAAGAAAGAAAGAGAGAGAGAGAGAGAGAGAGAGAGAGAGAGAGAGAGAGAGAGAGAGAGAGAGAGAGAGAGAGAGAGAGAGAAGAAAGAAAGAAAGAAAGAAAGAAAGAAAGAAAGAAAGAAAGAAAGAAAGAAAGAAAGAAAGAAAGAAAGAAAGAATTTGCATTTTCAACTCCCACATGCACTCTGTGGTCATATAAATCAGGTCTATTCTAATCAAGGGTGCAACCCTATCATGCTTATTTGGGAGTAAGTCCTACTGACTGCCATAGTACATGCTTCTGAGTAAATATAGAGTGGCAATTAGTATCCAGTTTTGAATTTAAGACAGAAACAATCACAACCAGCAGTACACATAATAATTATTAAGCACTACACCTGCAGCCTCTGGTACCACTGAGAAGGTGTAAGGACTTTTTGTTGTTGTTTAATTTATACCCCGACCTTTCTCAACAAGGTCGGACTCAGGGCAGCTTCCAACAATCAGTGCTGCCTGTTTTGGATAAATGCCTAAGCATCCTATCAATCAGCTTTCCATCCAGGAGTATTTCCCCCTTTTATATATTTCTTGCATCAAGAATGCAGCATGTTTCCATATACTCACAATCTGGCTGAATTTGCATGCTCCATTAGGAGGAAATGCAATAATTTCAGCCTAAGGTACAATCACCTTTAGCAGAAACTTCACATTCCATCAAGCCAACAAACAATAAGACTACCTTTCATCTAATGATGTGTGGCTAAGTGAAGATAACACTGACAGTATTTCTTATTTTCCTGAGAACAATGAAGGCACAATACAATGCTGTGCAACCAATCTAATTATGTCTGAATAATGGAGAATCCATTAATTGTTAAACTGTCAATCAAAAACCCTCTTATTAGACATGGAAACAATGTCATATCGTTATCTAAGAAGAGTCCTCTTATCAATCAATAGTATATTATGCAAGGGATCCTATTTTACATGCAGGGTTTGACTGACCTTGTCAGTGAGAGTTAAGTGGGATGATGAACATTGGTTTTGTTGTGCCAGACCTGGAACCTGTTTTTGACTGACTTTGACCACATGCAAAAGAAATCAGAGTATCTTTCCTCACCGCATTGTTCTTCCAGTTCCTATCAGATATCATGAGGCTGTCTCTTTTGTGATCCATTTAGGGGGTGGGGGGAATGAAATCCATATAAGGGATGGCATGTGCCCCACCCCCTTCTCTTTTTGACCACCAAGAAGAGAGATACCCACCCTCTGTTTATTTCATAGTGGGCACTAGCTGGTCACCCATTTGGAGGCCAAGTAGGATTTCTTCCCCTCCTACAGATTGGCACTAGACTAGGTGCGTTTTTCGCCTACTCTGAAAAGGGCAACAGGAAATCCACTGGTTTTAGTAATGCCTAGGCACTGGTATTCCACAATGGTGGTAGCAGTGTGGGTAAAGTTGCTTGACTGGTACACAGTACAGCTTAGGGCACCACTTGGATGGTGAAAGGTTAACCCTCAGACCAGGCCTGGGGACTCGGTGCCTTCATGGACCTGGGACAGGTACCCCTTGAGTGGTGTCATTATCTTCAACCCATAGACCTTATGGCTAGAGGGACAGGAAGTGGCACACCTCCCTTGAGCATCATGAAGGCTTGACAAGGAGGAGCCTGTGTTAGCCAAAATGCTCGGTTATGAATATTTATATGGAGAAATTAGCAGATCAATAACCAGCAAGGGGCATAACCTCGGGATCTAACCTTTGTTTACAGGAGTCCGTTCCAAGATTCAAACAAGAGGCGGAAGCAATGGTTTCTTTTAGGAGATTTTACTTTAAAATATGTGCACAAGCGATCCAATAACATGTACACAACACACAATCAGAGCCGAGGAAGTAAAGGTTGTAGGGCACAGACATTCGCCAATGTGGCAGAGACCCTTTGAAGAGGGGCAATACTACACCTGATCCAGAAGTGGACGTCCGGGGTTCCGTGTGGCTAGAATACAAGGAAAGAGGGCAGGGGGTTCCCAGGGCTCGGCCAGCGAGGCGGGAGGGTATCGTGGCTGGGCTGCGCAAAACCCACACCAACAGAGTGACAGCAAGTATGAGAGGAGAAGAGGGAAGGTAAATTATGACTGAGAGCGACCCAAGTTATACTCTTTTTGGGGTGGGGGATGATGGGATTATCCCCTTGTGGTTCCCATTCATTCACAAAAGGTGAATGAAACCTTAATGGTCGGCTGCTAAGGTGTGTCAGGGGGCCAATTGAGACAGGTAAGCTAAAACCTATGGCTTGCGCAATTCCGGGAGGGTCAGGAGATGACAGCTGCGCCCGGGCGAGGCACTTTCGCAATGCTGGATGAGTGATTCTTAGTTGCTGATATCACGGAGGCTTCCGATGGGTCGTTGATTATGCAGATGGCTGGGGGGGGGGGTGCTGGCTATGTGTCTGGTTGTTCCTTGTGAAATGGCTTCTGCTGGACACCCAAACGGGGACACAGGAAATGGATTCCCTCTGGTTCACTCGGCAGGGTCGTCCTGCCTGTGGTTCCTTCATGCCTGTTTCGCGGGACAGTGCGGGAGCCCTTTCCATAGCGTCTGGGGCTTGCTGCATGTCTGGGACGGTAGCGACACATAGCTTTTGGGGTTGCCATGTATCCAGTCTGGGAGATGGCAAGAGTGGGGCAACACCTGAGCCATACATATGTGATAGCTCTTGGTTTGGAGCCAGGGGGCTTCGACTATAAATTCAGGGATGCACAAACAAGAGGAGGCCTGACTCTTCTACACCCCACCAATGTCCCACACTGCATCTAGGCTTGGAATGGGGTTTTGGGCCTGCAGATGCCACAAATCCCCTTTGATCAATGTAAGCAAATAAAATAAATAAAGTTGGCCCGTTTTATTACCCAAGAGAAGGTGTTGGCTCTCCTTACTTGGGGTCTGCATGTAATCAGGTGCTGGGGTTGGCAGTCCAAATGGTACTTTTGTGCTGAAATGTTCTGTAGTATTGCTCTGACTGCTTGCCTGTATCCCTGATTCTCCCCAATAAACTACCTATGATTAATCCAATTTATTAAGGCCTTTGTTTTCCTTCCTAAGCTTTGCTTTGAAGCTCTATCACTTTTCATTTTGATGCCAACCTCTTGGCACACAGTGTTCATACCCTTCTGTTTGATTCTGAGAACTGTTTACATGGACAAAAGAGTTTATACGTATCGTTCTGAGAACGTCTAGGAACAAGACTTTGTAGAATATATGTTTGATAATAAGAGAATCATCTTACGAAGTGTGCTTTCGAGGCATGCATTACCCAATTAGCCCCCTCCAGGAATCACTCAAGCCATAATGCACTATCCAGTGGTGATAAGGACTAGTCTATATGTTTGAAAAAGTACAAAGCCTTTGGGGGTTGTACCAATTAAGGCAGAGGAATCGCATGGTTAACTACTAATCCATGTGCAAATTCTCCCTGCATATAGGAAGCTAACTCTTGCAGAAGAATGGTTGAAGTTTAGCTTTTTCCTAAAAGGCTAAATTATCAATGGGAATATTCAGTCAAGCAACCTCTCACCTCTTTCTTGAAGTGGATTAAAATATGTCCTGTAGGGTGTTGTTTTTTTTTAACAGTTGGTCTTAAATGTTATCAGACTGGAGATATAAATGACCTATAGGATTATTCCTGCTTGAGCATATCATGTATGCCCAGTAACAACATTTTCAAGTTCACCACAGCTCTTAAGGGTCTATGAAACAAACTGACGAAATGAATCACAAACACATTCTGTAATCAGTATTAGCCTACTCCAGCGTGACTTTCATCTGCATAACGAAATTAATTTCATAGCACAGTGAGTCTTTGAGAACACTGCACGTATGGCCCTCTTTTAAATGAAAGGCAGATTCATTCCTTTAACTGCTACTACAGCTTTCACAACTATAATGGCAAAATATGTCTCATACATTAATTTTCAATTATTTTAACAGTACCGCATCGCCATCACTATTGTATCAATGTGGAAGAGAAGAACAAAGCTTCCGTTCAAACTCATCTTCCCCAACCACCATCACCTCTGGGTGTCCGTCGTTATCCAAACAACTCGTTTGTTCTTGTTTTGAATGCTGGGGCTGAATGATACACAAACCATTTCACCTTGAACAGCTTCATGCCTCGTGAGCCATTTGAGACCTCCACAGCACTGCTAATGCAGGGGGATGTCAGTGGCGTAGTGCTGAAATGGGATTTAGTCAGCCAATCAGTGCGTGAAAGAACGGCAGTGTTCAGAAGTCCACAGCAGCAGATTGACGTCACTGGGCACCTTATCACGATCTGTGATTGGGCAGAGCACTGAATGATGATAAAGACTTCCTAGCAGTGGCTTGCCACGCATCAGAATGCATTCATCTGGTCATTTCCCTGAGCGCTACACAAAGTTTCATTTAAACGGACATAAAAGTCAATGTGTCTGGGCTTAGAGGCAGGGCAATTTGTTTTCTAAACGACTTATGCACATCTAATGCAACTAAAATCTTGCAGGAGCTTTAAGAAGCTCTCGCTTGACATGGTTATATATATTTTGTACTGTTCTCTCATGTAATGGGGAAGATGTTAGGCCATAAATAGCTTTTACTTCACAATCGATTTCTCAGGTAGATTCTCCAAGATAGACTACTTTCTTATTTAAGAGTTTAATGGGAGATCTGAGGATGTTTGGATAAGCCCAGGCAGCAAGCCAACCTTTCATTGTTCCAAGAGGGATTCTAGTCTAAATTCATGATCATGGGGCAATTTAATTAAAGACAGCAGATAAATCTTCAGTCTCTGCTTGACTTTCCATCCCTTGCTCTCTGTCCCTTCAATTGATCTCACTAATAGAAAAGATAGTGTTGTCATGTCTAGAACAAAGAATTATGGATTATACCTATTCTTTGAAGAAAGTGTATAAATATAAAGTGGACAAATATAGCACTCTCCATCCAATCTTGTAACACATCTGGTCAGATTGTACCACGAGCATTCTGCAGTTCTGTGTAGTTCATATTGAGCCAAAGAACTGTCATGCTAGCACCAGAAACTCCTTCTGGGACCCTTAGCCACTAGAACAGTTTCTAGGGTATGTGTTGTGGAAAATCAGACATAATCAAAGGATTATGGCTGATACAACTTCCTCAAGCCAATTAGCAATGGAAACTCTGTAGAGGGATCAGTAGCCAAAATAAATCACAGAAGCCTTTGCAAAGGTTCAGGATAGATTACTAGAGAGTGGGGTGTATTCATAGCCATTTTCAGTCTAATACAGTCAGCCTAGGACCATGGCTGCATCCACACATCACTGGATACTATGCTATAGCAATCATTTGCAACTGGATTGCCTTGCCCTCACAGCATGATGCAGTTGTGAAAGATCACTGGAACTCATTGCGTGAGTGTGTGAAGTAGCCCATATTCTACCAGCAATATTATCTCCATTGCAATATATGAATATATGCTATATGCAGTAATTCTGCCTTTGTATTTATTCTATTCAGGTCTGGCCTGTGTCCATAATGTGACATACTACTTTCATAGTAAGACCACTGAGGCTGCATAGAGAAATAGCATTTATTATAGAAAACCTAAAAGACTCATGCCCTGACCAGGATAGCCCCAGGCTAGTCTGATCTCATCAGATCTCAGAAGGGTTGGCCATGGTTAGTTCTAGGATGGGAGACCACCACCAAGAAGAAGAAGAAGAAGAAGAAGAAGAAGAAGAGTTGGTTTTTATATGCTGACTTTCTCTACCACTTAAGGAAGAAGCAAACTGGCTTGCAATTGCCTTCCCCTCCCCACAACAGTCACTCTGTGAGGTAGGTGGGACTGAGAGAGCTCTAACAGAGCCATGACTAGCCCAAGGTCACCCAGCTGGCTTCATGTGTAGGAGTGGGAAAACCAACCCAGTTCACCAGTTTAGCCTCCGCTGCTCATGTAGAGGGAATCAAACCTGGTTCTCCAGATTACAGTCCACTGCTCCAAACCTGCTTTTAACCACCACACCATGCTGGCTCGCCAAGGAATACCAGGGTCGCTATGCACAGGAAGGCAAGGGCAAACCACCTCTTAGTCTCTTGCCTTGAAAACCCTGCTGGGTTGCCATGAATTGGCTGTGACTAGATGGCACTTCGCACACACAAAGGACCCATCTCTAAGGTGGACAGGAAGCAGGTTCCCCTCTTCTTGGCAAGAGTATCTTCTCCATGTCCAGCAGAATGCAGGAAAAGGAGGCCTTCCTAAATATTAGCAGCCTTTTGTGATGAATACCTGTCTGACCACTTTTACTGCAAGCAGGTCTGCCTGGGAAGCAGATGGTGCCTCTGCAGAAGGGAAATAACCATGAAATTCAGCTTTGGAGACTCTGATCTTGTTCCATTCTAAGACATAGGAGGAAGCAAAGCAGTATTTGGAAAGCAAGCTGTAAACAATTACAAAATAAGATCTTAAATGAGGATTGGTCCTTAGTGTTTAAGGATGCAAATTGTAAATGTTCACCTTGCTTCTTCCAGATACCCTTTAACAGAAAATTCTGCTTGCCATACTATTTCCGCTGGTTAGAAATCCATAAATTTAGACAAGCTTTCTTATTGTCGAGATGTAATGCTTAGACTCAGCTGAGACACAAGGGCAATACAATAAAATTATCCAGGAGAACGCAAATGTCCATTTTGTCCGGATCAGGTTGATTCCCTAGCCCACACTGTTTTATCATGTCCACAAAATAATACTGCATGAAATAAATATATCACTCCCTGGATAAAACAGCTAAAGACACTTTCTTAGAAGTGGATACTGCATTATTTGCTGTCAAGTAGTTTGGTCAATTGTGTGATAAATGCGGCCACTTTTCTGTTTATAGTGTCAAGGAAAAATTAAATTTCATTTCCCCCTTTTTTAAAGTGTGAAATGGTAGATGAATAGCGAACGGCTGTTAAATCTAGGGAAAGGAAAGGGTAAGCTTCTCTTTGCTCAGGCTTCATTTTTCTTTTCTTTTCAATGTTCAGAGCCGCTCTTTTTCTCTGAACAGAGTTTCTGAAGTTACTTGGGGAAATCAACTGGAAAGTAATGGTAAGGGTGCACAGGCAGGAAGAGGATTTCTCTTTCTGCTTATATTTCCAGGTTGCCACTTAGCAAGGAAGGTGCAGGACAGACCTCACAAAACACTGTTCCTCCACTGCAGAACTAGGATGGGTTTAATGCAATAATTTTCCAATATCAGGGCAGGTTTTGACAAAATGTTGATGAGTTATAAAATCAGGGATGCCGAGAATTTCAATGCAAATACAATCGACGGCTGAATCAACCTTGACGGAACTTCTTCTTGCCGTGTGCATCGAGCCCCCCTCACGGGGTTGCCTTTAGATTAATGTTTGATGTTCTGTTAGAATACCACGCAGAGCAAAACTATGCAAGAACCGCTTGTGTATTCTGAGATCACGCCTGGGCCACTGAGTGACATTTGTAACTGCTGCGTTGCACCTTTTTGACCTTGGGCTACAAGAGAGCGGGATAAAGAGCCTTTACTCCTTACCCAGCAGGCCATATGTCAAGTCACTGCTTGCCATCGCCACAATCCGAATGAGAAGTGAGCCTAAGACCTACCTGGTGACACACAAACACACCCATCTGCTGTCTGAGAGGACCTCCTTTTTTCTGGATCACACTAAGCATGACTCAAACTCTGTACATATGATTTATATAAACATGGCACAATTATCACTTAGTAAACAACTTTGTTTATGTTGGAACACTTTTGGTCATGTCCTTATCTGGGTGCCATCTGTCCCTATCCTGTGGATGCAGCGAGGCCTCTTATTAAGACTCTGGCAGAAGCTTTCCAAACAAACAATGTAGGTGTGTATAAAGGCATAACATTTCTTTATAAAATTCTAGCAAATAAAGTTGCATTCTGCAACTGTAAGTGGCGGTTTCTAGAAATCGCCCTTTTTCCTGAAAAAGCATTCCAACCACTGTGTTGCATGGTATTCTGTGCAGAAATACTAGCTTCTAATATGAAATAAATGTCATTCCCAAGTTTTGCTAATGTAAATATGTCCTATTTACATAAACAGAGTGCCCTGAGCTATATGTGGACCAAATTTCAGCTCTAGCTGAAATGCAGTCTCATTTTGAAGTTGCTTTATGCGTTTTGAAGCCTTCTAAATATTGAAAAATATTTTCTTTATAACTTTTTAAAAAATAATCAGTGTGCCTTGAATTATGCATGAACTACATTTCAGATGTCAAGGCCATGCAGAAGTACACTAACAATTCTGAAACTCTCATGAACAAGTCAATCTCTAAAGCAGACAGTCTTAGGGCCTAACTTCATGTTACATTTCCCCAGATATGTGCGCAAGTTGGGTCACTGACATGTTCTTGTAGCCTTGGTCACTGACATCTTCTTGGAGCTTGATCTGGATTGGGATCACAGCACATAAGGAGAGGGGGGCACAGACCTTCCTCCCATGCCAATTTTATGACCTGAAAAAGCCCCAGGGAACAGCTGTTTGCCCCACTGAGGGCTGCAGGTGTACCAGTAAAGCTACATGTCAGTTTCCCCAATGAAGCAAATAGTAGCTCCCTATGGTCAGGAAAATGGAGAGGAGGAGGTCTAAACCTCATCCTCCTGCATGCCATGGTCCTAACCCAAATCAGGGCCACACACATTTGGGAAGCAGAGAGCTCCCAGGAAACATTTGTGATCTCACCCAGGGATGTATCCGGGACAAATGTAATCAGTAGTTAGAAATATAATATCTGTAGGAGTATCTCCAAGAATGCACACCCATGTTCAGATACATTTCATATTTTGAAATGTATGGATTTAGCAATATGTGGGGGCAGAGGGTTGTGAAATTAAAGGTTATGTTATTCCTTTTAGATCTTGCCATGAAATATCTGGAGGACCTCTCACACACAAATCTCAAACTCAAAGTCTCTGATTCATTTCCTTTTATTGTAGCTTGCTTTTGCTGTAGTTTAAATAAAGCCCACAAAAATTGCAAAATGCCAATGGGAGAAAACATAGTCCAGCAAAATTAGGGCCATCCTTAAAACAACAGAGCACTACTCGCTAAATTCTAAAAATAGGCCCACAATGGGCTATGGAAACCTTTTGGAAGGATAATTATATGGCTAGAAATGCTGGTTCAGAATAATGCAAGGCAAGGAGATTGGAAGAAAGAAGAATTCTGGATCAGGTGGATAGTGGCAGGCTTGTCTCAAACAAAGACATAATTATTTTGGTGAACCTCAAAGAAAAAAGCTGGCAAATGCATTGGCTGCAGATTGGGAGACAGAGGAGTCCTATGAGACACTGTGGCCCATAAAGGACAAGATTCCCATCAAACGCCTAGCTCATTCTGGTCCCTGCACAGGTGAAACTTTCCAAAGGCGTTCCTTTGACATCCTCTCTCCTCTGCCTCATGCTTCACAAAATATTCTTGCTAGTTCTATTGCTATTTGCTGGTAACATTTGGAGCTCTGCACTACAGATTGATTCAAATAACCAGGAGTTATGTGTTAACTGTCTCAAACTTTGTGGCATAAAGAAGAAGAAGAGTTGGTTTTTTATATGCTGATTTTCTCTACCTTTCAAGAGAATCAAACCAGCTTACAATTTCCTTCCTAACCCACAACAGACACCTTGTGAGATAGGTGAGGCTGAGAGAGTTTGGAGAGAACTGTGACTAGCCCAAGCAGGCTTCATGTGTAGGAGTGGGGAAACCAACTCGGTTAATCAGATTAGAGTCTGCCACTCAGGTGGAGGAGTAGGGAATCAAACTCAGTTCTCCAGATTAGAGTCAGTCACTTCTAACCACTACACCACGCTGGCTCTCTCTGTTCCTACCATAGGGAACAGAGCAGTCATCTGCAGAGTCTCACCATACAGTTAACCCACCATGATTACCTGTCCACAGCTACTCAGAAATATAGAGAAGCAACAAGGTGTGAGTTATGGTGTGCTTAAATTCACTGTAGTAGTCCACAATGAACTTCTAAATGGCTGTCCTATGGCTCCCTGAATGCACTGTTCAGCTGTGCACACCTTCCCATGGCTGTACTGTAGGGGTGGCCTACAGTACAGCACTCCAGGTTACAAAATTAAAGGTAATATAAACATTATTGAAGTGTAAGGATGTGTCACTGGCCACCAAGACTAGATTAATTCATGCCATCGTATTCCCTATTACTATGTATGGGTGTGAAAGCTGGACAGTGAAGAAAGCTGATAGGAAGAAAATAGATTCCTTTGAAATGTGGTGTTGGAGGAAAGTGTTACGGATTCCATGGATTGCCAAAAAAACAAATCAGTGGGTTATAGATCAAATCAAGCCTGAACTGACCCTAGAAGCTAAAATGACTAAACTGAGGCTATCGTATTTTGGTCACGTCATGAGACGACAAGAGTCACTGGAAAAGACAGTCATGCTAGGAAAAGTTGAGGGCAGCAGGAAAAGAGGAAGACCCAACAAGAGGTGGATTTACTCAATAAAGGAAGCCACAGCCTTCAGTTGGCAAGATCTGAGCAAGGCTGTCAAAGTTAGGACATTTTGGAGGACTTTCATTCATAGGGTCGCCATGAGTCAGAAGCTACTTGACGGCACTTAACACACACACACACAAACAATATTCAGATTTGCAGCCTATTTGATCCACAAGAGCTATAACTGACCGGGTAGCTTTTAAAACACATCTTATCTAAGAACGAATTGCTGAAGTGTGCTAATACAAAAAAGAATCTGCTGAAAGAACATTGGTAGGAAAGCTTGCATTGGCGGCTGAGAACGGAAGGCCAAAGCACCATTACTGGAGAAAACCCAAAAGGTGAAATCTTGTTTCAATTGAGGCTACTTTCTTCCATGTCTAGAAGGTCCGTGGCAACCTGTCAATGCAAATACAGATGAAGTCAGTATCAAGAGATGAAAACAATTTTAGGGAAAGGAGAGATTATCTACTGGAATGTAGCTTCAGGAGGTAGTTTATTGCCAGATGCATTTCAGGAGGAGGGAAAGATATGCTGTTGTTGGGAAAGAAATGCTGAGCTTTAATCCTGAAGTAGCTTTGTGTTTATTGACCAAATTGGTGCAGGTTTCATTCCTTATCGTGAATGTTGGCAATCCTACCAAAACACCCATTACAGAATTTATATCGACCAACTATTTCCAGAGCAAATCCAGTGTCACCACCCATCTCTAATCCCTGCCATCCTCCAACAATCCTCTGAGGGAAGGTATATCAGGAAAAAACGATTTAGCTGGGGTGATTAAGTATTTTAGGTGAGGCAACATTTGAACCTAGGTCCCCAGAACCAAAATATACTCAGGAAGTGAATAAACCAGCGCTGGAGATAATGTATGGATTCTGTTACCCACCATTAAGGCATACTGGTACAATGAAATGTTATACTGCTTTGTTTCATAATTGTAATGTAGGGCTTCTGCTTGGCTCACTGGCAATGCAGCTAGTTAATAGGTGGCCAGGCATGGCATGGCAACCTGCAGGAGATGAGGGGAGGCAGATATTTATCACAGGGGGAGGAAGTGATCACCATCATGTGATGACATTACTTCTGGCATGACCTGGAAGTACCAAGGCGATGCTCTAGCACTAGTTTTGGGGCGAGTGCTAAAGCATCACCTTGTCATGATGTCAGTGCTTCCAGGTTGCTCCAGAAGTGATGTCATCACAAAGGGACAAAGATTGCTTTTCCACCGTCCCACCCTCGTTTCGCAAGCCTGTTTCCACCCACTGGCAACTGAGCATTGGCGGACTGTGCTCAAAATTGCCGAGAGATTGCCTGCCATAAGTGGGCACCTGGCAAGCCTATTAGTTAAGTAGTTAATGATGTGTTTATAAAAAGAATATATAGGACCTGAACAATTTAGGGTCAAATGAGATGAAACACTGGAATATTAGGCTTGCTTTTACAAATGATCTACAGCCGATAGAGAACAGTTTACCTGGAGAAAATGGCCGCTTTGGTAATTGGGCTCTATGGCATTGAAGTCCCCCCCTCCCCAAACCCTGCCCTCCTCAAGCTCTGCCGCAAAAACCTCCCACCGGTGGTGAAGAGGGACCTGGCAACCCTAAGGAATATCCATGAATAGACTTGCTAAATAGCAGCAGGAAGGGGTTCAAATTAGGAATGTGTGTGTGTGTGTAGTAGGGTTCTTAGGGCTGTCAGGGTGGGGAGGGGAGAGTGCTTAGCAGGGATGTGATGCCATAGACTCCACCCTCCAATGCAGCTATTTTCTCCAGGGGAGCTGATCCCTGTAATCTGGAGATCAACTGTAATTCTGGGAGATCTGTGGGCCCTACCTGGAGGCTGGCAACCCCAGCCTCTGCAGAGCCTAGGGTTGCCCGGTCCCTCTTCACCATCAGCGGGAGGTTTTGGGGGCAGAGCCTGAGGAGGGCAGGGTTTGGGGAGGGGAGGGACTTCAATGCCATAGAGTCCAATTGCCAAAGTGGCCATTTTCTCCAGGTGAACTGATCTCTATCGGCTGAAGACCCGTGGTAATAGCAGATCTCCAGCCACCACCTGGAGGTTGGCAACCCTATGCAGCACACCAACTTTTCTATTATTGGGAAAGATTTTAATCCACTGGTGAGCAACGTTATTTCTATGAAAATGAAGGTGTTTTGTTCTTGGATCTTACAAGCTTAATTCAGCCCTGGTACATTTTACCTGACCACAATGCAGAGGAAACCACAGTGAAGATGAAACAGGCTGGAATTTAGGCATGCCATGAAACTGACTTTTTCAAAACAAGAGGGTGAGAGCAAAATATAAAAACCTTCAGTCCAAACAAGGAGAGAAATGTCAGGCCTCATACCAGACACGGGTAGCCTGATTTGAATCTGGGGCAAGTGGAACTGTCATGGAGCTAAGGTTGCCAACCTCCAGGGGGTAAGAAAAAAAACAGCACGACAATATCTAAATATAAATATGAAAAATCTATATTCAAGTGGCTATGGTGACAAAAAGACAAACAACATGAATACAAAGTGAAACGATTGAAACTATATACAATATGCACAATAAAGGCACAAAGAAGAGTATCCGTCTGTATAACAAATAAGCAACAATGTATCAATCTTAACAGTGGTACGTGCTACTTCACTATAAAGCACAAAATAAGTCTATGTTGATAATGACTTGCTCATTCCTTTTTAATCTTGTTCTTTTCTTCTTTTTCAGAAAATGATATCAGACAGGAGGATACTTTCCAAATGTTAATGTCATAGCGGAAAAAAGGACGTGTCCCAGAAGGTTTGAATTCAGAAATGGATTTTTCTTGTTTTTTATGAAAAATGTATTCTTTTTCTTTAAGAGTTACCCAGACATTCCTTTGGTGCTCACTGATTAAACAACTTACGGTAGCTTATTGCCTACACCTGCAATTTTAGTCTTATCCAGATGATCTGTTAGATTCCCTTACCTTGCTTTTTGAAATCTTTGAGAGGAACCTTCTGGTCCATTGCAATATAGCACCTACTATGGTATTTTTCATCTTCTTTATGGTAAGAAAATTTGCATATATGATGGCATATATATATATATATATATATATATATATATATATATATATATATATATATATATATATATATATATATATATATAAATTTAATGATACAAATTACAACAATTCCAGAGTTACAACATTTAGACTATATTATTGTTATATTTTTATTATGCACAGACAGCTGATGAAGCGTATAGCGAAACGTGTTAAAATGATCTAGACGACATGTCCTTTTTTCCGCTATGACATGAACTTAGATTTTCTAAACATTGCTTGGGTATGTAGTTCCTAAAGTTTGTACCCAATGTGGGTTTGTGGGAAATACTGATAGGAAGCTCTGGATTTTATGTCCTCCCACTCACATCCACTTTTCTCATGCCCACCTACCCCCAAGTGGGCTTTTTGCCAGCTTTCAAAAAAGTATCAGTATTTTCTGCATCATACACAAACTGTATCATACACAGAAGAGCCAGCGTGGTGTAGTGATTAAGAGCGACTGACTCTAATTTAGAGAACCGGGTTCGATTTCCCACTCCTCCGCATGAGTGGTGGACTCTAATCTGGTGAACACAAAGCATACTGGGTGACCTCGGGCCAGTCACAGCTCTCTCAGAACTCTCTCAGCCCCACCTACCTCACAAGGTGTCTGTTGTGGGGAGAGGAAGGGAAGGTGATTGTAAGCGGCTTTGAGACACCTTAAAGGTAGAGAAAAGCGGGTGTAAAAACCAATTCTTCTTCTACTGATAAGAAGGCAAAGAGCTCACTACAGTCAAGGGGAGGGGAGAATGGCTGGTATGGGGAGAAATGGGGGAGGGGGGTTCCATGCCTTGGCATTTGCAGCAGCAATGAGATCAACCTGTCAGGAATCACTCCCGTACAGAAGAGGTAACATATAGTTATGACAGCTCATCATATTACTCATCTTTTTTGTTGCAAAAAAGTCAATTGATTTTTAAACTGTTTGCCCCTTGGGAGAACAGATTGAGAATTATTGTTATAAAGCATATGAAAATAGCTAAATTGCTGCTAAAACTAAACATTTTAAAATAAACCCAATTAACCAAAACTTTTAGAAGTATCCATCCTTTTGTATTTGCCCCTGAAATGTCCAATGAATCAAGTTAATTCCATTACTAGCCAGCCGCCGCCTTTTCCCTGCCAGATAGACTTGTACAGACAGACTGCCAAGGCATTGTAAGGGTTGGTTTGGACTGTTCCAAATAGGGTTGCCAGCTCCAGGTTTGGAAATACCTGTAGATTTTGGGGGCAGAGCCTGAGAAGGGTGGGGTTTGGAGAGGGGAAGGACTTCAATGCCATAGAGTCCAATTGCCAAAGTGGCCATTTTCTCCAGGTGAACTGATCTCTATCAGCTGGAGATCCGTTGTAATAGCAAGAGAGCTCTCCAGCCACCACCTGGAGGTTGGCAACCCTGGTTCCAAAGCACTTTGCTCCAGACAGGCCTACATTGGCCTCTTTGATTTACAGCTCCTGCTGAGGACCCCGAGCCAAGTCCCTTAGGACTCTTCTTCTGCAGCTTTTGTGCAGCAACATTAGTGTATGCAACTGGTGGAGGCTTTAGAATGGTGTCAGTCACTGCGAGTTCTGACCTGGATGGCCCAGGCTAGTCTGACCTCGTCAGATCTCAGAAGCTAAGCAGGGTCAGCCCTGGTTAGTATTTGGATGGGAGACCAACAAGGAATACCAGGGTCGCTGTGCAGAGGAAGGCCCTGGCAAACCACCTCTGTTCGTCTCTTGCCATGAAACCCCCAAAAGGGGTCGCCATAAGTTGGCTGCGACTTGACGGCACTTTACACACACACACTGAGAACAAGGCAGGTTGGAATGGGCTGGCGGAGGGACAGACACAAGAGAGCTTCGAATCAGCAGGGTGATAGCTTTACCACGGCTGGTTTGTGTCACACATGTCAGCAATTGTGCCCTCTTCAACAATCCATCCCAGTCGGCATCACCCCAAGATCAGGAATATTTAAAGGAGTTCTAACATTACTATCCTCCCTTGTGACAGAGCTTCAGTTAGAACAACAGAAATTTCTAGCGGCGTGTTATGTTTTCCACTGTATTTTCTTGTGGTGCTTGTCTTTTATAGCTTAGGTAACCATTTTATTTAAGGAAATGGGACAAAAGCCGAGAGTGACCATACAGTAATATTTCTGCTAATTCAATCATTTATAAAATCCATCTCTTTCACAAAGAAGAGAGTGCCACATGCCCTCAGTTTCACTGACATGAGCGCTTCTACAGTACATGAACACATGAAGCTGCCTTACACTGAATCAGACCCTTGGTCCATCAACATCAGTATTGTCTACTCAGACTGGCAGCTGGCTCTCCAGGGTCTCAGGCAGGGGTCTTTCCCATCTCCCTCCTTAGTCCCATTCACTGGAGATGCCAGGGATTGAACCTGGGACCTTCTGCATACCAAGCAGATGCTCTACTACTGAGCCACAGCCCCTTCCCAAAGCATGGTAAACAAACACATTTCACTTACCATTTCCTAGTTGCCCTTTTTCCTCATTTGCTCCTCAAAGAAGTCATTGCATGCGACAGTTAACGCAGCAACCAGAACCACAAATTCATTAAAATCCACTTCATTGTCTTTATTGCTATCAAGATCCTTCATAATCTTGTCAACTAACTGGGGATCCTTTTGACACTATACAGACACAAAAATAGATGTTAAAATATATTGATATACAACTTGATCCTGGTTACCAGGTCTTTCGAGACACTGGATTACTTTAGAGAGTTCTCTTCATTTCCTTGTGGGCATGCGTTTATGCTATTTGCAACTCTTAAGGGAATCTGTACATGTACTATATGACATTTACCATTGTATCATACCCTGCATTCAGTATTTGCCTCAACAAAAAAGATGTCAGCTTTATACAACATAAAGTTTATTTCTAACATTTTGGGCAGTATAATTAATTAAGAAGGTAAGAGTGGAACTACAGATTATGTGTAGCTCCATTGTTCTTTTTATGATGTTTTGCTGTTTCTTTTTTTTAAAAAATGCGGCCAACAAGCTTGCAATTTGAATCTAAATTACTAAGGTATTCTTGAATAACAACCAAAACCCATGGAAAGGTGATTCTTAAGCATTTGCCTTTAAAAAGGTAAAGGTCCCCTGTGCAAGCACCGGGTCATTCCTGACCCATGGGGTGACGTTTACTAGGCAGACTTCGTTTGCGGGGTGGTTTGCCATTGCCTTCCCCAGTCATCATCCTTTACCCCCAGAAAGCTGGGTACTCATTTTATCGACCTTTGCACTGTTCTTTTTCTGAAAAGGATTCCCTCACTCCAAGCTATTTTCTTTTGCGGGGTGGGGTTGGGGGTTGGGGGTTGGGGTTAGAAAGCAATTTACAGCACCCTCTTCAACTCCTCCAACCCAGTACATTTAAGCTGATTAAAATCTATATTTTTAGTCCAGTCCTCAGTGCTTGGAAGTGAATCTTGTTTTCACTCAGAGGACTGGACATCTACAGATATATTAATAAAGTGAAGCACAGGACAAAGAAAATTTAATCCAAAAAATTAATTACTGGTTATTTTTTGTTTTGTTCTGTTTTACAGAGCTGGCAATGTTTAAGACTGGAGGCTTTCTTAGGATTAATAGACCACAGGATGCCAGTTTTATATCAGATTTTGGTGTGTTTTTTTAATACAAGAACTTCAGTAGTGTGTAACTTAAGAGCAAAATAGAGGAGCACAAATCACATTGGCACTGATAAAGCGTCTCCAAGCGAAAGCACATCTCAGCTGTCTTTCTGCTCAGTACAGATAGGAAGGCTATATTTAGAATTTACAGGATTTCCAATCAACCTATGAATACAATACTATGTAGCTTCCGGCCTGAAGAAGTACTTAAAGAATAACAGCAGTTCCAGATCTTGGACCAAAAGTTAATCTGCATGTGCTCACCCAATTTCCATAGCAATGGCTCAAACTGTCAATGCATTTCTTTCTGAACCACTTTGTTAACATGGGTGGTGAGATACCATCAGAAAGCTGAGTGGGACAGGAGGAGAAGATAATAGATTGTGTCTGGGGAACGTGTAACCCTTTCTCTTGGACAAGAGTGGCCCCAGATACTCCTTGGCCCTAGGAACCGCAGAGCACTGCTTTACCCTGCTTCAGGAAGATGTCCGTGCTTATGAGAAAACAGCTGCTGTTATTCCAGCCCCACCCTCCTCTCAGACCTGTACAGATGCCTAGCAACCAACACACCTCCTACAAGATAAGAGGCAAGAACTGGCATGCCTTGCAGCTATAGGGATGGCAACAAATAAGGAAAGAGGGGACTGAGAAAGCTGGAGTAAGGGGCAGTGAACAGGGAAAGAGTCTGAAAAGACCAAGAGGGGGAATAAGTCAAGGAAAAGAAGAAAGCTACGGCTGGCCCTTGCCCACATAGTCAGCTACAATCCATGTTTAGGGCTACCTTTTTATACTTACATCACCACCACTTGGTGGGCATCTCTCTAACACATGTACATATAATTAAGGCAATTACTCTCTTCTAAACACCTTTGCATCACCTGAGTCATAGACCAAATTTGACATTGATGGCTAGACCCATAACAGATTAATCAGTAGTGACGTACTGATTCATCTTTTTTTTTTTTTATTGCAGCTGACAGTATTACATTTTCTTTGGGAATAGTTTTGTCATACTATTAATGAAAACGGACATACTTTCTGAATTAAACAGCAACTAAAGCAGTTGCCTACACGGGTGGCAACAGGTTGTTGGCTATCCTACAACCTGTTCACATTTAGCTGGCTCTGAGGCAACTTGGGGATTGCACTCTCTGCAGCTACATTGCTTCCACAATCCAGCTGTCTTCTTTCCCCAGCTTACCCAAGTGAAGGCAATAGCTTGCACTTTTTGTTTTTCCCCCAGAATCTGGAGCCTTTGGACACGGAGGTCCCACAGCCATCGGCTCTGATTGCTAAATAGAACCTATAAGTACAGGATATTATCCTTGCAAGTACCAGGATCTGGGAACAAACAACCATGAACACATGAACACATGAAGCAGCCTTATACTGAATCAGACCCTTGGTCCATCAAAGTCAGTATTGTCTACTCAGACCAGCAGCGGCTCTCCAGGGTCTCAGGCAGAGGTCTTTCACATCACCTACTTGCCTAGTCCCTTTAACTGGAGATGCCGGGGATTGAACCTGGAACCTTCTGTATATCAAGCAGATGCTCTACCACTGAGACACAGCCCCTTCCCATGGATGACCATCATCTTCACACTCTGCTTGCGAGGTCCCAAAGGCATTTGATTGGCCACTTTTGGAAACAGAATGCTGAACTTCATGGAACTGGATCAGATTCAGCACAGCATATTAAAGTGAACAGTTACGCAGTGTGGAGAAAGCCACGTGGATGGAGGGTGGAAGCAGAGGCAAGGCTGCCTGTCTTCTGGTTACGCAGTTCCCCGTGCAGAGCCAGTAGCCAGAAGCAGCAGCCTGTAAGTGCCACATTTAGACTGGTTCTGTCCAATCCACAGAGATAGCCACTTATTGTTTCATGTTTACCTTAATGCCAGTCATGCCCTTAGTACTTTTTAGAACTAAAAAATGATGCTGTCCAGAGAGTCAAAAACTTAAAGCTAGAAACAGCCCCCCCCCCATAGAGTTGGAAGACAACTTGGAAGAGGGATTTCTCCACTCTTGGTCCACATCAGTAGCATTATCATAATCTGATGGCCACAACTCACACGGTGAATTCATCTAGGCAATACGGCCAGGGTAGATGAATCCGATATTTGCCACAGAGATAATGATCTCTATCAGATCTAGACCAGCTCTCAGGCTGAGCAATGGCACTAGAATTTTCAAAGTCTATCCAGAAAGTTTCATTACTGAGGGATTTGAACCCAAGACTCCCATTTCCATGTCAAATCACATTTTTTTATCCACTGCACAAGGCCAGCCCTAGGCTTTCTAACAACAAAACAGTCCAACAGCTCTAAGCATTTGGTCACCACAACTCAGTCGCATGAATATGGCAAAGTAAAGTAAGCATTTGTGTGCATAATGCAGTGGCTGTTGCAGAAAATACTTGATTGCACATCTGACATTTAAAATCCGTTCCATGGATCCTTCAGTAACTATGGGCACTCACACATACCAAATAATGCACTTTCAATGCATTTTAACAATCGTTTGCAAGTGGATTTTGCCATCTCACACAGTAAAATCCAGCAGCAAAGTGGATTGAAAGTGCATTATTTGGCACGAGGGAAAGCGCCCTATGTCTCCCCTCCTCAGTTCACCTCCCTATTAAGTATTAAGCAAAGGAGATTTAACAGCCCCATCTTACCGAAAGGAAGTCAGTGAGTTCGCTGGTGAGGAGCTGTTTGAGTTCTCCTTTATTGAGTTTATATTTATCCCCTTCCTTTGCCGAGTAGTGGTGAAAGATCTTGATTAAGGTATCCATCGCATTCTCCAGCTGCGTCGGCATACTGAAAAGGGATAAAGACCAAAGACTGGCGGCAAGCATGCAGGAACTGTCTCAAACACAATAATTTCTTCTGTGCAAAGGGATAAATGCAATAACCCAGAAAAGCAATACATGATAGCATTTAGTTCTCTGTGGTGCTGAACTGTGTAATTTCACCAGGTTTTGTGGTGTACAACGCTAAATTAGGGGAGAACATTTACAAATTTAATCTGAAACAAGATGCAATGCACTAGGTTCATTAGGTGCTGGGAGACATTTAGCAGAAGAAGAAGAGCTGGTTTTTATATGCTGACTTTCTCTACCACTTAAGGAAGACTCAAACCAGCTTACAATCACCTTCCCTTTCCCTCCCCACAACAGACACCCTGTGAGGTAGGTGGGGCTGAGAGTGTGTGACTGGCCCAAGGTCACCCAGTTGGCTTTGTGTGTAGGAGTGGGGAAACAAATCCAGTTCACCAGATTAGCCTCCACCTCTCATGTGGAGGAGTGGGGAATCAAACCCGGTTCTCCAGATCAGAGAGGTTCTCCACCAGAGAGGTTCTCCACCGCTCCAAACCACCACTCTTAACCACCGCATCACTCTGCCTTACTTGGTTCGTTAAGGAAAGACGATAACTTCCTCTCATGCAAAGAGATATATGCAATAACTCAGAAAAGCAGTACACTATACAGCAAGGTCATTCAAAAAAAAACCAAAAACATTTAAGCATTATTTCCTACCTGTTCCAGCTAAAGCAAATAGAAAGCCAAGTATTTTCTCCAAGTACAGGCGGTATTCAACTTTATCCTGAGTGTTCCACCCTATTCTACTAATTTCCCTTGAGTCTTTAGAGGGAAATCACCAATGATGAAAAGCCCCCACCCCTGGCTTTCATCTTATTTGTAACTGCTCATTACAAAACAGGTAGGAACATCTTGCCCCAGGTGGCCTTCCTGGGGCTGGCTGACTTCCCTGAGCATTCAGTAAGGAGATGAAAGATACCAGTTCATTAAAACACAGAGGACGGAAATGGCAATTAGTTGCTAGGAAGCTAACAAGTGGGAATGTAACTACAAATATAGAACTGATGATGAAGAAGGTGGTTTTTCCCTGGCTTTTGGCAGTCTGGGAGCACACTTCTAGCAGGAAAAACCCAAAAGCTTCAGCTTGAATTTAGTTTAATGGGAAGACAGCTAGCTGTGTCATTCTTCAGAAGCATTAGTACATCATCAAGGGGTTTCCAAGAGATGTTCAGGTGGCGCACAGGGCCTCGGTGGCCAGCTAGTCGCATCAATAAAAGGCATGTGTTCACAGGAAAATTAACACGGAGAACAGTGTTGCAAAAACAGCAAACTCTTCTTTCACCAGATATGCTGCTTCTCATTGTTTTGCTAGGAAGTAAAATTGTGGCATTCCCTACTAAATCCCTACTAAGTGATATTCCCTGCTATTGGGCTCCTGGGGATATGATTCAGAAAGCCTGAAGGGGCCCTCACTGAGGAGGTACAGGAGTGCTAGAGAAGGCGTAAGATCTTCCCTACTTTGGACGTTTTTTGGGGGGTGTCTTGCCCATGGTAGGAATGGCTGTTTGCTGGAAATGTGATTACCACATTCTTATAGACATAGCTTTATCCTTTATTCATGATCCTGTTTATCACACAAACAGCTGTAATTGATATTCCAGGAGGAAGTAATATTTACACAGCAGCAGCAGCTCAACTTGTGCGGGGGGGGGGGGAATCCCTTAAAACAAAAAAAAACCTAGCTGGATCCTCCAGGAGTATTTGAATTATATTGGAGAATATCATCAGAATCCTCCACAATTATTACATTAACAAGCACACTTATATAAGGAAAATCCATAATCCGACGAGCAATTAATCTATGATATTTAAGAGCATGAGTAAGGGGTGGCTGGTATGTGCATTGTAACTAGAAATAATTTTGTTTGGAGTGTGGCTCCCCCTTGTGTGCAGAGACAGAGTAGCTTTCTGGATTCTTTTATTTATGCAGAAAATTTATATCTAACCAGAATTTACCACTCTCAAGGCACTTAACAAGGCTTAAATTAACTAACAACTAAAAAAACAAGAACAAAATAAAACTAGAGAAAAATAAACAATTACAGTCATTAATTTAAACCAAATATTTTTATTTATTTAAAACATTTATAAGTCTGCCTTCCTTTGAGATAACTGGGACCCACGGCAGGTAACAACAACAAAAACATGAAGAAGATGAGCTGGTTTTTATATGCATGGTGCAGAGTGGTAAACTGAAGTACTGCAGTCCAAGCTCTGCTCACGACCTGAGTTCGATCCCAACGGAAGTTGGTTTCAGGTAGCTGGCTCAAGGTTGACTCAGCCTTCCATCCTTCTGAGGTCGGTAAAATGAGTACCCAGCTTGCTGGGGTAAAGGGAAGACAACTGGGGAAGGCACTGGCAAACCACCCCATATACAAAGTCTGCCTAGTAAATCTCGGGATGTGACGTCACCCCATGGGTCAGGAATGACCCGGTGCTTGCACAGGGGACCTTTACCTTTAATATGAGAACTACCAAAAAACGAATCCTGATGAAATAGGAACTAAACTAATTACAATGGAGAAATTAAATATATGCTTGACCACAAAATATCACTTTAGATATTCCTAATTCAGCACACTTGTTCTATGAAAGTAGGAAAACATGGTCCAGAACTTTTGACAAGAACATCAGCGAAATCCTGGCTATGATAGAAACTGCTGGTGACTGTGTCAATGTAACCATTAGCTCCTTTTAATAATTGGGTCTCATCTGTTTTTAAGAAGGAAGTTTCATTACTAAACTACATGGATTAGACATGGAAGAAAAAAGCTGCATTGTCACACATTGTGTTCACAAATGGAGGGTTCACAGACTGTTAGAATGCAGTGGTTTGTCATCCCAGGACCCCTAGTATGTTTCAATTAAAATTATGCTATGTCTGTTATTGCCACGTTTAGTTAAAAACCATGTTGCAATTATCCCCTTCAACTTTGAATCAACTTTGAAATGCATGCATCTTATGCTACAGTCAACCATGCACAGGGTTGCCAGCCTCCAGGTACTAGCTGGTAATCTCCTGCTATTACAACTGGTCTCCAGCCAATAGAGATCAGTTCACCTGGAGAAAATGGCTGCTTTGGCAATTGGACTCTATGACATTGAAGTCCCTCCCCTCCCCAAACCCCACCCTCCTCAGGCTCCACCCCAAAAACCTCCCTCCGGTGGCAAAGAGGGACCTGGCAACCCTAACCATGCATGAAATTCCATCAAATGCAAACAAAGCATGGGACTGTAAATCAGGCATTCTGACATTAAGAACAAGAATCCTGTAGCAAGTAGCTATAATAAATCTTGCTCTGCAACATTCTTGCCATAGCTGGGTAAATCTACACCACCAGCTTACTGTGTATAGTTCAGAATCCACCCATTGCTTCCTGCAAGCTGGCAAGTCTCAGAGTGCTTTGTTACCTGTTGCATAACACTATTGATATGCCTTTATGACTTGTTAAAATATTTGCCTGACCCAGAACGCACATCATACATACATCAAACATTTAATGGCATAAAAGAAGCAGGATAAGGCAATACAGAACTTATCGGGTTCAATAAAATACAGCAGTAAAAAATCGTTATAAACACAGGTTTCATTTGCAATAGACAAGCTATTGCTTGTCAGTGCAGAGATTCATCGTTAAAATTTTTGCCAAATATTCGGCAACTGCTTCTGTCAAGTAAGGGCACTTATCGGCTAATAAGAGTTGGGTGGTCCTCTTTGCTGGGCCAGGGAAATTCATAATAATTGGGTCTATGAAGCGGTTTCTTAGACTAGAAAGGAAGGGGCAGAGCACTAAAATGTGAGTTAAAGAGTCAGGTTCAAGGAGACAGTATTTGCATAATCTATCTTTAAATGGGATATTATGAAATCTCCCGAAAAGGACTGCCGAGGGAAAGATGTTCAGCCTGGCAAGCATAAAAGCCCGCCAATGGAGGGGATTGGTGGTGTTTTGAATGTAAGGGGCTCCCCCTGGGGTATAAGTCGACAATCCGTGGAAACTGGGGGAGCATGTCGTCCTGGAGCCTGCCGATATAGTCTAGAACGCACAAATATTCTAGAACAAAAGTGCCTGAGCCATCATAGACATATATCTTAAAATAGATTCACCAACTTATTATGGGTGCCAAAATCCTTAGGATGGTTATGTACACAGTATTCCCTCACCACACATTCAGGCTGGTCTAATGACCACACACTTGATACCAGAAATAGTTGCAAATAGCCCTTAGTTATAAACACATCTGGGTGGGTGGTGAGCCCCATTCCTACAACACCACACCACACACAAAGTAAATGGGCAACAAAGTAAATGGGCAACATCAACATTTGATGCCTGTCCTTAATCTCATTTTAAGACACCTTAAGAGTAACATTAGTTTAGTTGACCTTTAACTGTGTCAGGTAACTAGGGTTGCCAACCTACCAGGTACTAGCTGGAGATCTCCTGCTATTACAACTGATCTCCAGCCGATAGAGATCAGTTCACCTGGAGAAAACGGCCGCTTTGGCAATTGGACTCTATGGCATTGAAGTCCCTCCCATTCCCAAACCCGGCCCTCTACAGGCTCCGCCCCAAAAACCTCCTGCCAGTGGTGAAGAGGAGCCCGGCAACCCTACAGGTAACATAGTCACTAATGACAACTGCATGTGACCCAACAGGGCAAATATTGGCCCCTCGAGGCTGTTCCATGTCAGGAAAAGGGCGCTGGGTAGGGATGCTTAAATCCCTTTCCTTTGCACCACTTCTGATGCAAACTGGCTCCTCATGTGCCTCAAGGGGTAAAATACAACAAAGTTGGGAGCAAGAGCAGAGAGAAAAGGGCTTTCACATCAGCAAAGAATGGTATAGTTATTGCTCTGACAGACACTTCAAAGACTCTGTTTGCAGTTGTTTATTCATTTTCTTTCTTCTGTTATGGAATATAAGACTCCCTGAAAGCCTGCCCATCCAGGAACCAAGCAGACTGACACCTGCAAAGGTGCTGATATCATGTACCGGCTTGTGGACCTGATTGAATGGCAGGGGCTGGCATACTCCCTATTTGGAGAGGGTTTTTTTATTGTTTATTTTAAAAAATTCAATGAACCCATTTCATGTACAACAACCGCATATACATAACTATACAAAAATCATTGGAGTAGGCTCAATCAACTAATGCATAACCAAATGTATAGAATATAAAAATCCCCATTTATACTACCATGGCAATTCTGAGCTTACTTTCATGGCAAATATTCATTTCATGACCCTATATAAAAGGAAAGGAAACATCCTCTAAGGTAGATGCAATATCTCCTTCCTTTTAAAAATATGTAGATAGTTGTGATAAGTTCTTAGAGGACCTGTTTGGAGACTCTTTGCATGTTTTCAGTGTATGCTACTTCACATAGACTGGCAAGGATCCATCTTTTTAGTATTTGTTTAGGCGGGGGATCCCGACTGACGGGGATCCGGCGTTTGCAGAGCCGCGCCGGGTGCCGGGGCTCGGCTGGCCGTTTCAGCCGCGGGTGGGGGGGGAGGGGGCCCCCGCCCCCTCCCCCGACTCCCGATGGCAGGCAAGGGGGGAGCAACTCTTACCGGTGGCCGGCCAGCTGCAGGTGGAGAGCCGGCTCGGAGCGGCCCTCGGGTCCTCGTGGTGGCTGGGGGGGGGGGGAACCGGAAGGAGGCAGCCGGATGGCCCGTCGCGGCGCGCCTTTTCCGGTCCCGCCTGTTTTTCGTCTGGGCCAATCGAGGCCCGGCTCTCCGGCCTCTCCAACCCGGCCGGCTAACTGACCAGAGGTGCCCTGCCTGGTCCGCCGGCCGGGTATTTAAGGAGAGGAGCAGCGCGTGGCCGGCCCTCTGCTTCCTGGCCTGCTTTGTTGCTGGGTTGACCTGCTTGTTCGCCAGCCTGCCGTGGTGCCTCCGTCTCGGCTTGTCTGCCCGCTGTTCCTTAAAGGGCCATGCCTCCCAAACAACAGGGAACGAGGGCCCAGTCGGCGCGGCAGCCTGCGGAGCGGCCGAGGATCGGGCAGCGGGGCTCGAGGGCAACGCCAGCTAGGGGGGCCTCCGACACCACTGGAGAGCGCCGCTCGGGCGCCACGGGGGGCGGCTCGGGAAGGAGGCCCGCGGCGGTTGCCACGGTGGGTGGCTCTAGGAAGAGGCCAGCATCGGCTGCCACAATGGGTGTCTCTGGGAAGAGGCAGGCAGCGGCCGCCACGGCGGGCGGCTCTAGGAAGATGCCTGCATTGGGTGGCTCTGGAAAGAGGTCGGCAGGAGGGACTCGGGCCCCGGCCAGGCTTGTCAATGGGGATTCCTCCATTGATGGGCTCACATCAATGGTGAGGAAGCTGGCTGAGGACGTGGCGGGCTTGCAGGCGGCGACGGGCAGCTCTGGGGCTGCGGGGACTTCTGCTTCCACTTCAGGTTCGCATTCAGCTAGCGGCAGACCGGCAAGGGTGGCTGCCAGGAGAAAACGGGGCGGCTCTTCACCTTCCAGTTCCAGCAGCTCGGAGTCTGGCGGCTCCCGCTCCAGGGACAGGGGCCGGCGGCAGGGGAAGTCCAGTCGCAAGGCCCGGTCTTCGCATAAAAAAGGGAGGCACAGCAGAGAGGCTTCAGACGACGGTGGAACTTCAGGTGGGTCCTCCTCAGGGGACGAGTCTGATGGGGCATCCGCTAGGTTTTGGAGGGCGGGTGCTGAGGTACCTGGGCTCCCTGGGTGGGTCCTGCGTCGGCGGGCGGAGGAAGAGAGGCTTGACCGAGAGGAACGGGTGAACGATGTGTGGGGGGGCGGGAAGACCGCTAAGGGCCCCCCGTATAAATCCACCTGTGTGTCTGGGGACAACCCGCCTGGGATACACTTACCCAGGGATTTGAGGGAACAAATCTTGGACGGCTATTATGTCGATGTAATATCGCTTATTAAGCCTGAGATGTCGGTGGGTAGGAGCATCAAGGCGGGGGGTCGGGAGCCAAGGAAGATACGGGTCGATCCTAAAGACAGGACATTCGACAATTGGCTTGCTGGCTTTGGGGTTTATATGGCAGTAGTCTCAGCCTCCTACCCTAAACGGGCTTGGCATCTCCTTACTCATTATAACAGTGTCATTAAGGCACGCGCTTTGGCAGGTGAGGCTGCGGCACTGGACTATGATGAGGAGTTCCGTAAGAGGGCCTCCAATAACGATCAGTGGCGTTGGGACCACATGGATAGTTATCTGTGGTCCACGTTGGTGAATCCACATGTAAAGGTTAGGTCGGATCCTGCAAAAGGGGTTAGGTGGGCTCCTCGCCGTGATTCCAGCAGGAAAGTGTGTTGGGAATACGGTCAAGGCCGTTGCAATCGCATTAAGTGCAGGTTTGAGCACATCTGCGAATCCTGCTTTGGCGGTCACCCGAAGTCCAGTTGCCCCAGGGCTCAGCAGCCCTTTCGGGGGGGACGGCCCCTCGCCCGGAGAGACGGGGGTGCCGGAGCCTCGAATGGTGGAGGTAAGTAGTGCTGATTTGTGTATCAGGCTTGCCAGGACGCCGGTACTCTTAGATGCTCTGTTACCATGGCTGGCCAGATATCCCAACAGGAAGGCGGCAGAGTTCTTGAGGGACGGTTTCTCTTTTGGCTTTCGCATCCCTTTCCAGGGGCCCAGGGTGGCAATGGATGCTCAGAACTTGAAATCTGCCAGGGAACTACCTGATGTGGTGGCAGCCAAAATTGAGAAGGAACGGTTGGCGGGCAGGGTGGCTGGCCCTTTTGGGTCCCCGCCTTTTCAAAACCTCAGGGTTTCCCCTTTGGGTATCGTTCCCAAAAAGGCACCGGGTGAGTTCCGCTTGATCCATCACCTGTCTTATCCAAAGGGGGCATCGGTCAATGAGGCCATCCCACAGGAGCTCTGTTCTGTCCGGTATGCCTCATTTGATCATGCAGTTAGTTTGGCTAGGGCATGCGGTCCAGGGGCCCTGCTCGCCAAATGCGATATTCAGTCGGCCTTCCGGCTGCTTCCGGTGCACCCCGAGGATTTCTGTCTGTTGGGGTTTCGCTTCCAGGGCTCATGGTATTTTGATAAGTCTATGCCCATGGGGTGCTCCGTTGCCTGCGCCGCATTTGAAGCCTTTAGCTCATTTCTGGAATGGGCGGTAACTGTGAGGGCACAGTCTAGGATGGCAACCCATTACCTCGATGACTTTTTATTCCTGGGGAAAGCCGGCACAGATGAATGCTCTAGCCTGCTGCGGGCATTCGAGGGGCTATCCCATGAGCTCGGGGTCCCCCTGGCCCAGGAAAAGACTGAGGGCCCTTCTACGAGGCTGGTATATTTGGGAATAGAACTAGACACTGTTGCAGGTACGTCTTGCCTCCCTGAGGCCAAGCTGTTAGCCATGCGGGCCCTCATTTCACTGTTTCTGGCACAGCGGAAATGTTCGCTGCGGCAACTGCAGTCTTTGGTGGGGCACCTTAATTTTGCTTGTCGGGTGGTTTCCCCAGGGCGGGCTTTTGTGGCCAGATTAGCCAGGGCCACAGCGGCAGCTGTCCGCCCTCATCATCGCATTAGGATCACCAAGGGTATGAGGGCTGATCTTCGCATCTGGGATGCGTTCCTTCAGCATTTTAATGGGGTGTCTTTGTGGCAGTCAACATTGGATTTGGAGGGTGGGGCATTGCAAGTTCAATCAGATGCAGCAGGGGGGGTAGGTTTCGGCGTATACTTCAATGGACGCTGGTGTGCACGACGGTGGCCCCAAGAATGGTTTGGGGCAGGGATCACCAGGGATCTCACCTTTCTGGAATTTTTTCCCGTCTTGGTGGCAGTTACTATCTGGAGGGAGCAGTTTCGGGACAAAAAGGTGAGGTTTTGGTGTGATAATGAGGCTGTGGTAAGGGTAATTAATAAGCAATCATCAAGATCCGAGAGGGTTATGCGGCTTGTGCGCGTATTCGTGTTAACCTGCCTTTCAGCTAACATTACCTTTGCAGCAAAACATGTAGCCGGGGTGGAAAACAACCTTGCAGATGCGTTGTCTCGCCTCCAGGAGGAGAGGTTTCGTGCTTTGGCACCTGGAGCGAACCTACAGCCGGATCCATTCCCGGAGGAGTTATGGTCCCTGGGCACAGGGACATAATGTTGGGGATTTGCGGCTCTGTGGCACCGTCCACCTTGAAGTCATATTCTGCGTCCGCTTCTGCCTTCCTGGCGTTCACAAAGGGTAATGGGGGCGCGGGATCCTGGCCTACTACTGAGGAAATGGTTTTGTGTTACCTGACTGACATGAAGCGGCGTGGGCTGGCTCCCAAGACCATGCTAAGCCACATGGCTGCCATTTCTTTCTTTAGCAAGGCTCAAGGGTTCGCTGATCCGTGCGATTCCTTCCGAGCTCGCAGGGCGGTGGAGGGTTGGAAACGTATGGCACCACGGCCTCCTGACCACAGGAGACCCATCACCCTAGGAATCTTGTCCAAATTACTAGCTGTATTGCCAAGGATATGCTTCTCTACCTTTGAAGTAGCTCTCTTCCGGGTGGCCTTCAATTTCGCATTCTACGGGGCCCTGCGCGTGGGGGAGCTGGTCGCAAGCGCGGCCTCAGACAAGTCCTGCCGGGCCTTAAGGTTTCAGGATGTAGTTCTGAGTAAGTATGGGCTTCGCATCACCATTGCCCGATCAAAGACGGACCAAAAGGGGAAGGGTTCTGTTCTTGAATTACGGTCTGCTCCCCTGCATGACCCTTGCCCAGTCAGGGCTGCCTCCGCCTTTTTGGATGTGCGTCCTGGGGGGGACGGTCCGTTCTTGAGGCACGCCGATGGTTCCCCCTTAACTCGCTATCAGTTTATAAGCGTGTTGCGTATGGCCCTCGGGGAAATTGGGTTACCTGCTTGCAACTTTGGTTCACATTCTTTCAGGATTGGGGCGGCTACCACGGCAGCGGTTTGGGGGCTATCCGAGCAACATGTCAAGGCCATTGGGAGATGGCGGTCAGCGGCTTATAAGACTTATGTCAGGCCGCTTGTTAATGATTGTGTTTGAGTTACAGCTGGAAGGAGGTGCCGAGTGTGGCTGTGTGGCCACAGCATTGTGCACTGGGCAGGACTCTACGCTAGTGGTTCCGGTTGGGGAAGACACCTGGGCCTGGATGACCTGATGGAGGCGTACTGGTTCGGCGTACGAGGCATGCGATGGGATGCTCTCTTGCCCTATCTGCGACGGAAGGTGCAGCAACACGGAGTGCCGGATGTCCTTGTTGTGCAGCTGGGCGGCAACGATTTGGGCAAAGTCAAGGGCAATACCCTGCGGGAAGAAGTGATGAGGGATCTGCAAACTTTGACTACGTGGTGGCCAAGTGTACGGGTGTTATGGTCGGACATGCTGGAGAGGAGGTCCTGGAGGGGGGCGGAACGCCCTGAGAAGGTTGACCGGGCTAGGCGTAAGGCAACATTGGCTATCGGTAGGGCAGTGATGGCCCTGGGCGGCGATGTGATCCCGCATCCCGAGCTATCATGTCGCCAGGAAGCCCTGTATCGCTCGGATGGTGTACACCTGTCTTCGTGGGGTATGGATCTTTGGCTGCATGACATCCGGCATGGTCTTTGGGTTTGGTTACAGCGTTAGGCATTGGCGGGAGTCGGCCGAAAGGGGGGATCCCCTCACGGCCTCCTCTTGTGGCGGTTTTGGGCATGGGGCCAGAATCCTGTTTGTGGAAAAGCCGGCCTGCGAGCCCCCTTTTCCTGGGCTGGGGACCCCAATAAGGGGTTTTGGGGGGGGAGGCCTTTGGATTAACTGCCCGGCGGGGGCATTCGGGTGGCCTGCCTCCTCCCAAGTGGCAGGGTACCACACAGTGGCTGCCGCCCATGTGGAACCCGGATCTGCCATCTCAGGCTGTACCCAGCATGGGCTGGGCACAGGATACATCAGCTGGCATCGGGTCACCTGATGTCAGGATTCTGCCTCCATGCTTGCCAATGCCTAATGATGTATAGTTTGTTGTATGTATTAAAAGTTGTGGCCTGTTTTATTCCATACACGTGTTGCGTCATATTTCTTATTCCAGAATGGGTAGAAGCAGGGTAGCCCCTCTCCCGTGGGTGGGGAAGCATCATTGGTCAGGTGGGGGCAGACGGGCCCTGGGACCCCTATCGGCCTGGATCTGCAAGCGGGGGATCCCGACTGACGGGGATCCGGCGTTTGCAGAGCCGCGCCGGGTGCCGGGGCTCGGCTGGCCGTTTCAGCCGCGGGTGGGGGGGGAGGGGGCCCCCGCCCCCTCCCCCGACTCCCGATGGCAGGCAAGGGGGGAGCAACTCTTACCGGTGGCCGGCCAGCTGCAGGTGGAGAGCCGGCTCGGAGCGGCCCTCGGGTCCTCGTGGTGGCTGGGGGGGGGAACCGGAAGGAGGCAGCCGGATGGCCCGTCGCGGCGCGCCTTTTCCGGTCCCGCCTGTTTTTCGTCTGGGCCAATCGAGGCCCGGCTCTCCGGCCTCTCCAACCCGGCCGGCTAACTGACCAGAGGTGCCCTGCCTGGTCCGCCGGCCGGGTATTTAAGGAGAGGAGCAGCGCGTGGCCGGCCCTCTGCTTCCTGGCCTGCTTTGTCCCGCCCGCCCTCCCCCTTTTCTCTTAAGCTGTAACAAGGCCTCTGGTTCACTGTGTGTTTATGGTCTTCGGGCATGTTATGTAATGTTGTCCATTATGGTTCCAGGTATATTCGGGCTGTTCTTGTAGCGTTGCTTGTTCTGTTTATTGAGTTTATGGTTGGTTATTGAGGGTCACTTTGCATTGTTTATCTGTCACAACTGTCGGGGGTTGGCGGTTTTGGGCATGGGGCCAGAATCCTGTTTGTGGAAAAGCCGGCCTGCGAGCCCCCTTTTCCTGGGCTGGGGACCCCAATAAGGGGTTTTGGGGGGGGAGGCCTTTGGATTAACTGCCCGGCGGGGGCATTCGGGTGGCCTGCCTCCTCCCAAGTGGCAGGGTACCACACAGTGGCTGCCGCCCATGTGGAACCCGGATCTGCCATCTCAGGCTGTACCCAGCATGGGCTGGGCACAGGATACATCAGCTGGCATCGGGTCACCTGATGTCAGGATTCTGCCTCCATGCTTGCCAATGCCTAATGATGTATAGTTTGTTGTATGTATTAAAAGTTGTGGCCTGTTTTATTCCATACACGTGTTGCGTCATATTTCTTATTCCAGAATGGGTAGAAGCAGGGTAGCCCCTCTCCCGTGGGTGGGGAAGCATCATTGGTCAGGTGGGGGCAGACGGGCCCTGGGACCCCTATCGGCCTGGATCTGCAACCTGCCCCTTATCCTGGCCTGGATGACCCAGGCTAGCCCGATCTCATCAGATCTAAAAAGCTAAGCATGGTTGGCCCTGGTAATTATTTGGATGGGAGATCACAAAGGAATTCCAGAGTCACTATGCAGAGGAAGTCAATGGCAAACCACCTCTGTTAGTCCCCTACAGGGTTGCCATACATCAGCTGTGACTTGATAGCGCTTTACACATACGCACAACCTTCCCCTTGGGATGGAGTAAAATCTAATGTCATTACACTAAGAAAGACCACATGAACACCCAAATAGCAGCAAATATGCAGGGGGTCATTTGTTGGAGCTTCTCAAAAGCCTTGGCAAGTGGTCAGGCCAGGGGGCAAAATAGTATTGATGGCAATTTGAGGGTAGGAGATGCATCCACATCATTACTGCCAGAACAGTTTCAAAAGGCCCACAGGAGACTTTTTGTTACCAGGACCACCTTTGACCTCCAGCATCACACCCTCTTTTCCCAATTTGGCTGCATAAAATAAGGATGCATTTACAGGGGGGAAGGGAATTGTTCTTCCCAAATGACCCCTGCAGAACTTCTCACAAAACAACACAATCGGCAAAAGAAGCTACTTTTTAATATCTAGTCCCACTATACAGAACCCTGAAGCATTCTTACAATAGCTTACAATGCATTTAGGAGTAATAGACAAGACAATTGGCTGTTACCGCACTAGGTATTCCCAGCAATGTATCAAGAGTTTGGAAATGTTATAAAAAACATCGCTTTAAAAGGGTTTTTGGATACCACGGCTAAAAAATGGTTGGAAGATGTCTTCACAGCTAAAGGGGCCAAAGTAAGTGCGAACAGTATTTTTTACAACATTTTCAAACTCTTGATACATCGCTGGGAATATCTAGTGTGGTAACAGCCAACAAGGATAGGTCAGGGAAGCTGGGTGTCGAAAGAGATAAATATAGTCAAGGTGAGGCTAACAGGTTTTGCTGAAGAACTAGGTATGAAGAAGGGTGGATGTCTTCTATAAGGGTGGATGTCTTCTATACAAATAAATGCTCAGCCACAAAGTTTATTGGGTGACACTGGGTCAGCAACTACCTCTCTACCTGAACTATCTCATACGGTTGTTAAGAGGATAATGAAGGGATATAATATATACTCTGCAAGCTTTTTATCTCTTGTCTTGCTCTTTGGGAGCCAGAGTGGTGTAGTGGTTAAGAGCGGTGATTTGGAGCGGTGGAGTCTGAGCTGGAGAACTGGGTTTGATTCCCCACTCCTCCACATGAGTGGCAGAGGTTAATCTGGTGAACTGGATTTGTTTCCCCACTCCTACACATGAAGCCAGCTGGGTGACCTTGGGCAAGTTCACCTACCTCACAGGTTGTCTGTTGTTGGGAGGGGAAGGGAAGGTGACTGAAGCCGGTTTGAGTCTCCCTTAAGTGGTAGAGAAAGTCGGCATATAAAAACCAACTCTTCTTCTTCTTCTTCTTCTTCTAACATTGCAGGCACAGAAAACACAGTAAAAAGGTGGATAAGAAATAGGACTGATAGAAGAGCAGCCTGCATAAAGCAGAAAGGCTAAGGCAAAATAAGGGTTGAAGAAAGTGGAAATACAGAGCTTATCTAGACGTTATGTCATCAAGACCACATGTTTTTACCAGTTGCAGTCTGTGACTCCAAGCACATCGCCAAATGGTGACTTGTCCTGTTTGGGTCAATGAGAGCCTCTAAACATAGGCAGGAAACGTTCACAACACTGAAACACACCAGTGAATGTTTGTTGACGTTAACGCACAATGGGGAGAATTTAAGTGTGGGGGAACACCTGGTTGCCATGGTAAAGGCAAACCCATCAAACCAGGTAAAGGCAATATAGGACAAAGAGGAAGAAAACTTAAAATCAGCTTCTATTAAGACAGAGATCTTGATTATGGAGTCCACGGGCAACAGGGCACTTGCCAATGTGCTTCCTGGTGCCTCCTTTAGTCTTGGGGAATAAAATTCAAAGGGTCTTGAGTGGAGCTATAAAACCAAAACAGGGAAATTTGGGTCATTCTGCCAGCTGACTCACTAGCGAAGTGCTGGGCTAATCTTGGGTAGGTGCATGACAGCTACAAACACAGACTTTATGCTGTGTCTTGTGGCTGCACAGGGAGCTATTCCCCACTTTCCTTGGAACTGGAAGCCAAAGAGCATCTTTTTGGTTAAAACAAGCTGCTGCTCCCAACTTTGGGGCATCTCCTAGGAGCAAAAGATTCTTCTGAAGAGCCTAGAAAGCATCATTTCTGTATCTGCAGGGGAGCCCCATCTGGAAATATGCCTTTTTGAATTAGAGCCCACTTCTTCAGATGTATGGGCTGGAACCTCCGGTCTAACTCTGACATAAAAATGAAAATATTAAGAAACCAATGGGAAAATATCCCAGGATACTTAGATGCAGAGTTTTTTTCAACAGAAGAACTGCACTGAGAGAGACCATTTCCCCCCCTTTAATGAGTTTCAGTTCAGCAATTTCATGCTGATTGCATTTCCTAAGGCTTAAATAAAGACCAGGGAATTCCTCAGCTATTACACATATTTAATCAGCTTAACTAAACTAGGGGAATCTGTGTTACCTCAAATACGGCTGTTGTGAATAGTCACTGTAATCGCACAGTGTAAGAGTAAGAATGATCAGAGAAACCCAAATCCCCCACCCCCGGTAATGTCCGTTCATGAGTCACTGTTCCATGCATGTCTCTAGACTGGAAGGAAAAGAAGTCCAGAACGGTGACTCAGGCAACAGGAAATCCCTCTGAAGGTAGGCAGTTCTTTTGTGTGTTTTTATATCTGGAGCACGAGACCCAGTCACCCCTGATGCAGAGCTATTACTCAAGCAATCTAATTAGAAAGAGGCAGAGGCTAAAGCACGGATTTCGTCATGCGAAGATTCAGTGGCTGCCCTTTGCCACAGATGGGTGCTTTTGGCTTACTAGAGTTGTCAGTTCACTTTTTGTCACGGTTCATGGGTATGTTCCCAAGACATACTAGAGTGCACAGTGCATGGTTTCAGAATTGCTACTATAGGCCTAGGGCTCCACAAAAAGTCGGGGATCATGTAACCCTCTCGATGTAATCTGGTCGAGTATGCTAAAATGCCATTATCAGAACTTTTGATCTATTATTTTAAAAGAACCAAATATAAACTGAACACATCAGGGAGGGAGGTTCTATTTTGGCCCTTCCCAGAGTGTGCTAATTTTCCACATTACAGGGAAGTATTAATGTACAGGAACTTTGAAAAATGTAATCTCACCCCTCTAAGTCTGAAATGGTACAATCCATTCTACCGCCTCAGTACTCTTTGGTCCTGTTTCCATCTAGTTCTTCTACAGGCCTAGATGAGACTGAGTTGGAGAATGGAATGGGTTAAACCCATCATGGTTGCTCAAGTATGATGTCAGAGTACAAACAATGAGTTTTTTTTTAAAATAAGTTCAGAGAAATCTAATATACACAGATCTAGGATGCAATTCTAATATGACAAATCTGAAAGCGACAAGTGACGCTTCAGCGCAAAAAGTGCCAACACCAAGGCAAATGTGTTTAGTATTGACAGCCTATATGATGTTCAGGTAAGATGATGTTGAAGTCAGAGTGGTGAAGTGGTTAAGAGTGGCGGACTCTAATCTGGAGAACTGGGTTTGATCCCCCACTCCTCCACATGAAGGTCAGATTCTAATCTGGTGAACCGGGTTTGTTTCCCCACTCCTCCACATGAAGCCTGCTGGGTGACCTTGGGCTAGTCACAGTTCTTTCAGAACTCTCTCAGTCCCACCTACCTCACAAGGTGTCTGTAGTGGGGAGGGAAGATGATTGTAAGCGGCTTTGAGACTCCCTAAAGGTAGAGAAAAGCTGGGCATAAAAACCAACTTTTCTTCTTCTGGTGTTGAGCCAGGACTTGATAGTATGGGAGTCAAAAATCCCTGCCCGGCTATCAGGCTGTTCGCGTGACCATGGTCCAATTGTTCTGTCATCCTAACCAACCTCACAGAGTTGTTATTATAAAACAGAGATGAACGTATTCCACCCTGAGCTCCTTTGAAGAATAAAGGGATAAAATAGCTATCTATCTAATTCCCAACTGTGCCCCCTGCCTGCAAATACTTAAATCCACAGATGGGGGGCACAATTTTCCCCAACAGGTTTTTCTACAGACTTTAGGAGACCTCCTGGGTCTGCAGAAAAATCTGAAATTAAACAACAACAATGGGGGGGGGGTTAAATCCCCCATGATTGGGGGGAATGGGACTTCCCCCTGTGAAGGAGAGGTGGTATTCCTCCTGGAAGGGGGGTTCTCCCTCACACGGGTTTTGTGGGCCCCCACTTGTAATATGTAATACTGGGTAGATACTGATGTTTGTTACATCACAATGCCATTCCCCCATCTTTTTTTTTTTTTGGACTGAACACTTAATTGACTAATTGTTTCTTAGATTTGAACACTCATGAACTGAAGGCACCCCATTAGACTCAAGGAGTAAGAGGCTTGGCGAACTGAATCAACTATCACACTGACTTGCTTATACTTCAGTATTCTTCATGCTAGACATTTTGCTGGTTTCTTTAAATGATGCACAAGAGAACCAAAGCTATTCAAGAATCTATTTATATATTTAAAAAATCAAGCTATTGAAGTGAAATTGCTGCAAACCAGTTTGAGAAGCAGCACATCATTTACATGCTACAAACAGAATAACCAATACTTATTAAATATGTTTAAAAGAAAATGGTGTATGTGTATCAGTGCAAACAATGACAACCTGGTCTTCCAAGTCCCTCACAGATTCCTATATTGGCAACAGATAGGTTTGGCAAACATTTGAACAATTGGTTTCCATACTGCTACATATGTGTTATAAGATACAACTGCGTCTGTCATCAACAAAGAGTACCATTGCTAAAAACGGTTCATCTGTTTAACAGATCACCGACAAGACTTCTGCTATCCTCTGATACAGTGTGTGTGGGTGTGTTAATTGCCGTCAAGTCGCTTCTGACTCATGACAACCCTAGGAATCAATGTCCTCCAAAATGTCCTATCTTTGACAGCCTTGCTCAGATCTTGCAAACTGAGGGCTGCTTTATAGAGTCAATCCATCTCTTGTTGGGTCTTCTTTTCCTGCTGCCTTCAACTTTTCCTAGCATGATTGTCTTTTCCAGTGACTCGTGTCTTCTCATAATGTGTCCAAAGTACGACAGCCTCAGTTTAATCATTTTAGATTCTAGGGTCAGTTCAGGCTTGGTTTGATCTAAAACCCACTGATTTGTTTTTTTTTTGGTGGTCCAGGGGATCCGTAACACTCTCCTCCAACACCACATTTAAAAGGAATCTACTTTCTTCCTATCAGCTTTCTTCATTGTCCAGCTCTCACACCCATACATAGTAATAGGGAATACCATGGCATGAATTAATCGGATCTTGGTTGCCAGTGACACATCCTTACACTTCAGAATCTTCTTCATGGATGCCCTTCCCAGTCTTAATCTCCCTTTTGGTTGATGTTGGAACCAAGGAATAGAAAGTCTTCAAGAATTTCAATTTCCTCGTCAGCCTTAAAGTTGTGTAATTCTCCTGTAGTCATTGTTTTTGTCTTCTTGATGTTCAGCTGCAGCCCTGCTTTGGCACTTTCTCCTTTAACTTTCAGCAGTAGTCGTTTCAAGTCTTCGCTATTTTCTGCCAGTTCTGATATAATGTACTTGGGTATTATAATAGCCACTTGGCTTATCAGTAACACACACACACAAGGTCCTTTTTACACACGACTGCTCTGCAAAACCAGAGCCCATCTGATCCTACTGCCTATCTTTCCATTTGCGAGCAAGATTGCTAGCATAAGCCACGAGTTCCTAGAGGAAAGAGAAGAGCAGGAGTTGCCAGTTCGGATAAATTTCTAGCGTGAATGAAACTTTGCCAGAGTTCCATTTCAAAAAGCAGAAAGCTCTCTGCCCCACAGGTTGAGGCTTTCCTGCCTTCCCCAAATACTCACTTAGTACGTTGACCTAGTCGTGTTTGAACTAGACGAATAAGAAGGGAATTTCCGTGGGTATCTGTTTGAAGAGAGGGAGACTTGCATCCTCTTTGTGGCGCGCACGCTTCTACAGAGAAGCGCATTTTTAAGATTGTCCCTGAAGTCTTTTGAAACGAAGTAATAGACGAATGGATCGATGCAGCTGTTCAGAGTAGCCAGGCACAGTGCTGTGATGTATGATGCATATACATCGCCAACGTGGTGGTTTTTGATCTGGGAGTAGTGCACCACAAGCAGGATGTTGCTAGGCAGGAAGCAGATCAAATACATGCAAAGTACTGTAATGATGAGCTTGATGGCTCTTTTCCGTTTCTTCCCAATATTCACATCTGTTATGGAAGCATTCAGAGTCTTGATCATGAGAATGTAAGCAGCAGATGTAAGAACAGCTGGAAATAGGAAGACCCCAATTGCAAGGGAAAGGAAGTAATTGTACATGTCGCCTGCCAAGACCGTGTCGGGTAAGACATCGTGACAAGTCGTGATGCCCAAGTCAGAGAGATAAACCGTTTGGTCGACAAGGTACAATGGGATGGTGCCCAGAAAAATCAGAATCCATATTGCCACTGAAATTCCCACAGCAATGTCTGCCTTCTTTCTTGAGTGAAGAATGGGGTTCACAATTACCCAGTACCTTTGTACACTGAGGCAGGTCATAAAAAGAATGGAGCAGTACATGTTCCCATAGAAGAACCCAACCAGTACTTTGCAGAGGCCTTCCCCAAAGATCCAGTTATTGCCATTGACATGGTATGCAATCTTCAGGGGGAACCAGACCACAAAAAGCAGATCCGCCAGTGCCAGGTTAGCCATATAGATCACTGCTGGATGCTTCTTCTTGGTTCTTGCCAAGAAGACCCACAGAGCCATGGCATTGCTTGGTAAGCCAACAACGAACACCACAATATAGATCAAAGGCAGGAAAACTGTAGTCAATTTCCCAGTAAGGATCTGAGCTGCAAACTCATCCACACCGTATGCATCTTCTGAGCTATTGCTTGCATTGATCCTCTGACGAATGAAAGTTCTCCCTTTCGATCTGGCAGCTTGATTTTTCACTACAGGGGAGGAAAAAGACAAAGGTGAGAGAAAATTTGCAAACATCTAACATTTTTTAGCAGTGAGCAGACTTATTTATCTTTGTTTCAAAAGTCTTAATGCATTTTCATTATTAATCCTGGTTTCTTTTGCTCCCCCCGCCCGCAATTTCCCCCTCACTTAATGTGCCACACTGGTGCTGGACATACTGTTGCTGACCTAGCAGGGGACCAAGGGAAGAGAACCTCACCTCTCTGTCTCACTAGACTTTAGTCAGGGATGATGAGACTTTAGTCAGGCATGATGAGACTCCCTAGCACAGCACCCCAGAAAGAGGAGCGGAAGCTTGGGGCAGGGGAGGTGTGGATGGGAAAGAGGTTGTTTGCTCGACAACACCAGCAGCACTAGTATCATGCAGTACAGTAAAGGGGAAAGAAAGAGAAATGCCTCCATGTCTAGGGTTGCCAGGTCCGTCTTCGCCACCAGCGGGAGGTTTTTGGGGTGGAGCCTGAGGAGGGTGGGGTTTGGGGAGGGGAGAGACCTCAATGCCATAGAGTCCAATTGCCAAAGTGGCAATTTTCTCCAGGTAAACTGATCTATATCGGCTGGAGATCAGTTGTAATAGCAGGAGATCTCCAGCTACTACCTGGAAGTTGGCAACCCTATCCATGTCAGTCAAATCATACCTTCCCCTCCTGACCTCTGTGTGAAAGGGAATCAGGCTGCAGAAGAAAAACTAGGTGAAGCGTTTTTATGAAACCAAAATGACCCGCCATCCTGGCCCCATGTACAAGTCCCAATACTTCCTTGCGAAGGGAAGATGGGACATATAGTTTCCCCCCTTGCACCCACCAAGTGTTGGTCCGTTCCAGGCCAGTGGGGAGGAGATGGTGCTCCTCCTCCTGTAAGGAGGCGTCCCGGAGTCGCTGTTGGAATGCTTCCGGGATACCCTTGAGCGTAGGGGGGGTCTCTGGTTGGCGGGCTTGGGACCGGGTGGTGACGGCCAAGCCAGGGACTTCCCCTCGCTGTTCGGGAGTGAACAGGGAGTCGACGGGGCGATCGAAATCGTTGCGATACTGGGGAAGTCGTGACAAAGCATCGGCTAGGGCATTTTCTTTGCCAGGGACATGTTTGAGGGTGAACCGGTGGGAAATCACATACCCCAGAAATGTAATAGAAGGTTGGTGGAATTCACACTTGGACACCTTAGCATACAATTTGTGCTCCCGCAGCCGCTGGAGCACTTCCCGCACTAGGCGCACATGTTCTTCCATGGTCTCAGAGTAAATAAGAATGTCATCGAGAAATACCACCACCCCCCGAAACAGTAAATCATGCAAAACTTCATTAATTAATTGCATAAAGACACTCGGAGCCCCCGAAAGTCCGAACGGCATGACCAGGTACTCAAACATCCCAAAACAACTGGAAAAGGCCGTTTTGGGTTCGTCTCCTTCTTTGATGCGAATGCGGTGGTAGGCTTCTACCAAGTCCAGTTTGGTGAAGATTCGCCCCTCCTTTAATTGTGCTAGAAGGTCAGGAATAAGAGGGAGGGGGTAAGCATTAGACTGGGTGACTGCGTTCAGTCTGCGAAAGTCAATACACAGTCTTAAATCTCCCGTCTTTTTCTTTACAAAGAAAGCTGGGGCTGAATAAGGAGCCTTGGAGGGGCGTATGAAACCCCTCGCCAGATTGACATCCAGATAGTCTCGCAATACAGTCTTTTCACTAGGGCTCATGGGGTAAACCTTTCCCTTAGACAGTTTGCCTTCCCCTACAATCTCGATTGCACAGTCCGTTTCTCTGTGGGGAGGCAGTTCGTCGCACTCTCTAACATCGAAAACATCGGTAAATTGCGAGTACTCGGAGGGTAATTGAGGAGAGCCTGGGGCGGGGGACCCTACCAGTGTGGCGGCTGGAGTTCTGAGTACCCGTTCCTTGTCATGCAACCCACAGGGGTTGTCGGGGAAGGAAAGCACCCGTTTAACCCAATCAATGGAGGGATTGTGTCCCCTTAACCAGTTCATCCCTAACACCACAGGGGTTACAATAGGGGCGATGGTGAAATACAACCGTTCCCAATGTTCCCCCACGGACATAATCACGGCTGCAGTTCTGTGGGTCACAGGGCCCCGTTTAAAGTCACTCCCGTCCATTTGGGAAAAACGGAGGGGTCCCGGAAGCCGCTTGCGCCGGACACCCAACTTCTTGGCAGTTTCCTCATTTATCATGGTGCGGGCACACCCCGAGACGACCAACGCGGGGACCTCTAACGGGGGACCCCCTTTGGGTAGGGACAGATGAACACGCACAAATACATTGTCCTCTTGGGCGCTTACCATCGGTGGAGCTCCTTGCACAACGATGGGGACGGTCCGCTGCGGAGCCCCCTCTACAGCAGACCGACGGCGTTGTTTGCCGGCTGTTCCCACTCTTCCTCCTCGCTGGAAGAGGGGGACGGGGTGGTGGCCTCCGGGGAGCCGTCCGAATCAAAGACGGTATTTGTAATCCGGGACCCCGATGGGACTGTAGAGTCGGATGCCCCATCCTGGGGGCGCGCGTGGAGAGCGGAGGGTGCGCCGGAGCGCCGGCTCAGTGGTCCACTTCTGCGGCGAGGCTGGCTGTCGGCGGCCGGTTTCGTCGGCTCGGCCTGGGTTTGGCGGGGGGGGGGCGGACGGCCTGAGCGAGAGGGGCATTGCGATGCAAAGTGACCCTTTCCCCCGCAGATCAGGCAGACGCCGGCCTCGAACCGCTTGCGGCGTTCCGCGGCCGAGAGCCCCCCGCCACCCCCTTGCCGGAGTTCCCGGCCACGGTCACTTCGGGGCCTGGGGTCTCGCCCAAGCCGTTGCTTGGACAAGTTCAGGAGTTGTTTGCGATTCTCGATGTCAGAAGCATGGCGAACCCAACCTTCCACATCCGGGGGGTTCCCTTGCATGAAGGCCCAATGTTGGAGGTCTGGGTTGAGACCCTCCCTGAAACATTGTACCAAGGTAGCTTCACTCCAGTCCAGAATTCGGCTAGCCAGTGACTGGAACTCACTTGCATACTGCGCCACCGACTTAGTCCCTTGGCGCAGTTGCATCAGGGAGGCTTTAGCCCGCTCACCCAGAGTCGGGTCCTCAAAACGGTTTCGGAGTGCTACCATGAACTCGTCCAGGGTTCGCAGCACCGGCGAGCGGAGTTCATACTGCAACACCATCCAGGCAGCCGCCTCTCCTTGCAGTAAGGAAGCCACGTACTGCACCCGGGACTCCTCAGAAACGAAGGTTCGGCCTTGTTCCCGCATAAAAATGTCTACTTGGACCATAAAAAAGGTCAACTGGTCCCCCGACCCGTCATACGTGACTTTCAGGTCCCGACGGGCCGGGGGGGCAGGGGTTGCGGGCGGAACTACCGGCGCCCCGTCTGGGGGAGCACCGGCTGGAGGTTGCAACTTCAGCGCATCTAGGGCCGTGGCCATCTCACCCATTACGCGTTGCATGGTCTCCATCTGCTCCTGCATAGCCCGGCGGTCTTCCTGCCACTGCTTTCGTTCTTCCTCCATGAGGGCCTCTTTGCGGGCCGGGTCCCCTTCGAGTCCCGTGCTGGGGAAGGCCAACCGGCGATCCTTCGCCGCAGTCCGCGAGAGCGACCAGCCCTTGGGAGAGTCCAGCCAATAAGTAAGCCCCCGGGGACGTCCGTCCCGATCTTGGTCGGGGGCGCGACCCATCGGTTTCTTTGGCTTGGCCCCCTCCTCCTTCGGGTCCGGCTTCTCCGGCTCGTCCGGTTCCTTGGGGGCATCGGGGATAGGGGTAGTGTCCTCGTCGGCTGACATTCTGTCCAAAGCGGTACAGCTGCAGTCCGAGAGGCAAGGACTTGCAACTTAATGTGAGAGATCCCCCCTCTCTGAGTTTGCTTCTCCAAATCAGTTGCTCAGACGTTGATACAGAAACAATAGATTTATTGAAGCCTTCAGGAGATGAGACAGGCACAGGTAGAAAGTTGCAAGTGAGGGGCTATACGGGTTTACAGAATATATTGACTCCAGGGCACTGGGGCACTGGGGTTCACACTTATTGTTATGGGAAGTTACAAGCTTGGCATAATACAAAACATCAGACGGATCCCAGGAAGTCTGGTGCGGCTATCACACTTCCAAGGCCGCACCGGCCTGAGGGAGTACTGGCAGGAAGAACAGCGGGGGGGAAGATACATGGGCCATCAGGCCTGGCGCCTGAGATCAGAAGGTGTGAACTGCTTTTACGAGTTCACTGATAACACCGCAGGTGATGGAAAGCAGAGACACAAAGACAGAGACCCTCACAGGGGGACATACATGATCAAATATTTCCCTTGCAAAACAAAACAAAAAGCATTCCGAGACGTAGCTAATTAGACGTAGCTAATTAGTATGCCAAGGTTAATATTCTAACATTCTAGGCTTTTGTGTGTGTGTGTGTGTGTGAGAGAGAGAGAGAGAGAGAGAATTCAATCAATTAAGCCTCAGTCATCTGGACACAAGTTTTCCATCTTAACGGAGATACATATGAAGTACTAGTAGGTCACAACAGACCTCCATCCTAGCCAGCCAAAGCACTTTCCCCAAACCCACACTTTACTAAAGCAAAGCTATGGGGTAATTTGTAGAGGAGAATCAGAAGGTAAGAAAGGGGCTTCCTGTACCCGACCCTTTTCCTCTTCTCTCCCAAGACCCAATTTCCTCCATGATCATTCCAATTCTGCATGAGAATGCCACTCTATCCCAGAGGGGCTGTGGTTTATGGCAGCGCCACAGCTGGGGAGCTACATGCTCAATCTGCTACTTGTGTGGACGGGCAATGAGCAAGCACCACTGTGCCCACCCTAGCTCTCTTTGTCCTGCATGATAAAACAAACTTGGCATTGGGAACACACACTTCTTCCCTAATCAAATGCAAATAGGTTGAGCATTGGACAAAGTACTCTTTACTGCCTATTAACATGAATAGATTTTACTTTACAGTTAATAAGGACCAAACCCTACTACAGCAAGACTCTTGTTTCATGGCCAAATTAATCCCTTTGAGTGGTTAGTTTATTACTACTTGTTGCTAACTGGGCCCACTGACTAAAGGCTTACTCATTGAGTAGTTATTCATGCAAAACCAGGGCACTTTCTTTTGTTGTTGATGCTGCTCAAGCACAGGCCACGCTGTGTGAAGAACACACCTGAAACTTCTTGAAAAACTAGAATGAAAAAGGTCTGTGTTTTCACTTTGAGTAAGAGGGTACACAAATAATAGTAGGAAGTGGAAGGCGAGAAAATTGGACCCAGATTATAGCCATGTACCTTCTTATCCTCTAGAAATCTTAGCCCTGGGCCCTGCCCAGGAAGTCACAACCTGAACTTCGTTCCCTCCAACTGCATTTTAAACACATTCCATTTCTTTCCACCATAAGGAATTTTATACGGTGCTTTGCTTTTTTAATCATGCAAACTAACTACTGTGGACTCAAAAGGGACTGTTTGCTTCTTCCATGCCTGCAAAATAAAACGCTCACATTACCGCAAAACACCAGCCCCCAATAATTGAGTTAGGGTCCCCAGTGAAGTGCAGATAGGACCACAGCTGGGGTTGCCAGGTCCCTCTTTGCCGCCGGCAGGAGATTTTTTGGGGTGGAGCCTGAGGAGGGTGGGGTTTGGGGAGAGGAGGGACTTCAATGCCATAGAGTCCAATGGCCAAAGCGGCCATTTTCTCCAGGGGAACTGATTGCTATTGGCTGGAGATCAGTTGTAATAGCAGGAGATCTCCAGCTACCACCTGGAGATTGGCAACCCTAACCATAGCACCATAAGAAGATGCAATGCATGATAACCAAACTGTTACTTTTTTAAACACACACATTGTGTCAAACATAGTACAGCACTTGCAGTGATAGTATAAGATTCACTTTGCATGGTATGTTCAGCCACTGATTAAACATTTCCTGCCCTGTGCAAACGAGAGAACATTACAACTAATATAGACAAGCTTTCATATATTCTACATTCTCAAACTGCAGGCCAGAACTGGCTAGAACTCCCCCCACCCCCACAACTTCCCATGGTTCCAACACCAATATCACTTGTGTGTCTTGTATCCAAGTACAGTATCCAAGTACAGTAAAGTTTAAATACTTATATTAAAATCACAGAGTTGGAAGGGGCCAGATAGCCCATCTACTCCAATCCCCTGCTCAGTGGAGGATCAGCATAATGCATCCCTAAGAAGTGTTTGTCCAGCAGCTGCTTGAAGACTGCCAGTGAGGGGGATCTCACCACCTCCCTAGGCAGCCTGCTGAACTACTCTTATTGTAAATTTTCTCCCTAATATACAGCCAGTACCTTTCCACTCATAATTTGTACCCATTCTTGCGAGTCCTAATCTCTGCTGCCAACAGGAACAGCTCCCTGCCCTCCATTAAGTGACAGTTGTTCAAATACTTAAAGAGAGCTATCATGTCCCCCCTTAATCTCTTCTTCTCCAAGTCCCTCAGCCTTTTCTCGTATGGCTTGGTCTCCAGGCCCCTGATCATCCTCGTCGCTCTCCTCTGCACCTGCTCCATTCTGTCTACATCCTTTTTGAAGTGAGGCCTCCACAACTGCACACAGTACTCCAGGTGCGGCCTGACCATTGGGTGTATAGTGGGACTATGACATCTTGCGACTTGGATGTTATGCCCCTATTGATCCACCCCAAGACATTAGCCTTTTTCGCCACTGCATCACACTGACTGCTCATATTTAGCTTACATTCCCCCATACCCCAAGATCTTGTTCACATACATTGCTACCCAGAAGTGTATCCTCCATCCAGTATGTGAGCTTCTCATTATTGTTACCCAGATGTAGAGCTCTGTTCTTATCCTTGTTGAATTGCATCTTGCTCAGATCTGCCCACTTTTCCAGTGTATTCAGATCTCACTGAATCCTATCTCTATTCTGTGGTGTTTGCTACTCCTCCCAGTTTGATGTCATCTGCAAATTTAATGTAGTCCCTCCACCCCTCATCATTTATTCATTGAAATCATTTATTAAAATACTGAATAAGTACCAGGACCAGGACCGAGCCCTGTGGCACCCCACTGGTCACCTCCCTCCAACCAGATGATATGTCATTGACAACTACTCTTTGGGTGTGGTTCTCCAACCAGTTCCCTAGCCATCTAACTATCCTATAGTCCAGGCTGCAGTCCTTCAGTTTACCCAGCAGAACATCATGGGGAACCCTGTCAAAAGCTTTACTGAAATCTAGGTAAACAACGTCGATGACTTTCCCACAATCCAGTAAACTTGTCCCTCAATCAAAGAAGGAAACAAGGGTTTGTGTGGCAGGACCTGTTGGGGACAAATCCATGCTGACTTCCCCGAATCACCAAGTTGTCCTTCAGGTGCTCACAGACTTACCCCTTTAAAATCTGCTCCAGTATCTTCCCTGGGACAGATGTCAGATTGACTGGTTTGTCCATATATAAAGGAATTACAACTAAAGTAGAATGGAGGAGGATTGTAGTTCACTGCAATGATTATTCTGGGTATAACCTTGTTTCTACTACATTGTTATTTCCCTTTGTCATGCCACTACCTTGCCGAGCCAGTTGTTGTTCACATTCTCTACTAATTCTTTGCCTTGCTCATTGGATGTTTCGTGCTGCATAATTGCATTGTTTTTCATTCTATAAACTGACTTGAGTCGCAGCGACAAAGGCGGCTATAAAGTACATAAATAAATGTATGTTTGCATTCCTTGTTCACCTTGCCTGCCACGTCCTTCCAGTTCTCTCCGTGTTGAACTTCAGGCCTACATCATTTGTTTATGCCAACAAGCTCCATATACACGGGTGGCATGGCATAAGGAGGAACAATATTGGGGCATGCAGCCAGCACATCAGAGCACTTAGCCAGACCAGAGCTTTATTATCCTCATTACAGTTGAGTTCCAAAAGCCGCAGCAGTGTATTACATTTTTATTAGGATCAACAAAGATCATGCAAAGTAGTGAGCTTTTGACTTTCCCAGAACTCTTAATCAGGTTGGGTGCTTAGTACAAAAACCAAAAAAAAAAAAAAAAGGGAGGCAGGTAAAAGAGAAAAAGATGTTACAAGGCATGATAGAGAAGACCCCAGCCTGTAGTTGGCAGTCTTAAAAAGAGATACAGCATGTGTTGCAGATTGTATTGGAATGGATGGTGCTGAGTGCAGAACAGGTTACAAGATTCACCGAAGTTGACAGGCTAGAAAAGTGTGTGTGTGTGTGTGTGTGTGAGAGAGAGAGAGAGAGAGAGAGAGAGAGAGAGAGAGAGAAAGAGAGAAAGAGAGAAAGAGAGAGAGAGAGAGAGAGAGAGAGAGAGAGAGAGAGAGCGCCAGCGTGGTGTAGTCATTAAGAGTGGTGGATTGGAGCCCTGGACTCTGATCTGGATTCCCCACTCCTCCACATGAGTGGCAGAGGCTAATCAGGTGAACTGGATTTGTTTACCCACTCCTACACACGAAGCCAGCTGGGTGACCTTGGGCTAGTCACACTCTCTCAGCCCCACCTACCTCACAGGGTGTCTGTTGTGGGGAGGGGAAGGGAAGGTGATTGGAAGCCGGTTTGATTCTGCCTTAAGTGGTAGAGAAAGTTGGCATATAAAATTCTTCTTCTTCTGTGTGTGTGTATGGAGAGAGACCACTATCTCTTTGGAAATAGAAAGCAGTTAATATATGTTCAAGGGACAATGTAGCCAACATTCCAGATTTATGCAAGAGCGCTTGCCTTGATATTCGCAATAAAGGTCTCATTTCTCAGAAATTTCTTAGGAGTGGATGATGTTAATGAGATTACAAGACTTCTTTCCAAAAAAGATCAAAGTGATACACAACAGTCAGCTTCCATTAACAAGAAGGCAGATAAGTCATTGGGGCTGGGGGCTGCCGAAAGGGGGCCTGTATCACCATGGAACCCAGGCAGGGCCCCGCTAAAGGACAGCAGCAGCATGCTGTTCCAATCAAGCACTTTGTGTACGTTCTTCAGACTGTGAAAGGATCCAAGGGGAATCTTTGTGTGGGAGCCCAGACGGCATTTATCATCCCTGATTCCAGCCTTATTAGCTTGGGGAGCACACAGAAAGCAGGAAACTAATGCTGCTCTAAGCTAGTGGTCTTCAGCCTTTCCAGACCCGGGACCCAACATGAACTCTTATGATGTCACATAACAGAGTATAAGCCACAGTGTCTTGACCTGCCTATGCTAAGAGGGAATTGCCTTCACTTCTCTTGCCCTCCTACTGCCACTCTCCTCATGCATACAAAGAGACGCAAGATGTCCTGGCTCTCTGTGCGCGTGTATGAGCAACAGCAGCAAATAGCAACATACACCCACAAAAAAAGGTCTGCTGGCGATGCGGCAGGGGAGGATGCACAGCCTACCTGAGAGTCCTGAGCTTGGGTTGAACTGCACTGTTCTAAATTGTAAAAATAAATAAATTTAAGATTTCAAGGACTGAAGAAAGCCTGGAAGAAAGGGCTAACACATGGGGGGGGGCAGCAGGAGCAAACAAATGGTCCTATCCCTCACTCACAACTGAGCATGTTGGTTCTTCCAGCGCACTTTTGCCTTTCATGGGGACAGTGTCCTATGAGTGTGGGGCGCCATTCCTGGGAATGTTCAAAAAGCCACATTCCCAGTCACAGGGACAGAGCCAACACATGCACAGTTGGCCACAGCACCATATTTGCGCACAACAAATGTGCACACAGTTGGGATGGGCCAGTGCACTTGGTCATGAGTGGAGCCAGCATGCTCACTCTCCCTTTCCTTCTATGCACATTCACCCTTCAGACGTGCATGTCATTTGTACAGGATTACAAAAGGACTTTGAACTGAAACACTCAGGTGCCTTCAGAGACGTTGTAAATCTGTGGTTTTTGAACTGCATTCTGGGACACCACAAAGTTCTTTTGCAAACTTACAAGGAGTTCATCATGGAGAAGATCTACAGTGTGGGGACAAGGTTCCCCAACAACAATTTCCCCTACAGTCCTATCCTTCCCTCTAACAAACAGTAGTGTGAAGGGTGTGTTCAAGGGCACACTCAATTCATGCAGGGGTAACTACCAAGTCCAACCCGCCTGGCCAGCACTCCAGGCAAGCTGAGTTTGTTCTTTTTAATGTCCCCCATCCTCTGTAATACTCAAAGCAGATGAATCAACACGGAAAGGCTTTCACCAGTGTAGAAAAAGCTTTAAAATTGTAGGTTAAAAATTTCACCTTTAAGTATCTGAATGCCAGTTACAACTACCCAACAGTGACAGAAGAGCACTCTGCATACGCTCAAGAGTACTCTACCCATTAACTCGATATGCCTTCAAGGGATAATCATGCACTGAAAAACAGCCTCTGGGTCTGATTAGTAATTCAAGATAATTCCCAGTGGGTCGCCATGTTAGTCTGTCTGCAGTAGTAGAAAAGAGCAAGAGTCCAGGAGCACCTTAAAGACGAACAAAAACATTTTCTGTAGAAGTGAGCTGTGGCTCACGAAAGCTCCTACCCTGCCAGAAAATATTTTTGTTAGTCTTTAAGGTGCTCCTGGACTCTTGCTCTTTTCTAGTAATTCAAGGTAAGCTTTTTTTTTAAAAAAAAAAAAACACTTCTTGGCAAAGGAGAACCGAAGCCAAAGGGACACCGAACTTCAGAAATAAATTGCTTATGGACAACCTCCCGAAAGCTGCACACTTACTCGGGATCAAGCCCTTCAAAATCCCGTGGGATTGACCTGCCCAAGTTACGCCGAGGGATCAGGCTGCCCTTTTCCGCAAGCGCCCGCGGGACCTAAGCCCAGCGGAGTTCAACTTCCGCTCCGTGGAGTAAACCCGGAGTAAAACCCCTGCCGCTGCCAGAACCCAAGCGCCCCCTGCCCACGGCGAGGGCGACCGAAAGCAACCAGAGGGAGGGCAAGGGCGCCCCCTCCCCCCCTCCCCCCCTAAGCAGGCTGGGGCATCGCCTCCTCACCTGGGTCCGAAGCGACCACCAGCGCGACGCTCACCACCAGGGTCCACAGGCACGGCGGGCCGGGGCGCCCCATGGCCGCGCCTCGTGCCCAAGAAGCGACCCGGCGGCGCTGCGCTTCCTCCTCGGCTGCCCGCGCCTGCGGGACTTTCTGCGATACCTCGGCGAGGGGGCGCGCCAGAGGCGGAGCCTGAGCGCACCTCCGTGACGCTCCTCGGCGGGGCTCGGCGCTGACCTCAGCGCCCCGGAACGCGGCTGGCCGCGGGCGGACTCGTGCTTGGCCCCCCGGGGAGGCGTGGCCAGACACGGCCCTCCTTGGTCGGGACCCAGGCGGCGCCGCAAGCTGCCAGCCCTCCGGGTCGCGCCTGGGGGAACCAGGCTTCCAGTGCCCGCCCTGCATGGAACTCCCTTTGGGCCAATCAGGCCTTTTCTCCCTCTCGATCGTACCTACCTCGCAGGGTTGTCGGGAAGATGCCAGGGGAGGGGAAGAGGGGTTGAGCGCTCCCAACTCCTCTTCTCCTGCGCCGTGCCAATGAACGCCAGCGTGGCGGCAGCGGTGTCGGGGGAGAAGGGGGTGGATTCTCCCAGGCCACCCCTGCGGACTCCGCACTTTTGCAGCCAACCCTGCACCCGGGTGGTGGTGGTAGGGGTCGGGGAAGTGATGTCTGTACATTGTAGGTTATCCGGGCTGGGTAACCGTGGTCTTGGTATTTTCTTTCCTGACGTTTCACCAGCAGCTGTGGCAGGCATCTTCAGAGGAGTAACACTGAAGGACAGTGTCTCTCAGTGTCAAGGGTGTAGGAAAAGTAATATATAGTCAGAAGGGGGTTGGGTTTGAGCTGAGTCATTGTCCTGCAAAAATCATTGTCCTGCAAAAAATGATTCAGCTCAAACCCAACCCCTTTCTGACTATATATTACTCTTCCTACACACTTGACACGGAGAGACACTGTCCTTCAGTGTTACTCCTCTGAAGATGCCGGCCACAGCTGCTGGCGAAACGTCAGGAAAGAAAATACCACGACCACGGTCACACAGCCCGGATAACCTACAAGAACCAATGAACTCTGACAGTGAAAGCCTTCAACAATATTTTTATGTCTGTACATTTGTATGCCGGGATTGCTCCAAGGAACTCAAGGTAGTGTGCGTGCCCCCCTCCCCGGCAGTATTTTGTCCTCACAGCAACCCTGCGAGATAGGCTAGCTGAGGCCTGCAGTCATTCCATGGCTTAGTGGGATTTGAACTCCACTCTCTCAGGTCCTCATCTGTAACGCTCTGACTGTCCATCACATTCTCCTGTTGTTGCTGATCTGGCACCTCAAATAGCTGCTTGGGTTGCTTGGGTGGTGAGAACAATGCACAGCACACTGAGCTCCTTGGAACAAGCATATGATCAAATATAAGTGCTCAGGTAGTACAGGCCAGTGCCTGCACGGGAGACTGCCGGGGAACCAGGTATAAGCTTCTCAGGGCTCCTTGGCGAAAGCAGCTTGAAGTAGGGGTTAGAGTGTTCAACTAGGATTTGGGAAACACAGATTCGAATCCCCACTTTGCCACGGAAGCTCGCTGGGTGACCTTGGGCCAGCCACACATTCTCAGCCATACCTACTCACAGGGTTGTTGTGAGGATAAAATGGAGGACAGCAGAACGATGTAAGCTGCTTTGGGGATACAGGTGAAGTATAAATGAAGCAAATAAGTAAATAAAATAAAAGTAACAGATAAACCATGCGTGTTGTTCCTGATTTTGATCTTTGTGTTCTTCGGGTGAAATGCATACTATTATATTTTACCTTAGAAAATCGCTGTAACAGATCTATATGGGTTAACATGTTGACACAATGATCTATAAAGATCCTGCTGAAAGTAGTACAAGGATAGAATAGTGACAGGCAAGTTACCACAAGCATGAACTTTGGCAATAACTCCTATCCGTATGAGTCAAGCACTACAGTCATTAGTGTTTTTAATCCCTTAACCAGACAGAATGTGGGAGACTTGGCAGTAGTCTTTATATGGCCTTGATTTGAGTCGGAGAGTCAATCTATATTGAAATCATATTGGCTAGACCACCCATTTTCTAACATGTGCGCTAAACAGCAGCATGTCAGAGCCTGACCATTTTGTTTGGCATGTAGAGGCTGTTCTCCTTGCCAAGGGAATGAGCCAAGCTTGCGTCCAGTGTGTCTGGCCAACTATAACCCCCCCCTCCTCACACACAAACACCTTCCCCAGTAAGATTTGTTTTTTGGCACTAAGACAAAAAGTGCGGCCCACCCCTGACCTATAGCATCAACAAATCTGACACTGTACGCTGGAAATAGGTAACAAATTCTGGATTTAGGCCATATTGCTGTGAACTAGCAGGACATATTTAGGAGGCCTGCTTAAACTAGTATTCACATGAAACATCTACAATGTTCCTTCCGTAGGCCTATATTCTAGAGCTTCAGAAGGATCAGTATGGATGCTTTATGTTAACATGCCATTCTATAGGTCAGCCATTAGATGTGACAGTGACAAGAGGGTCCATTTTGAAGAAGCAGTGGGAATCTGCAGGCCTGATCTCTATTGTCTCAGGGGAGCTTGCCGTGTTTACAGTCATGTCTCCATCTTGGTCCCTCCCCCTTAGTTTTATTTACGTAATTTATTTCTCATATGGAGGCACCTGTGTGATATGTAATAGATAGTTGACACCTTTCTGCCTTCACGGGTCTTTGAGGTAGCTAACAATTCAATGTTAAAAATACAAAACCAAGGTAGTTGTTAGTTTCCTGCATTGTGCAGGGGGTTGGACTAGATGACCCTGCTGGTCCCTTCCAACTCTGTGATTCTATGATTAATAAAATAAGTCCCCAAATATTGTTCAGGCAATACAGAAACAACCCTTGCTGCCTTTTCCATTTGTCTTACAGAATAGGGAAGTTTTAAATTTGCTCCAAAAGGCTTTTATAGATAGTGTCAATCTCACCTCCTGAGAGTTAGGGAGTGCCACAGATTAGGGGCAGCAGCAGCAGTCTCACCTGGGATATGGTTAGCTCCTGCCAGAAGGTATCCTGTTCCTATCCCCTTCTGACAGCTTAAAGCAGGGGTGTCAAACATACGGCCCAGGGGCGGATCTGCCCCCTTGAGAGCTCTTATCCAGCCTGGGAACCAGCTGAGGCAGCCACCCCCACCCCGGTCCTGATCTGGGCTGGCAAGCATGTTGCGGGCTTGCCAGCTGAGGCAGCCACCCTCACCCACTCACAGTCTGGGCTGGTGAAGCCTGGCCTGGCCAATTGATGTTTTTGTCAAAACATGCCCTCATAGCAAACGAGTTTGACATCCTTGGCTTAAAGTGCCCATTTATGGTAAAGTTGAGTTGGGAACTGGGGAGTAAAGCCAGCTTAGGCCGGATATATCCTAGGGGCCATAAGTTGCTGACTTCTCTCTTAGTCTTGCTGAGTGTTTTGCAGAATGGATTTAATATTTCAACACTAGCCCAAATAACGTAATTTCATCTCCTCCTGCTGAAAGCAGTAGATTTGCATAAGCGAGGTGATGATTAACTTAACCTCGGGTTAAAAACTCCAAGAAAGAGAAACCGTACAACAAATCAGCTACTTAAAAGTTTTGTCATATTGCCCATAGTACTTAAGTACAAAATGCACCCCTTGCACAGATTTTGTTTCATTTTCGGGACCAGGTGACATATTCCAGTTAGATAAAAAGATTGCATTATTCAGATACACACCCATGTTTAATTGCGTTCAGCCTTTTAGGCAGCACAACTCTCATGTTCCGATTTACATTATTCTGACTGGAAAGAGTTGTACAAGTGCAATTCTTCACAAAAGTATCATCCGTGTTCCAGGTTTACTCACGAACAGCCATCCTCCCTAGAATAAAACCATTGTTGGGTGAGGGAGGACATTTGCATTACCGCCTTTTTAAAGAAGAGGAATGGATGGGACCGCCTCCTTGAATCTGTACAGCAAATATAAAATATGTCTTTTATATTCTGGGGATGCCCTGACCTGGATGGCCCAGGCTAGCCTGATCTCATCAGATCTCAGAATCTAAGCAGGGCCGGCCCTGATTAGTATTTGAATGGGAGACCACCAAGGAATACCAAGGTTGCTGTGCAGAGGAAGGCACTGGCAAACCACCTCTGTTAGTCTCTTGCCATGAAAACCCCAAAAAGGGGTCGCCATAAATCGGCTGCGACTTGAGGGCACTTTACACACACACACACACACACATTCTGGGGATGTATTTTCCAAGAAGAACAAAACAGAAAACAATGGCGGCAGCTTTATGGAAAAAGTCTTGTGTCCTTTATTCCTGATGTGTTTTCAATTAACTTCCCTTGAAGCAACAGTTTACATTTACAAATAAGCAAAGTAGTTGGATCTGCTCCCTCTCTCTATACTGATGGCTGAAAAACTGTATTGAGGAGTCTGATTCTCTCAGTCAACATTATTGTATGGGGTTTCAGTACCTTTACTGATTTTTCCTACTCAGCACTTTCTGCTCTTGCTTTCAAGCTTAAAAACTGTTTTGATCCTTTTTGTTATTTTGCAAATGCAACATTCCTATAAAATAAAGTGAATGTTCAACAAGAGATATGTGAGCCGTGGTTACAATAAGTAAAAAAGCAAGTGGCAGAAAATATTTTCAAGCTTTGTCTGAGTCAATTAAAAAGCAAGAATCACCATGAAAACCTTATAAAAACTCAAATCAGAAGGTCTGTGTTATCCAAATCTGTTCAAATATCATCAGACCTCAAGGTTAAAAATATTTCAAAAATGGTTATACAGTGATAAAACACCTTGGTACCAGCTTGTGCAGGAAAGAATCTCTATACTTTTAGCCCATATTCCATGGTTTACATCTGGCATGTTAGGAGGGTTTTTTTTGGGGGGGGCATACTCTTTTTAATAGATCATATCATAAACTGCAGACACAGGAAACTTCTTTAATAAAAAAAGAAGAAGGTCCAAACATATCCCCATTATCTTTCTTTCTATTGAGCTTCTCATTTCAGATAGATGATAGAGAATCATTCTGGTTTCGGTGTAATCTTATCTGATATGTTAATATTCAAAGTCAAAATCAAAAACCTTTAATGGCATAAAAAGAGCATAAAAAGAGCATGTGTATGTTAATATTTTGAAAGGAACTCAGCGTGTTTCTTATGATTTCTACGTAGCAAACTGTCCAGTCCCTACTGGTTTCAGTATTTTCAACTGCATAATTTTACTGGACAAAATGTAAGACCTAACCAGTTGCAAAACTTGTTAACAGATTTTGAAAAGATTATTTACTGCAAGAAAGAATCTAGAGGCTTGTTATATAGTTTATTGAAAATTTATGTTAAGAATTTGTTGTTTGTTACAAGGTGGAATGTAAGCTTAACTGCGTTTTTATCCCGCTCTTCCTCCAAGGAGTTCAGGAAAGTGTACATGGTTTCCCACCCTCCATTTTATCCTTACAACAACCCTGTAAGGTGGTATACATGAAGACAGAATGACTGATCCAAGGTTACCCATTGAGTTTCATGGCAAAGAGGGATTTAAACCCAGGACCCCTAAGCCCTAGTCCAATACTCTAACCCTGACACCACACTGATGAGTCGGACTTCGGCTATAAATTCAAGAACAGCTCAGAAGTTACCGTAATTTCCTCAGAAGCTAACTTCTACTTTTTATTACAAACTATCAGTCTAATCACTGTTCAGAATGACTAACATAGTGATCATGCCTATTTTTGGTAATAGCTAGGTAATAGGTGACGGGTGACTCATTAGATCTGTTTACAGTTAAAACAACATTCTCTGTTTCACTTGAACATCTGCTGCAATTATCAGAAAGTTGATCTAGTCACGTAATGTCCCACTTTCTGTATCCTATGGTGGTTAAACTATACAATTATGCTGAAAACATATAACAGCATTCGTAAGTTCCAAAAAGGAAAGGAATTTTCATGCAAATCTTTCAAGTTTTATAATTATTTGATTACATTGATCACACTAATATATACCGGTAACCTATTACTTTCAATACTAAATTGCATTTCTTTAATATTAAGTAATTTAAGCATATTTACTTAATTGGGATTACCTTTGGGGCAAATTGTGTTTGTAAAGAAGTCCTCTCCTCTCCTTTGCAAAGTGTCTTTAGATAGGATCAAAGAGAGAAGGGACAGGGTTTGCCTCAGAGAAGTGATGGGAAGGAATGGGATGCTTACCTGAAACAGCCTTCCCTCCGATACTTACTTATTCTAGCTTGCAGCTGGACTTGCTTTGTGCAGTAGAAAAAATGCACAAGGGGAAATTAAGGTTCTGCACAGCTGGCCATGTGGAGTTCAATAAAGAGCCACAGTAGCGAAAGTAGGGGCTTGTTGGGGGGGATACCTATTGGTGAGAGGAGAGTTAATTATTCTATTCCCATTCATCTCTTTTCTGTCACAGTTATCCCATCTTGGAGCTTCACATATTTCGGTCCTCATTCTTTTTCTCTTGAGGATTCATTCAGAGATTTAAAGAAACTGTTGTGGAATAGCAACGTAAGAACATAAGAAAAAGCCTTGCTGGATCAGACCAAGGCCCATCAAGTCCAGCTGTCTGTCCACACAGTGACCAACCAGGTGCCTCTAGGAAGCCCACAAACAAGATAACTGCAGCAGCACGATTCTGCCTGTGTTCCAAAGCATCTAATATAACAGGCATGCTCCTCTGATCCTGGAGAGAATAGGTATGCATCATGACTAGTATCCATTTGAACTAGTAGCCATGAATAGCCCTCTCCTCCATGAACATGACCACTCTCCTCTTAAAGCCTTCCAAGTTGGCAGCCATCACCACATCCTGGGGCAGGGAGTTCCACAATTTAACTATGCATTGCATGAAGAAATACTTCCTTTTATCAGTTTTGAATCTCTCACCCTCCAGCTTCAGCAGATAACCCCACGTTCTAGTATTATGAGGGAGAAAAGCTTCTCCCTTTCCACTCTCTCCAACACACAAGACTTGTTCTGACATGACTGCTGATGCATATTGCTTGCTAAGATGTGCACAATTCTTTGGAGACCATGATGTTGTTGTACTATTTGTTGTACTGACCACTTCTTTCCTACCTAGACAGAAACTGGAAAAGAAAAGTTGTAGCTGGGTTTGATGAAAGCGGTCACAATACGATTGGAAGAAAAGGCCTTTTATGATGCTGCTTTGCAAATTCAAGACCATACAACTTTTTACTTGTGCTCTCAGGCTTCTGTTTCCACCAAGCCCACAGGACAAGGAGTTTCTTAAGAGGTTAACAGTCTCTCTTAAGGGGCAAGATAAAAGTCTTTAGCTAGCTAGGAGGCACATTGGTGCACATTGGTGCTGTCCCCGCATGATGACACCTCAGCCATTTTGAGGCAAATGTGGCTCAATGACTAAAGTGTTGCGCTTGGTCACCATAAACCTGGATTCACATGCTGAGTCAGTTATGAATGTCACTAGGCTGACATAGGCAAAATACAACCTCTCAGCTTGACCTGTTTTACAGGGTTATTAAAGAGCTAAAATGGAAGAGAAAGGGCAGGATACAGAGACAACCAAATAAACTTTTGGTCATGAAAATGCTCTTCCATGTATTAACACATTTATTACTATAAACCGCTGTAGTACTTGGTTCTATAAACAATGCCAACAGGAATTGTTAACATCTATGTTATCTCGTCAGTACAGATATGGATCAGCGCTACCAACGTGTTATGGGGAAATTATTTCTGAGAATCACAATATTTCTTTCTGACCAACAAATGCCATCCTACTTATCAGCCTGCATTTCCTTACTTCAGCTCACCAGGGCCGCAGTGGTACAGCACTGTGGTTGTTCTGCTTCTCAGTAGTGCAGTCTTACCAGGATTTCCATTTCATAATAAATTTTGGATCATGGCACTGTTATATTGTACCCTGGCATGCCACTGGATTACGCCACTGTTCTGTCATACCCTAGAATGGCAAAATAAATTAAGTAAGAAATGTGTACCATTCAAACATTCTCAACCTGTGATTAAATAACCTTCCTTACTGAAAAAAAAGATCGGTATACAGCACTAACCCACCTTGATGATTAGATCCAGATCCAGATAAACATCCAGATGGTTAGATCCACTCACGAAATTGAGCTTTCCTGTTTTACTATTCCTGATGCAGTTTTCTACAATCCCCAGTTATTCATGAAGGCAGGGAATTCTTAGAAATAATAAGCATGGATGGCTATGTCTGGAAAAGGAAATCCATGGACCAGCGGCTCTCAAGGGTCTCAGATAGAGGTATTTCACATCACCTACTTGCCTGTTCCCTTTAACTGGAGATGCCGGGGATTGAACCTGGGGCCTTCTGCATGCTAAGCAGATGCTCTGCCACTGAGCCGCAGCCCAATTAATGCATTATGTATGCAAGTACTTTTTGGCCACCTTGAATCTACAGCCAATCAGTTTCATTGAATGGCCCTGAATTCTAGAGAAATTCCCAGTCTCCATTATCCACACCATGAGTAATTTTGTCAATCTCTAAAATGCCCACTCATTAATTGTTCTCCTTTTGAATACAAAAAGAACCTAAGCATGTTAGCCTTTCTTTGTAGTCAAGATATACTAACAACTTTATCATTTTGATTGCCATTTTCTGCAGTGAAACAAGTAGGGAAAAGGGAAAATAGGGAAGGGAAGGGAAGGGAAGGGAGAGGGGAAAAGGAAAAAGAAGAGAAGGGGAAGGGAAAGGAGGAGGGAAGGGAGTGGGGAAGGAGAGGTCAGCTAAGAGAACTGTTGCTGCCCTCAACCATAAGCCTGGTGGAATATCTCCGTCTTAAAGGCCCTGCAGAACTGTACTAGGTCCCACAGGGCCCTGGTCTAATTTGACAGAGAGTTCCACCAGGCTGAAGGCAAGGCTGAAAATGCCCTGGTCGAAGGCAGACAGAAAACCTTTGGACCAACTACCAGGAAAATGTTATTTGTGGAACGCAATGTTCTTTGGGGGGCATAACGGGAGTGATATAGTGCCCCTTCAAGGTCCAGGCATGCTGAATCACTCACTCCAACATCTTCATCCTTGAATAAGACATTCTGTTCCCTTGTAAGGCAGAGAAAAATAAGAAAATGTGGTGGTCCATGCATTATCAAAGTTGAGAATTAAATTAAGGCACTTCACTAGGTAAAGAGTCAACAGAGCTAATTTGTAAGCCATGAAGAGGTCCAGAGAAGTCAAAGGCTGCTTTGTGACACACAGTTATGTGATATTTTGATTGCTCTTTATTAAAGGTACTACATTCCTTTTGTATTCAGTCATCAGGAACTCATCATTTCCACAATATGTGAAGTGACTCCAACCAAAGAGAGGAAAATCACAAGATGTTCTCTTTTTAAACACAGAATGACTTTGAATTAATTAAAAGAAAACACCAAAGTACCAAAACAGGATCTAATCTACCTAGTTTATATATTTTTCCAATGTTGATCACAGGGCATCACACAATGACTAGGTTGATCACAGGGCAGCACACAATGAAACATGTAAAACTATGCAGCTGGGAAATGGAGAACTTGTTCTGCGTTCCTGATGCTTCCTTCCTGTTTCCCATTGCCTTTTAAGGATATTCTTAGTATGCTAGGCTGAAGAGCACAGGAATTGCTTGAAATTCCTGTGAATTACTTACAGCGCAATCCTAATCAGAATTACACATATCTAAGTCCATGGGAGTCAAGAAGGGTGTAACTGCTTGGGACTGCACTTAGGACCACAGCTTCTGTATAGGTTCTTGCACTTCTCTAAATGAAATTTGCTTCAATTTTTAAAATACTGGATTGGATCTAATTACTTCATTAAGTAGGATGTAGTCTTTAAAGTACTGGACTAGGACCAGAAAGACCTGTGGTCAAAGGAAACTTATTGGGTGACCTTGGGTCAGTCATCCTTTCTCAGTCTAACATACCTCACAGTTAGGGTTGCCAGCTCGGGGTTGGGAAATACCTAGAGATTTGGGGGGCAGTGACTGAGGAGGGGGCAGTTTGGAGAGAGGAGGGACTTCAATGCTATAGAGTTCAATGGGCAAAGTGGCCATTTTCTCCAGGGGAACTGATCTCTATTGGCTGGAGATTAGTTGTGACAGTGGGAGATCTCCAGCCACCACTTGGAGGTTGGCAACCCTACTCACAGTGCTATTATTAGGATAAAATGGAAGAGGGTAGAACAATGTATGCTGCCCCAAACATATTGGAAGAATTAAAATGCACCATTTAAATAAATAGGTGAAGAACTTGCTCCAGGGGTGAAAGGTCTTGCTCCATTGAAGCATTCCTCTCTTAGCAGAATAAACCTATTATGTTCTTTGAATTTGGAAATAATTTTCTTTTGTTTACCCCTGCAAACTCTATGCAGTGACAAACTATTCCCAGGAATGAAGGAAGCAAAAACATTCACATGCTTGTAAAATATATATTTAAGACTGAAACAGGCAGATCTCTGTAGATGAGAGAGGGGTCTTTAGTGTTTGATTAAGAATTATTAACTCCTTTGAACTATCAAAAAATGTAAATTATAATATTTTGGGGAGAATTTAAATGTGTAACTAAACATGAAACTAAATGGAATAGAATGTTTGATTTTTCTCTTCCTCCAAACTGGTTTCACAACATGCATGTCTCAACATACATGGAAAGAATGTCAATATATTTTCTACTCCATGGCTCTTCAGCAAATTCCCTGCAAACAAATGTGAATACCTTACTTTATGAATGAGAAAGATATGACAACTGTTGTCCCATATAGCAGCAACATCGATACCCCAACAGAATTTGTATCTCATGATTGTTTCCTGATGTAGAACACTATAATCATCACCATCTCCAAAATATTACATGTCAGGTAGATCTAGTCCATTTTATTCAGTTTTCCCTGTTTTATTGACCTCAGAATGATCTCTAATGAAGGGAGCTTTGACTTTCAAAACCTCAAACCCCCCAAAATCTTGTTGGTCTCTAAGGAGCTACTGGACTGAAATCTAGCTGCTCTACTGCAGATAGGGTTGCCAGGTCCATTGCCTGACTTAGAAGCCGGGATTGCTTGTGGGTGTGGCCACACCAACACAATCACGTCACTTCTGGTTCACACCCTGAGGCACCGCATCGTAACTGGCCTTTTACCGCTCAAACTCCCAGTCTGAGTGGTAAAAGGCCCGTTGCGATGAGGCACTTCCGGGTGTAAACCAGAAGCGATGCAATTGCGTCGCCGCAGCCGCGCACACACAATCCCTGCCTCAGCTCCGACCCCAAAATCTCCCACCAGAGGAGAGGAGGGACCTGGCAACCCTATCTGCAGACCTCCATGGCTACCCTCCAAAATCATCTTATTATTTGGTAATTACAACTTGTAAGCAAATGCCAGTTGCTGGCAGGAAACAATTGGCCAGGGTGTGGTGGGGGCACCACTGGTTTTCATCTTCTGCTTGTGGGTTTGCTGGAAGCATTTGTTTGGCCACTGTGGGATAGAGGATGCTGAACTGGATAGGCCTTTAATCCAGAATCTCTCTTTTGTGTTCTTAAGCAAATGTAAACATGTATAAAATGGTTCTGTGCAGCTCACCTTATTAAAAAGCCTAATCATATGCCTGTTTACTTTAGTTCAGTGACACCAGATGCATAAGACTGTAATTTATATGTACAGGTGCCATCTAATAGAGTTTAGAAATCATTATATGTGCCAAGATCATAGAGGGAGGCTCTTAAGGGCAACCTGTTTCGCAAGGAATTGTGTTAACCCCCACCCCCAGCTTTCTTAACTCTACAAAAGACACAGTGTTTGTAGGTCTATTTGTAATGTGGAGGTGATGAAAGGAGAAGCTTTTCTCCCTCTCTCATAATACCAGAACACAGGGTCATCTGCTGAAGCTGGAGGGTGACAGACTCAAAACAGATAAAAGGAAGTATTTCTTCACACAACCTGTAGTTAAATTGTGGAACTCCCTGCCCCAGGATGTAGTGATGGCTGCCAACTTGGAAGGCTTTAAGAGGGGAGTGAACATGTTCCAGGAAGAGAGGGCTATCCATGGCTACGAGTCAAAATGGATACTAGTCATGATACATACCTATTCTCTACAGTATCAGAGGAGGATGCTGTTGCAGTTGTCTTGTTTGTGGGCTTCCTAGAGGCACCTGGTTGGCCACTCTGTGAACAGATTCCTGGACTTGATGGGCCTTGGTCTGATCCAGCATGGCTTTTCTTTTTATGATTCCTCTGAGGTCACCTCCGTGGCTGAATTTTAGAGTATGGAGAGCTGACAGCACATCCTTAAGTAACTGTCGCTCAACCAGCTTGTAATCACCTCCATAATTTAGGAAACTATCAAGTGATTCCTCCTCCTCTTGTACTATTTTGGACCAAATGTTAGTTTAGAGAGATATCTGAAAAGCCCCAAGAGATAGTTTTATTTGGAATGAGTACTGAATTACCCATAACATTATTATGTGTATACCTAATTGTAGATCACTGTTCACAGAAATGAATGTCGTCATGATGGTTTTCTAAGACAATCCCTGAACTCCTATACAGTGGTACCTTTCCTACTCTTCAAATCTGTCCTTTCCTGCTAAGCTTTTGCTTTAACCTGTCCAGGCCTCATCCTCAACTGAAATAATAAGGAATGTCACTTTTTTGTAAATTCTCTTTGTGTCTCTGACGTCCCAAGCGAAAGCTCCTTGCTGGGGTGGGAAAGACCCAACCATTTTGGTCATGAAATTTTGGCCTTTTATGCATGGCTGTTTCCCTTGTGGCCCCCTCCCCCTCCCCAACTACTTCAGGGCTTTGCTTTGATTCTGCTCTCCCCACACGTTTCACCTGCATTCTCTGGATGCTGTTTAGCCAGCATCTAGAAAATGCAGGCAAAACACATGGAAACAGATGGGGAGAGCGACGCGACCTCTCAAGGATGGAAAAGGCATGCCTAATCAAAACAAACCCCCAAAGTAGTTGGGGTGGGTTGACCATGAGGGAAACAACCAGGCATAAAAGACCTGTGTCTATATTGATGTTGCTGTATGTATATTAATAAGAATCTCAGGTGGGAGGTGTGTATGGTTGCCAACCTCCAGATGGTGGCTGGAGATCTCCCACTATTACAACTGATCTCCAGCCAATAGAGATGAGATCACCTGGAGAAAATGGCCGCTTTGGAAATCGGACTCTATGGCATTGAAGTCCCTCCTCTCCCCAAACCCCACCCTTCTCAGGCTCCACCCCAAAAACCTCCCACCGGTGGTGAAGAGGGACCTGGCAACCCTAGAGGTGTGGCTTGACTTCCATAAAATGGATTAGACGTGAGGGTTATATGTTCCATTTATTTAATTTTTAAAAACTTTATCATTCACCTTTTTTGCTGAGACTCAAAGCTGATTACACCATTAAAAAGAATGCACTAAGAACAATGTAAAACAGCCACAGTGAATACAACTGGATTACAAAATTAGAGGACAGGGTACTAATTACATGCAACATAACATTATAGCTCAAACAAATGCAACAGGACTGAATTGCAAAACTGGAGAACAATGCAATAAAATAGTACAATATACACAAGGAACAACACAATGAAAACTGCTTAAATTTCACAGACATTATCCTTATTCCCTATTATTTATGATCTCCTGAACAATTCTGTTTTACACATTCTGTGCAATGATCAAAGTGTGGAAGACTTACGGACCTCATCAGGCAGGTCATTCCATCAGGTGGGAGCCACAATAGAGGACGCGCAGGCAGCTGTCAATTTCACTTTTTTGCAGGGTGGCACCTTCAGAAGGCTTCACTCAGATGAGCAAAGGGGTATCAACCCACAAGGCAAGCCCCAAACTGTCTGATAAGAACTAGTCTTCTCAACAGCCAGGGCGGCCACGCAGCTGTTGGGGGTGGAGGATCCCTGCCCCCCACCGCCACCGCTTGCCACCGATCAGCTGATTGGTGGGAGGGAGACACCTAGGCAGGCATTGTAGTGGTGGAGTATCCATAAAGTTATTGTACGGTTTATCATAGAGGTTTTTCCCAACTACTAGAATGTCACGCTTTGCCAACAAAGCAGTGACATCACTTCTGGTGCACGCCGGAAGTGATGTTGCTGCGTTGCCACGACATCACTTTGACACTGGCCTAGGTCTCCTCCTGTGGCTGTCACTGGTCTGGTGGAATGCTATGCCAAGTGAGATCTGGGCCCTGTGGGACTTGAAGCAATCTGCAAGGCCTGTAAAACCGAGCTGTTCTGCCAGGCATATGGTTGAGGACAGCGACGGTTTCCATCTTGCTGGCCTCCCTTCCCCTCCCTTCCTTCCTCTTATTATTTGCTGAAAAATTTCTTATCCCCTCTCTGAATATGTTTATTTCCTTATACTTCCCTCTGTAAGATTTCCTGCTATTATCATTTTGTGCTGCTTATGGTTTGAGGGTGCCTGGATTTTTAAAGTCATGTTATAGTTTTAGTTGTAAATTGTGGTTTGATTTTAATTGCGGTGAAACTGAGCTGCTCTGAGCCTGACCTGGTCAGGAAAGGGCACATTAAAGTCCAATAAATAAATAAATAAAATGAGACCTCCCCCTCCCACAACAACTTTTTGGATCAGGGGTGTCAAACTCATTTGTTACGAGGGCTGGATATGACATAAATGTTACTCATCACTTACAAATAAAGTAATTTTACAAACACTGACCATATTTATATTTATTTCTCCTACGAGTATATAACATTGGATAGAGATTTTTTTTTCTTTTCATTACTGCTGTAGAAAATTATATTTTCGTAAACCGTGAAGATCATCTTCCGGTGTTCATTATTCAGTACTTCTCTTTGTAGTGTTACACGTCCATCCAAAATAGTAGATGGCATGGCTATAATTCATAGTAATGTGAAATAGTGAGAAACCTTTAAATACTGTGTTAATATTCCTAAGACAGCAATATACGGACACTATTGTCATCTGAAACAAACTCATATTTGGGTCCGTGACATGCAAGTCCTGGGTTTACAGATGAGCGTATTAGGTCAGAATTATAAAACACTATGCTCGAGATAAATGATTCAAAATATTAGAAAAGGTTGCCATATGACTGCTTCCTGTCTGATTGCTTTTTTCAAGCTCAGAGTTCTTTTTCAGACGCAAGAGATTCCTGGCCTGTTTTTGACACCCAGAAGCAGCATAATAATTGACCAAAGGCTGGGTCATAATAATTAATCTTTAGTTAATTATTCAAACCACTAGAAAAGGTTGCCATGTTACTACTGGTTGTCTGACTTCCTTTTCCAAGCTCAGAATGCTCTTTACAGCACAGGAGCTTTTTGACCTTTCTTCGACACTCAGAAGAAGCATAATAATATATCAAAGGGTCAATACAACAGTTGATGGTTCCAATACAGACAGCTAGGATGTAGGCAAAAGTGAGACCCTCGAACCTTTGATCCAGTGAAAGAAATACATTTTGCACCAAGGCCAAGACATTTGCTGGCCCAAAACAAAAAATAAAAGAACACAAAACAGCTGCAGACAAGAGTATGGCCCGCCTCTTCTTACCAGGTTTTGCAGCAGTAATTTTAGATGAGCTAAGGTTCCTTATAATGCAAACATAACAGGAGACAGAAATTATTAATGGTACGAAAAAGAAGACGATAGTTGATGCGGAAAAATAATAACGAAGTATCTCCATAACAACAGAGATATCTAGCACATCTTGGCAGGTAGTGATGTTTAACTGAGGGATTCTCTTTGTCTGCTCTGTGATGAGCAGAGGTATAACGCCAGCTATGGCTGCAAGCCAGATAACAGAGCACACCACAGAGGCACGCCTGACGGTGCGCCACGACAGAGCCTGCATCGGGTACGCCACTGCCAGGAAACGGTCAGTGCTTATTGCCGTCATCAGTAGTATGGAGCAGTACATGTTGCAGTAGAAGGCGGCAGTCACAATGCGGCACATTTCAGGTCCAAAGGTCCAGTTGTGTCCAGAGAAATGGTAGGAAATCTTAAAAGGCAGCACACTCGCCAAGAGCACATCAGCAGAAGCCAGGTTGAGCATGTACACGACAGCCGGTTTCTTAAGCTTTATTTTGACCACAAACATAAGGATTGCCATGAGATTCAAAGGAAGGCTCAATGCGACTACAAGAGTGTGCACTGCAGGAACAAACCAGGCCAGCCATACACTGGTCAAGTATCTTTCAGTGTCATTTGAAATAACAATGTGCTCTTTGCTCTGATTGTTGATTCCTGACTCGATCTTGGGGATATAAAAAGTGAATACTGAAGAATAGGTTCGTATAACAGGATCTAAGGATGAGTCTGAAAGATGAAGCAATATATTAATTACATATACATGCTATAAATTAATATATTCTTTTATTTCATCTAATAACTTGTATATAACCCTTTCACCAAAGTGCTTGATGTGGTTTCCAATTACAGATCGCACAGTACAACATAAAAACAATGAAAAAGCATAAACAGCATTTTTTTTAAATTTCCCTTCTAAAATGGCAAGCTATTTTTCTTATAAGTTGCACAACCGCATCCAGAGCTTCTGCAAACTGGATAAATTCGATCCAGTTTGGTGGGGAAATTGGGAGAGGGGTGTATCCTAAACAGGATTACGAAGCATTGGCCAGTAAGAGGAACTTGTGTGACTTTACTTATAAAAAGTAAAGAGTTTTGTGGCATCATAAATCCTATTGTAGCATAAACTTACAAGAACAGGAGCTTACTTCATCAGATGCATGAAGAAGAAGAAGAAGAGTTGGTTTTTATATGCCGACTTTCTCTACCACTTAAGGAAGAATCAAACCGGCTTACAATCACCTTCCCTTCCCCTCCTCACCCTTCCCCTCCCCATGAAGGGTTATGCTCAGTATATTTGTTTGTGTGAGAGAAAAATATCTCTTTAATGATGTACCAGATTCTGTGTGAAAGAAACCCCTAAGAAGGGGAGTATAATAAACAATGACAATTCATGGATGGACTCCATTTCTTGTTTTGTGCAAATATCAGAGTTGCATGGTGCAAAAAGGTCAGGATTTTAGTGATTTTTTGGGCTGGATTTTAGTGATCTTTTGGCTACAATGGCATCTCTAAGGATTAAATGCTAAATAAATTATTACACATACTCAAAGACATCCCATAACCACTGGAAAGAAAATCTTACAAGAACATAAATGTTCTTATTTTTGTTCTGCCTGTTGTTTGACTCTCTTTTATAGGTACAACCTGTAGGAAGAGTTGGGGTGAAATTCCACAACAAAGAAACAGTAATGAACAAGGAACATAGTGCACCCCCTTTCCACTTGAGTTAAAGCGACTGGTGCTAAAACTATGATAGGTTGTACTTACTGTTTGCTCTTGCTGTGCTGAATAAGGTGCAGAACATACTGAGCAGACACAACCATGCCTGCAGAGGAGCTTCCATTTCTTCTCCAAAATCAGCACCTTTACTTTGATTGCCTGGACTAGAAGAACAGGCGGCAAGCATTGGCTTGAAAAGAAATCCCCCCTTCCTCCACCGGGCTGCTAAAACATTTTTTTTCTAGATCCACTGAAATCTAATTCCACTCTTTATCCCACTTGGGCATGGCCATTAACTTAAAGGAACAGGAGACTCAGCACTAACCACACAATACAAGAACCATCCCGACCTACCAAGAAAAAAAGATGACAGTGGTTTTTAATGTCGCCATCCTGACTGATTCCAAAAGGCTCCTACTGACACCCTAGACTCTGCTAATTTATTTCCTTCCTTAGGGTAATGAGCAGCATCATGATACCAAAAAGAAAATGTCTGTGGTTCGTCCCCTTGGGGGTTAAAAAAAAGATGCAATGCAGATGCACCCTTGACTGTCTATGTAAACTGACATTGTGTTCCTGTACTGTAAGTGGTTTTTCTCTCTGTTTATCAGAGTCACTGGCATTTCTTGTTTAAACCATAACATTTGCTGAGGCCCACTTTGTGTTAACAGTTGATTTCCATATGGCGTACTGCAAGCTTCCAGTGATAATCAGGGAGAAGATATATGTATGATATTAGACTAGGAAAGCTATCTGCTTTTTTAAAAAAATCTGAGCCAGTTGAGGCTTCTAATACATATTTTCTGCCGGTTTTCAGACACAATGTGAAATACACGATGTGTCTGTGAGTTTCCATCTGAGTATTGTGATTTGAGCATGAATTGGTCAATTGCCATGCTTTTGTCATTTGATGGGAATCAGGGCCATTGACCAAGGAGTGTGTTTTAAGTGTGGTCAAGTTGCTTCTGACTCATGGCGACCCTATGAATGAAAGTCCTCCAAAATGTCCTATCTTTGACAGCCTTGCTCAGCTCTTGCAAATTGAGGGCTGTGGCTTCCTTTATTGAGTCAGTCCATCTCTTGTTGGGTCTTCCTCTTTTCCTGCTGCCCTCAACTTTTCCTAGCATGACTGTCTTTTCCAGTGACTCTTGTCGTCTCATGTTGTGACCAAAAGACGATAGCCTCAGTTTAGTCATTTTAGCTTCTAGGGTCAGTTCAGGCTTGATTTGATCTATAACCCACTGATTTGTTTTTTTGGCAGTCCACCGGATCCGTAACACTCTCCTCCAACAGCACATTTCAAAGGAATCTATTTTCTTCCAATCTGCTTTCTTCACTGTCCAGCTTTCACACCCATACATAGTAATAGGGAATATGATGGCATGAATTAATCTAGTTTTGGTGGCCAGTGACACATCCTTACACTCCAAAATCTTTTCTAGATGCAAAAGGAAAGTCCGAAGCTGTTCGACGCATATAATAGCAACATGGAATGTGAGAAGCATGAATCAGGGTAAGCTTGAAATTGACCAAGGAGTGGCTGTGGATATTTTCTAAGTAGAAACTAATTGTTAGGAAAGACTCCCCTGACAGCAATGTCTTCCCAAATGTGATTCCTATTGCTGATTAGAGAAGATGTCAACACCCCCCCCCCCGCCAGCTGAGAACGTATGTATAAATTTGAAGAAACACCAGTTTGGCCGCTTTGGAAAGAGAACCAGAAAAAGCCCTGGTGCCACTGTGTGGCCACAGCCAGGGAACTGGGACAGGGAAACTATGGGGAGACTTGCCATGTGGAAGCCCTGTTTCTGCTATGCTTCAGTAGCAGGGCAACAGCAACAAGGAAACTACACAAGCCTGTCCTCATGTAAAAAACACAAAACACAGAGTTGCAAGAAGGCTGAAAGAAAAAATACTTCAATAAAAGAAAAATACTTTTAACCATCTTCAAGTACTTGAAGGGCTGTCATATAAAGGAGGGTGCCGAGTTGTTTTCTGTTGCCCCAGAAGGTCGGACCAGAACCAATGGGTTGAAATTAAATCAAAAGAGTTTCCATCTAGACATTAGGAAGAATTTTCTAACAGTTAGAGTGGCCCCTCGGTGGAACAGGCTTCCTCGGGAGGTGGCGAGCTCTCCTTCCCTGGAGGTTTTTAAGAAGAGGTTAGATGGCCATCTATAAGCAATGCTGATTCTATGACCTTAAACAGATGATGAGAGGGAGGGTATCTTGGCCATCTTCTGGGCATGGAGTAGGGGTTGCTGGGGTGTGTGTTGGGGGGAGGTAGTTGTGAATTTCCTGCATTGGGCTGGACTAGATGACTCTGGTGGTCCCTTTCAACACTATGATTCTATGATTCTACGTGCAAGGTCTCTCTCTCTCTCTCTCTCTCTCTCTCTCTCTCTCTCTCTGTGGATCTGATGTGGGAGACCTGCTGCCCTGTAGGAGGTCTTCATAAGCCCACCTGAGCTCCGCTTGTATACTTGTAAATAAAACAAATATTACAAACATCCAGTGTGCTCACATTCAAAAGGAAAGAATCCCCACTAGTACTATTATCCCTGGAATTGCAAATTGCTTAGCCACCTGCAAAAATATATATCTGTGGTGCAGCCACATTTGAAAGATGGCATTGACTCTACCCCCCCCCCCATATTTAAAAGGATGGTAGATAAGCTGGTAAGAATATGGTTAAAAGACAACCAAAATTATTTATTTTCCTACAAGGAAATCTGTATTCTTGGATCTTTTTAATGTAGATAAAAGTTTACTGGGGTTGGGGACGTGATAGAGGTTTATAAAATTAAGTGTGGCATGGAGAAAATAGATAGACAGCAGAACATCCCCTTTTGAAGTCCATTGTGGGGGCAGGATGAGGAGTGGGGCCCTTTTCGCCTCTCTGCCCAGGGTGATGTGGAAGGATCATCAGATAATTTTTAAAAGCTGTGTAATATCAAACTTACTTACATACTTGTCTCAAGAAACAACACAATTATGTTAATTATGTTAATCTATGCACAAGGATAATGCATCTGGAGAGAGTGAGAACAATGGTGTTGGCAGATAAAAATGCATTTTGCAGATGTAGTTCAGAGTTTGTGTTGTTTGCTTCTTGTTTTCCCTTATATGGAGAAGATACTAAACTTGTGATGTGCTAGGCTGAAGAGTACAGGCACTGCTCTCCCTTTTCATCAGACCACAGCTTCTGTCCTGTTTTCTGCAGCCACGCAAGTAACGTTAATTTACTTCTAACTCCACAAAAGCATTAAAATGTTTAAAACTGCAGTTTTATTGCTGGTTGAACATGATTTTGCAAATAGCTCCGAACTCTCCTTTTTAACTGTCTCTACCTTGAAAACTTCATAAATGATCCCAAGCAACTAGAGGCCCAGTCACCTAATCTCTCAATATTACCTAATCTCTCCTAATTTCTCAGTATTACTAGGGTTGCCAGCCTCCAGGTGGTGGCTGGGGATCTCCTACTACTGCAATTGATCCCCAGGAGACAGAGATCGCTAGAGTCTATGGCCATTTATGCAGGGATGATTTTGCTGCTCTCTCAAAGCTCCTTTTTAAAATCTGACCTTTAAAATGACTATTCACAATCCTGATGCAAGAGGAGAAAGTCAAACAAATTCCACCCCCACTTGCCTGCTCCTTTGTTCTTTCATTGGCATAGCCATTAGCAATAGTCGTTTGCATAGCTAAGCCATGACTGTGTGATTCTGCATGCTTCCTTCAGTGAATGCTTCGATGCAAAGGTGGAGCAAATACAAAAGGTCGTGTTAAGTGGGCTCTTAAGAAATGTGAAGCAGGCATGCGCCGGCTTTACAGTGACATCTGGAATCAATGTGGAGGAAATAAAAAAAATATGCGGGGCACTTCAGCCTGGAACGCGCTGCTAATTACCAAGCATAAACGATCTATGACATTTATTCCCCATTAAAGTCCCTCCCCTCCCAAATCCCACCCTCCTCAGGCTCCAACCCCAAAATCTCCAGGTAATTCCAAACCCAAAGCTGGCAACCCTAAATATTACTCCAAAACTGAGTTCTTAACCTTGTGGAACCTATGAGCACTTCAGAAATTTTGAAACCAGGTATCAGGCACCACCACAAAATGACTGCCATGGGCCAAGTACAGCCAAGCACAGGAATGGCTACCATATGGGGGTTGAGGCTGTCATGGACAACAGATGCGAAGTGCTTTGAAGCTCAGGAGGGTGGGGTCCCCAATGTTCTGGGAACAGCACTCTTTAGGGAAGGGACATAAAATGCACAAAGTGTCAGCAAAGCAGAGATATATTTATGGCAAAAAGATAACTATTTGTCCAAACTGCCAGGAAGGGCAAGATGGATGGCTAGTGCCAAAACATGAGCTGGGTAATGAAACTTGTTAGAAGTGAGCCCCATGGTGATTACAGGTAGTCCCATGAGGGGAGAGGACTCCCGAAATCTGGTTTAGGTAAGGAACTTCCAGCTAGCTAAGGCAAGAAAGGTTAAATGATCTGAGCAACCCCATTCAGGTTTTCAAATGCTGGGGATCAGTTCCAATGCTGAGGGTCCACGTTTGTTCCCATGATGCACCCTAAGGAGGGGCCTGAAATTTGCAGCCATCTTAAAACAGAGTATGGGAGGGGTTTTATGCAGATTTAATTAATTAGACTATATTCGTTGCAAAACGAATTCCACATTACATGAAGGTTGTTGAGACAGAGAAGCAAATATTTAGGAGCCATCTTAGTGGAGTTCTTAAATGTTTATGTCTGACATAGCAGGAATCTTCTTATGGTCATATGTTAATGTAAATAACTTTAGATGGTTCAGTGAAGTGAGTTTAATAATGCAGCTTTGTTGTGTGCATGTTTTCAGTGAAGACTGATACTAAGAAAATGTGCACAGGACTGTTTCAGAGGATAGCTGTGTTGGTCTGCAGCAAAACAGCTAGATTCGAGTCCAGTAGCACCTTAGAGACCAGCCAGAGTTTCAGGGCATGAGCTTTCCAAGAGTCAAAAGCCATTAACGCATCACCACTTTGTCCCTCCATTCTCCCGGGAATGTAGCAAATAGTCGAGGTCGACAAGCTTGAGCTTCGCCCAAGCATGTGTTGACCCCTCTCCTTTTCGCTACACCTCTGGGTTTTCCCATTCCTCTGTTGTCCCGTCTTAAATGGAAGGCGCACAATAGAGGAGAGACCTTGGGCGAAAACGCACATTCAGTTTAGCCTCCTTTATTCCCTGTTTCAGCCAGGATTCAGCCAGGATCGAATGAACGTTTGGCGAAACACATGTGTTCGATCCTGGCTGAATCCTGGCTAAAACGGGGAATAAAGGAGGCTAAACCAACCATGCATTTTTGCCCTTTGCCTGTGTGTGCTCAGCGCCCGGGTTGATTCCCTGCCAGGAGACTTCTGGGCCCCAACAGCAGCAATGGCAGCTCCTTTCCCTGCTGGGTAGAAGCTACTGCCTGGCCCTGGAGGGGGCAGCAGCAACAGTGGCTCCTTTCCGCCCCCACCCCCCTGTGCTGGGGAAGCCAACGATGTGATCCAACTGGGGGAAGTCAGCTGAGGCAGCGGCAGCTCCTCCCTCTGCTGCTAGTGCCTTTGTTCAGCCCAGCTCTTGGCGCCTCCTTTCTGCAGTTCTTCGCCGCCGCCAGCTTTTCCTGGCCTCCACCTCAGGGACAGTGGGGTGGAGGAGCAAAGATCGGCAGTGGCTCCCTCCACCAGTCCCCGCCGACTTCCCTGGGCCTCCACCTTGGGGACAGTGGGGTGAAAGAGGAGAGAGCAGCAGCGGCTCCCTCCACCATTCCCAGCGGCCTCCCCTTGCCTCCACCCAGGACGGTGGAGTGGAGGAGTGCAGAGTGGCAGCGCTGACTTTCGCTGGCCGCTGCAGCCTCTACTCACCGCCAGCCCCCCCTCGCCTCCACCCAGGGATGGCTGGGTGGAGGAGCGCAGAGCGGCAGTGGCTCCCGCTGGGCGCTCCTTTGCTCCATGAGGTTGATTTTTGGGTTCCTGATACAAAAAAGCATGTACCTTTACATGCACAAAGGAGCCATGCATTAATGGCCAAAGTAACTTCAGTATTCAGGTGCCATCTAGTGGAGTTCTTAAATCCTTATATGCACCAGGAACATGAAAGGAGGCTCTGAGGAGTAACACACTGCACTGCCAATCTTGCCCTTCTCATCACTGCAGAAGACACTGACAAGTCATTCAAATAGCAAAATGAGAAAATAAATTTCCTTGTAGCCATCTTCCTGGCTTCATTTTAGAGCTCAGTGGGCAGGCTTGAGAAAGGTCAAAAGAGAGGCCTGGTCTATGCATGCAGCACAATCAGAACAGACTGTACAGTTTCACACCAGAGGATATAATTCGCAATGCTTCTTTACACACTGAAAACTCCTTGCTAGTAGATGACTTGTATAGTAGGGAGCGTATTGGGGTAGAACCTCTCCCCATGATGGGCTGGGGATTTTCATTCACAGGATCTTGGTATTACATAAAGAAGCATTTTCATAGAATTCCCACTTGCAGTCTAAATGGCTCACTTGTTAGAAATGGGGAATTTGGGTCTTGTCTTACTTTGCAGGTAGTTCCGTAGATTCATGTTGCATCAAGATGGGATTCCTAAGCCCCTGGGGAAATATCATCTCAATGGTTTAGGCCAGGGGTCGGCAAACTCATTAGTCAAAAGAGCCAAATATCAACAGTACAACGATTGAGATTTCTTTTGAGAGCCAAATTTCTTAAACTTAAACTATATAGGTAGGTACACTGTTTATTAACTTAATAAACTTTAATTAAAGTTTTAAGTCTTAATTAAACTATAGGTACACTGAATAAAACTTGATATCATACTTAATAGTCATCTTATTTATTGATAAAAATTAAATTGTAAGTCCCTGCCATTTCCCCCTCCCCGTCCGGAGTCCTCGTCTGGAGGCCTGGTCTACCGCCATAAAAGCCTATTGGTAGACCTGGCCTCCAGCTGAGTCCCATTGGGAGGCCAGGTCTACTGGAGGCCAATTTGTAGACCTAGCCTCCGAAGGGGGACTTTTCCCCCTCCTCAGAGTCCAGGTCTACCGCCAAGAAATCCAGTGGGTAGACATGGTCTCCCATTGGGACTCAGCCGGAGGCCAGGTCTACCAAAGGAAGCCCGCCCCGCCCAACAGCTGATAGGCAGGGGGGCAGGAACCGCCGAGCCGCCCGCCCAGCAATCGCGTGGCTAGAGGGGAGGCTTTAGCCTCCCAACCATTGAGGGCAAGGGAAAGGGGGACCCGGCCATTCTCCACGGCGGGGGGTGGAGAGACAGTGCGCCCGCTCGCCTGCTCTCTCTCGCGCGCTCTCTCTCTCTCAGGTGCATCGGCTCCGCAGCCGGCTGCCAGAGCAAGCGGGCGCGAGAGCAAGGGCTCCGAACCAAGTTCGGAGAGCCGCACTCAACGGGCCAAAGAGCTGCAAGCAGCTCGGGAGCCGCAGTTTGCAGACCCCTGGTTTAGGCACACAGATGGAGCCTTGTCATGGAACAAGGCTTGATCGTCCCAATCAAGCCCTTCCTCGAGAGGTGGAGAAATTTATCTTGCAAGTACTCCTGCTGCTCTCACTCCTAAAGCCACACACAGTCAAAGAAACCACCTCTCATCCAGAGCAGAGTTTATTCAACAGATAACAAGCAATTTAGAAGCAATCCTGCACAGACTCCCAGACTGTGCCAGGGAAAAAAGACAAATGCATGTAGAGGCACTATATTTACCCAGTAAGGCTTAGTGGCAGTGGATGGAGAATAGACTGCCCAAGCAGGGTGGACTCTCCTTTGCAAAAGGCTTGTGGGGCAATAATTTATGCTCCATTACAAACAACTGCCCTATGGGGCTATTGTGCATCAGAATGATCATGCAAAATTTCATGTTCTGTACATGTTGCAAATGTCTTTGGTATGATAATACAGGTTGGCCCATCCTTGGGTTTTTATCAGAGCTATAGAAACGGTATGTTTTTGTTGGACGTGTCTAGGGATGCCAGCCTCCAGCTGGGACCTGGGGATCTGCCGGAATTAAAAGCTCATCACACTGCAGAGATCTTTTCCCTTGGAGACAGGGTTGCCAGGACCCTCTTTGCTACCGGCAGGAGGTTTTTGGGGCGGAGCCTGAGAAAAGCAGGGTTTGGGGAGGGGAAGGTCGTGAATGCCATAGAGTCCAATTGCCAAAGCAGCCATCTTAGAGATACAAATATATGGATATTGTTAGATGATTTCAATTTCAATAAGAAGTGAGAAGTTCCAGAGGTGTTGCTACCCGAATTTGTTTTCCTTTGGATGAAACAGCAGGGAAGAAGCCTAGAGAATCATATCATTTGCTTTATTTATACAAGTTGAATATTGGTGAAGGCAAAATGCGATTTTTTTTTCAAGAACAGCAGATCCATTTAATTCACATCAGCTATCTCCCAGAGAGTGAGCAGGCAAAAAGCAGTCTGAGATGCTTTCCCTCACCTTTCCCTCACCCTTTTCTCCATTCCTTCCTGTTGGCTATTCCCATCACTGTATTGTATTTATTGATATGGTGCCTACTGAATTTTAGAGTGTATAAGGTCTGTGAGATTTTAAACTTTATAGGATGTTTTTAAATTGATTGTACATCCTGGTTGGGAGCCACCCTGAGCCTGACTGTGGTCAGAAAAGGGCAGGATATAAATCTAATAAAATAAAATAAATGCTTCAGCCAATTTATAGCATATTCTCTGTCCTTTTCTCTTTCTCTCTGCTCCAAACTCAAACTATGAAACAGGAGTCTAGAGGACTTATGTTTTGTTTTGCTGCTGGAGACCAATGTGGCTACCCTTCAGTAATTTAAAATGATGTTATTTCAACCTATTACATCCTGCCTTGCCTCCAGTACTTGGAGTTCAGAGCAACGTACATTGTTTTATTATCATGACAAACTTGCAAGCTCGTTTAGGCTAACAGAAACTGACTGGTCCTAGGTTACCCCATGTGCTTTATGGCAGAGTGGAGATTTCAACCCAGGTCGCCCCATTCTTCACATTTGTTGGGGAACAACACAAGGACTCTGAATCACATGTGTGATGGGAGTTTTGTGCCTCCCAGATGCACACTATCTCTTCTGTTTGTGACCACAACACACAGGGAGAAGCAGCTGTAGCCTCCTACATCCCTCTCTGCCTTCACATCTTCACCCTACAGAGCTCCTATGGGCTTCATTGTGAAACTCACATGGATGGGAAACTTACATGCAGCCATGTAAATAACATAATTTTTATATGAAGCCAACAGTGGCTCCATGGCACAGTTTGAGGATACAAGAATAGCAGTAGGGGATCACAAACAGAAAAGTGCCAGTGTATGTTTGGAAGGCATACCCATCAGATGTGTGACACCAAGTCCTCACATTGTTCCCAGCAAAAACAAGAAGAGGACTTTGTAATGCGTAGATGGAGCATAACAGTTACACCACAATAGTTCAGCTTCTGCCTCTCCCTCAGCTGGGAGGGAGGGCTTATCTTCTCCAAGCTCACATGAACAGCATCTCCTAACAACTAGCACCCATTGAAGAAATATCTACAGCCATTGAGGAACATTTCTTTTGTCATACCACCTCCCCAGTTGCTTTACGCATAGTAACAGGCCAATTCTAAGTAATCAGGCAACAATTTAAAAACACTATTAGTAGAAGACATCTGCTATGTTCACATCTCCAACATGCAAAGCTTATGGTTTAAAATGGGTGTATTATATCAGAGCCCTGACCAGGATGACCCAGTCTAGTCTGATCTTGGAAGCTAAGCAGGGTTGGCCCTGGTTTGGACTTGGATGGGAGGCCACCAAGGAAACCCAGGGTTGGTATGCAGAGACAGGCAATGGCAAACCTCTTCTGTTCACCTCTTGCCTTGAAAACCCTACTGGGTTATTATAAGTTGGCTGCAACTTGACAGCACTTTCCACCCACCACATTATGTCAGAATCAACTTAAATACATACCGTCTGTTAATTATTCAAATTAATTATTCACTAGAAAAGGTTGCCATGTTACTACTGGTTGTCTGACTTCCTTTTCCAAGCTCAGAATGCTCTTTACAGCACAGGAGCTTCTTGACCTTTCTTCGACACCCAGAATAAGCATAATAATAAATCAAGGGGTCAATGCAACAATTAATGGTGCTGATACAGACTGATAGCATAATGGCGTAAGAGAGGCTCTTCGGTGGTTGATCAGGTGGTAAGAATAAGCTTTGCACTAACACGAAGACATTTGTTGGACCAAAACAAAGGATGAAAGAACACAGGACAGCTACAGACAAGAGTATGGCCCGCCTCTTCTTACCAGGCTCTGTAGCAGTAATTTCAGATGAGCTAAGATTTTTTATAATGCACACATAGCAGGTGGTAGAAATTATTACTGGTATAAAAAAGAAGAAAACAGTTATTGCAGGAAAATAATAACGAAACATTTTCATAATAACAGAGAACTCCATCACATCAAGGCAGGTAGTGATGTTTAACTGAGGGATTCTCTTTGTTTGTTCTGTGATGAGCAGAGGTATAACGCCAGCTATGGCTACAAGCCAGATGACAGAGCACACCACAGAGGCACGCCTGACGGTGCGCCACGACAGAGCCTGCATTGGGTATACCACTGCCAGGAAACGGTCAGTGCTTATTGCCGTCATCAGCAGCATGGAGCAGTACATATTGCAGTAGAAGGTGGCAGTGACAATACGGCACATTTCAGGTCCAAAGGTCCAATTGTGTCCAGAGAAATGGTAGGAAATCTTAAAAGGCAGCACGCTCGCCAAGAGCACATCAGCGGAAGCCAGGTTGAGCATGTACACAACGGCTGGTTTCTTAAGCTTTAGTTTGACCACAAACATAAGGATTGCCATAAGATTCAGAGGAAGGCTCAACACGACTACAAGAGTGTGCACTGCAGGAACAAACCAGACCAGCCATACACTGGTTAGGTATCTTTCAGCATCTTCTGAGATGTTAATGTAGTTTGTGGTTTGATTAAAATTGGCTGATTGATTTCCAGACTTCATTTCAGAAACAGTTATTACAGGTAAAGAAAACTTAACCATGGGTAAGGATGAATCTGAAAGAGAAAGTATTGTATGAATCAATTATAGAAATACTGAAGGTTTTAATATTAATCCCTGTTGATAAAATTGTCATACCTTCTCAGTCTGGGTTTCTCTTTAATTAAGGAGAACAACATCTGAAATGCCTTGTTCTATATTCTGGGCCTCTTACATTCATAATATTGAGGGGGTTGTAAATAATAAGCATATAATATAAATTTAGTTATTTGAGAAATGTTTTGTGCTCAGATCGTATCTCAGTGGAAGAACACGCATCTTGCATATATAAGTTCCCATGGTAAATGCCAGGCATCTCCAGTGAGTGATATTGCATGTATATTTCCAAAATGGGGCAAAAAACCTGCCCCCTGGGTTGTTTTAGCTTGGGAAAATGGCACATGGAGAAGGCAGAAGTCCCTCCTTCCCACATCATGGTCCTGGGCCAAATTGGGCCCCTGCAGGCTTTTAAAATACCATTCCCTGCGGCTGCTGTGTGGCTGCAGGGAAAGAAAATCAGGTCAAGAGAACTTGGTCTTGACTCATTAGAAAACATGTTTTGGATTCCCCCTATCTGTCTTCAAAATATTTATGCAACTGCGTGGTGTTAGGACCTTTATCGGACAACTTGGACTATTGCCCAATTTAAGTTGCTGGCTGTACTTGATATCCTTTAATTAGGGGTTTCATTTATCCATATAATTGGTGGTACTTATACAGTGGTGCGGTTTTTCTATGATTGTATGGTTATTGTGATACTTTGTGTCACACATATCTGCCTATGATGTGGAATTAGTCATTTTATGTAATTATATAAATTTATGAATTTATAATTACACATCTTTAAGGTTGACAATGAGGAAATTGAAATTGTTGAAGACTTTCTATTCCTTGGCTCCATCATCAACCAAAAGGGAGACTGCAGCCAAGAAATCAGAAGGAGATTGAGACTGGGAAGGGCAGCCATGAAGGAGCTAGAAAAGATTCTGAAGTGTAAGGATGTGTCACTGGCCACCAAGATTAGGTTAATTCATGCCATTGTATTCCCTATTACTATGTATGGGTGTGAAAGCTGGGCAATGAAGAAAGCTGACAGGAAGAAAGTAGACTCTTTTGAAATGTGGTGTTGGAGGAGAGTGTTATGGATACCGTGGACTGCCAAAAAAAAAACAAATCAGTGGGTTATAGATCAAATCAAGCCTGAACTGACCCTAGAAGCTAAAATGACTAAACTGAGGCTATCGTATTTTGGTCACATTTTGAGAAGGCAAGAGTCACTAGAAAAGACAGTCATGCTAGGAAAGGTTGAGGGCAGCAGGAAAAGAGGAAGACCCAATAAGAGATGAATTGACTCAATAAAGGAAGCCACAGCCCTCAATTCGCAAGACCTGAGCAAGGCTGTCAAAGATAGGATATTTTGGAGGACATTGATTCATAGGGTCACCACGAGTCGGAAGCGACTTGACGGCACTTAACACACACACACACATGATACTTACTGTACCTCATTGTTATCTTGGCTTCAGTGCTGGGTTGGGTTGTTCATTAGAAAACATAATATGCAGTTTGGCCCCTTATTAGACAGATATTGGTAAAGACATTTTTCTATCTGAGATGCCTGCTGCTAAATGGAACAGATATTAATGAGCTAGATGGATCTGTGGTTTTACTTGGCACCCTGCAACTTAACACATTGAATTCACTTTATATCTATTGTGCATTCCATTTGAATTTTGCACATTAGTTAGAAGTCCATTGCCAGTGGAATGCCAAACAACATGACACCTGTCTAAGTCCATTGGCTTCAATGACCTAAGAAGAATGTAGCTCTCCTTAGGAGTGCACTGTGAGACGTCTATGCTATTGATTCTGTCATCAGAATATAACAAAATAAAGCTGTACCCAGATCACTACAAGGCATATTTCACTTCAGTTTTGTCTTTCAGTTTTAGAAAAGATCTTTGCTTTTTTCCCTACACAAATTTCTTCCTCCTGAATTTGCAGTCATTTTAAAACCAGTGCTAAATTTTCATAATTGCGTTCATAGCCCAGTTTGTGGAGTGCAGGAGGAGGAGGAGAAGGAGGAAGATATTTTCTGAAGATCGCTAAATGACCAGGACTTGGCCAGGAGGAGAAAAAAGTGCAGACCTGTTCTTCCCAGCCCTGTGGCAAAATCTCATTACCTACATATATGCTGTCAAGTCACAACCAACTTATGGCGACCCCATTAAGGGGCTTTCAGAGCAAGTGAGAAGCAGAGGTGGTTTGCCGTTGCCTTCCTCTGCAGAGACTTCCTTGGTGGTCTCCCATCCAAGTATTGACTCTATATTTAGAGCAAAATGGCAAAAGCTATAAATGGTACAGCTCTTGCAATTTCTCGTTTCTTTTTTACCAAAGGAAACCAGTTTATTCCTGCTGTACTTAAAGTGTTTAATTTAAAAATCTGCGCTAGATTACTATTTGGTGCACCAACCTGGATCTCTGCTTTCAATGCACTGCTTGAACGGGTTCAAGCAAAGTTCTTGAAAAAATTTTTAGGGCTTCTAGCCTGTGTATCTTATGCGGCCATATGCTTGGAGTTGAACCAGAGACGTCTAGTAACTAAGGCCTGGATGATAACGATTAAATTTTGGCTACGTCTTCATTATAGATGTGACTCTAATAGCCTTATTTACCTTATTCTCACTGAGTACCCTATTTCTGAATGGCTGGCCCTCATTGATAAGAAAATTTCAGTCATTGGTCTTAATATTAATGATTTGGTTCTGCTTTCTGAAAATAGTGCCTTTGCGTTGATCAAACAAAGACTTATCGATGTGGAGTTACAAGAATTGAAAAGCCTTGCTTCTGGCCGTTGCTCTCCAGTGTTCTGGGGTATTCCTTATGGTCCCTCCTTTCCGGAATACTTTTCCTGTTTGATTGAACCGTCCCTTCATAGGGCATTTATGTTGTTTCGTTTTAATGTTCATCCTTCTATGGTGTTATATGGGAGATTTGAGAAAATCCCATACACACAGAGATTGTGTCCTTGTGGGATGAACAAGATTGAGGATAACGAACATGTCCTACTTTACTGCAAATTTTATAAGGATCTTCGTACCATTTACTTAAAGTCTAGTCTGCAATCTCTTGAGGGGCTATCTGATCATTGTAAAATTTGTAAACTTGTTGTAACAAAGAACAGGAATATCATTGAATCGGTAGCGAAATTTCTCTATTATGCTACTAGGAGGAGATTTTCTCTTGACTCCTGACATTTTTGTAATTGTTTTCTTGATGTTTATGCCAATAAAGGTTGTGTGTGTGTGTGTGTGTGTGTGTGACTCTGTTTAGCTTCCAAGATCTGATGAGATGAGGCTATACCATGCTGCCTTCCCTCTAAAAATCTCATTCATGAGGTACAATATCTTGGGGAAAAACCTTGCAGAGCACAGCATAAACAATGGCGTTATGGGTGGACTCCACTCCTTGTGAAAATATCAGTGGTAGATCTGAGTGCTGCAGTGATACCATTTAGGGTCAAACCTTAAGTATTTAATGCACACAGACTTAATATACTGATACGCAAATCATAGAATCATAGAGTTGGAAGGGACCATCACCATCTTCTAGTCCAACCCCCTGCACAATGCAGGAAATTCACAACTACACCCCCAGTAGCCCCTACTCCATGCCCAGAAGATGCCCAAGATGCCCTCCCTCTCATAATCTGCCTAAAGTCATAGAATCAGCATTGTTGACAGATGGCCATCTAGCTTCTGCTTAAAAACTGCCTGGGAGGGAGAGCTTACCACCTTCCGAGGAAGCCTGTTCCACTGAAGAACCACTCTAACTGTTAGAAAATTCTTCCTAATGTCTAGACAGAAACTCTTTTGATTTAATTTCAACTCATTAGTTCTGGTCTGACCTTCTGGGGCAACAGAAAACAACTCGGCACCATCGTCTCTATGACAGCCCTTCAAGTACTTGAAGATAGTTATCATATCACCTCTCAATCTTCTCCTCTTCAGGCTAAACAAATGTTCCTAGTACGGGAATACTCTTTTTGCTATCCTCCAATTTCTCTTTTAGTTTCATTGCCATTCTGTAGTACAATCATTAGAAATACAGAGAGTGGAATTCCACTCAAAACTAAAGCATAATGAATGAGAATCATGGAGGAAATACCCTCTACCACTCGTGTACAAAAGCTTTAAAATGAAAAACAAATTCTGTTGGGTGGTACTTACTGTTTGCTCTTGCTGAGCTGAATAAGGCACAGGATATACCGAACACAGGAAAGAACGTCTGCAGAAACAGGTACATTTCTCCTCCAGAACTGCTCTTCAACTTGTGTTGCCTGGTCTGGAAGAACAGGTGGTAACAACTGGCTTGAAAAGGAACTCCCCCTGATCACCTAAACAAGGATTTAGCAACCAATTCTAATTCCATCTGTCATTTTATCATCAGACTTCATTATGAATATTAGCTAAAAGGAACAGGAGACTTGGACCTAACCCCACAACTGAAAAAACCATCCCAAAGTACTGTCAAAAGGTAGTCAAGGGTTTTTAATTTATCCTTTGTGGCTTCTTTCCAGATCATTAACCCTGACACTCAGACAGCTCTGCTAATTTATTTCCCTTTTCCAGTATAATGAATGACATCATGGTTGTAAGTGAAAAGATCACTGTGGTTTGCTGCCTTTGCTGATGTTTTTTCCTTAAAAAGCACTTAAAAATTATTGAAACACATTAGTCATATAATGGATACAGATGTCTTTGTTGTGTTTCAGAAGTCTTTGCGGCTGGGATAGCCTGGCTTAACCAAAACTTGTTAATGTTTGGGAAGCTAAGTTCAGGTTAGTACTTGGATAGGAGACCACCAAGGAAGACTGGGGTTGCTATGCAGAGGGAGGCAATGGCAAACCACCTCTGCTCCTCTCTTGCCTAGGATATCCTGAAATTGGGATCACCATGAGGAGGAGGGGCCGTGGCTTAGTGAGGAGGGGCCGTGGCTTAGTGGTAGAACATCTGCTTGGCATGCAGAAGGTCCCAGATTCAATCCCCGGCATCTCCAGTTAAAGGGACCAGGCAAGTAGGTGATGTGAAAGACCGCTACCTGAGATCCTGGAGAGCCACTGCGGGTCTGAGTAGACAATACTGGCTTTGATGGACCAAGGGTCTGATTCAGTATAAGGTAGCTTCATGTGTTCATGTGTGACTCAATGGTATCATCATCGTCATCTTCTTCATGATGATGATGATCATGATTAGTGCATGGTCATGCCGGCTCCTAAGGAGATTCGGCCCCATCCCTCAAGAGTGCAGCCTTAATGGTGCTTTCACTGCTGCAGTACTTCCAATAGTTTTTGCTAGACAAGTTATCTGAACTTCATGACTAAGAACTGAAACAATGTTCAAACCCAATACTTCATCTACAACACTACAAAGATTCTCAAATATTATCAATTATATATGTTTGTTTGTATGTATTATACTATTTCATTGTACGTTCCACCCTCTAATATTGTAATCCTCTTTTATTGTGTTGTTGGTTATTTATATTATACTGCTCTGATTGCTTTGTTTTAATTATGTTTTCCACCTTGAGAATCAGTGAGCTGTAGCATGATGGAGATATCATCAACTGAAACTAAAATCTGAAGCACTCCTTAAAATCAGAAATGGTAGTTTAACTCAAACCTGAGAAAGCACATTTATAATCACAGAATCATAGAGTTGGAAGGAGCCATACAGGCCATCTAGTCCAACTCCCTTTTCAATGCAGGATCAGTCTAAAGCACCCTGACCAATGTTCATCCAGCTGCTTCTTGAAGACAGCCAGTGAGGGGAGCTCACCATCTCCCTAGGCAGCCTATCCCACTGCTAAACTACTCTTACTGTAAACATTTTTTCCTAATATCCAGCCATTACCTTTCCACCAATAATTGAAACCCATTATTGCAATTCCTATCCTCTGCTGCCTAGAGGATCCGCTCCCTGCCCTCCTCTGACATCCTTCCAAACACTGAAAAAGAGCAACCATGTCCACCTCAACCTCCTCCAGACAGAATATTCCCAAAGTCATTCAGCATTTCCTTGTAGGGCTTGGTCTCCTGGCCCCTGATCAACCTTGTTGCTCTCTTCTGCACCCATTCCATTCTGTCCACATCTGACACGAGGCCTCCAGAACTGCACACAATACTCCAGGTGTGGCCTGATACACCCCAAGACCACATTAGCCTTTTTTGCTGCTGCTTCACACTGACTGCTTGTATTTAGCTTACAGCCCACCCGAATCCCAAGATCTTGTTCACACATTGCTACCCAGAAGTGTATCCTCCCATCCAGTATTACCCAGATGCAGGACACTGCACTTATGCTTGTTGAATTGCATCTTGTTCACATCTGCCCACTTTTCCTGTGTGTCCAGATCTCATTTAATTCTATCACTATCTTCCAGGTCATTTGCTACTCATCCCAATTTGGTATCATCTGCAAATTAAATGGATAATCCCTCCACCCCTTCATCCAGATCATTTATAAAAATGATGAAAAGTATCGGGCCCCATAACTGAGACTTGTGGTGCCCCATTGGACATCTCCCTCCAACCAGATGAAACACCACCAACAACTACTCTTTGGGTGAAGTTCTCCAACCAGTTCCCTATCCACCTAATTACCCTAGAGTCCAATCTGCAGTTTACTCATCAGAACATCATGGGGAGCCCTGTCAAAAGCTTTACTGAAATCCTGGTAAACAACGTTGATGGCAATCCCATGAACTAGTATGTCACTTGATTAAAGAAGGAAATGTGATTGATCTAGCAGGATCTGCTGGGGATAAATCCATGCTGACTTCCCCAAGTTGTCCTTCAGATGCTCGCACCATTTTTTAAAACAGATTTAGGTTTAATAGATGTGATTTTTTTTTTTTTTTGGAAAATCCAAAAAAGCTGAATCCCCATACCGATATGGGGTTTTCTGGCTTTTTTTGAATATCTGAAAATTTCCGGGTCTATTAAACTTGATAGGAAATCTTTGCAGGGCTCTGAGGGGACTGTTTTTTAAGCTAATGGCACCAAATTTGCAGCGTAGCTGCAGGTGACTCTCCTTAGAACAACCCCCAAGTTTAATAAAGATTGGGTCAGGGGGTCCAATTTTATATGCCCCCCAAAGAGGGTGCCCCATCCATTTGCCATTGTTTGCAAAGGAGAAAAATGGGGCCCATATAATTGGATCCCCTGACACAATCTTTATCAAACTTGGCAGTTCTTGTAAGGGAAAACACCTGCAGCTATGCTGCAAATATGGTGCTTCTACTTCAAAAAACAGCCCCCCCTTGAGCCCCACAAAAACTCCCCATATGGTACAATGGAGCCAAGCTCTTCAAAACTTAAAGAACACAGCAGCTCTGTGTTAGTCAGTAGGGAATCTGTGAGGGGCTCTTTTTTAATGTGGAGCCACCAAATTTGCAGCATAGCTACTAGTGACTCTCCTTACACAACCAGTGGGTTGGGTGAAGATTGGATCAGGAGGTCCAATTTTATTGGGCCCCAAATGGAGAAAAAATGGGGGCCAATAAAATAAGAAAAAGATAAAGGGTATGTTTTTAATTTCTTCTTTTTGGCCTTCTTCAAAAATACTGATGCACCTAGGAAGTATGCTAAAAGTTTTTTCCATATGTGAGTAATGAATGGCATTAAAGTAATACACTTATGAGTTTGTTGCCTTGAGGTTGTTTCTAGATTTTTCTTTTCCAGAAGCATTTTTTAAAAACAAGTTTCTGAGAACACATTAGGATACAGAAGCCTTTGCTATGGTTTTGAACATATCATTTCCAGGAAAAAAAGCTAATCCTTATTAAGGAAATGAAGTTATTCCTTTGCAGTTCTTAGGGCACTTTCTCCGTGCACAAAGTGCTTTATTGTTAAACTAATTGACTCTCAGGGCAATATTAAGTGAAAATTATATCCAAATATTCAGAGAGCTTTGTGGTTGAGAGTAAGTGTCGAGCTTCTGAATCTTTCAGGGGCTTGACAGGTAACTGTGGGGGCAAGGGAGTATTCAGCTTCTGCAGTTGTTGGTTTGTTAGATACAAAACTGGTGTGTACAAAATGTCTGACAAGGCCTGAAATGTTTATTAAACCACCTTTTGATACACCTCTGGGGTTGAAGAAAAATTCAAAATAGCAAATTCATAAATCTTCTATATCTGCTAAAAGTTGCACTGAATCTGGAAAGTGGAGGAAGGACAATTTCACTGCCTTCACTCAGCCCTCCAAACTGCACAGCTGTATGTCTGGGTTCTAAAATAGAGACCAAAAGAATGAGGAGTAGTTTAAACAGCTTTAATCTAAGGAGCAACTCTAACAGGTTCATGCAATCACTTTCAACTAACTCAACTGTCTACTTGAACATGTGACCTTAGGGAAAGTCTTCAAATTAATACACTAGACTAATATAAGAGAACATCTTGAAAGTATAAGTTATATCTCAGCATCTGGCCAGGCCTGCTATTAGCATTCCTAAATCCTGGTTGGGTGAAGCTTTAGAGCAATGGATAGCCCCCTTCTTGTTCGCCAGCTTACAATTTGTTTCCCCACTCCTACACATGAAGCTAGGTGGGTGACCTTGGGCTAGTCACAGCCTTGATAGGGCTCTCTCAGCCTCACCTACCTCACAGGGTGTCTGTTGTGGGGAAGGGGATTGTAAGCCAGTTCGATTCTGCCTTAAGTGGGAGAGAAAGTCGGCACATAAAAACCAGCTCTTCTTCTTCTCCAAAACCTCAACAGGAATGATCTGCTCCCATCCACTGTAGCCCAAGCTGACAACTGGGCAGGGGGGAGAAGAGAAGGGGGTTTAATTACGCTTCTGATCCCCCCACACACACACACTCACACACTGCTTCTAGGCTGGGAGATCTGCTAAGAGTCAGCTCCTGATTCCTTCCCAAGTTCTTTTCTGGGTACACAGCAAACTTTCCCAAGCAGAAGATCACAAACTGACTCCCAGCTGATCCTTCATTGGCTGGCATTTGGGTTCCAGTGGCTGCAAATAGCTTGTTTCTGTGAATAGATGAGAACAGCTGCCTTGCTTATATCTCTGCTGTGATTGTGTCTGTTTGGAAAGACACATGTTTATGTGAAGAGGCAATTTTATAACCAAAATCAAATACCCTAGAAGAAGGCCTGCATGCACAGAAGACACTGTCCTTCTGTTGTCTCTTGAACCTGGCTGAAAAGAACAGCAGACTCAATTTCATATCCAGCTGGAAGGAAAGAGGAACACACATAACCAAGGGATCATTTGACCAATCATCTTCCCTTGACTAGTTTGGAACAAACAGTGGATATAGTGGGTTCAAACATAAATTTATTGAGGGGAATATACTGTACAATTAGGCAGTAACAATAATGTAAAACAAATAATGCCCAAGTTGATATGTAATTAATGCAGACATCTATCCTACATGTACCACCTGTATTTGCTCATTTTATTTGTTAAAAGGACGGTTATGATTTGTGCTCTGCAACTTATTAGGGTAATAAAATAACGTGCAGGTTGCACACTTTAGTGTCCCTTACATTTTCTTCTATACTTTGGATCACTTGGTCAGTTTTGGGAGTTGTGTATACACTGGATTGGAATGGTTTTGAATGGACCCCAGTACTGGTACACTGCTGCACTATTGTGGCATTCCTTGGCCTTGAATTATACAGACCTTGCCTTGCTTGTCTGGGCTCTAATCATTACAGCAGCATTTGTTCATCATAATGAATGTTATTAAGTGCTTTTAGAGGTTTCTTGGAAATAAATTGGCCAAGTGTGAAAGTACGGGAAATGAACTTTTGCTCAAAGGAGGCTCTAAATTCCTTAATGAGGATTAACTCCCCACCCCTGAAAATGATAAATTCAAAACCATAGCAAAGGCTTCTGTATCCTAATATGTTCTCAGAAATACTTTGTATTTAGAGGAGTCTCTAAGTCTAACCTTTTTGTGTAATGAAAGCTACATCTAATAAATGACAACAATCCCAAACTGCCCTCCATGCCCAGCATGATACCTAGTTTTGTTTTGTCTTAGAAAGAGAATATGGACTAGGATGAGCACTTCCACAAGCACCTTGCAGTTCTGTTTCGTAAGATGCCACGTAGGACAACAATCCTCCAGTCTCTGCCAAAAAATGTATCGATTTGTAGAAAATAAGCAATGCAAATTATGTTCATAAGTGGAGAAAAGATTTAAAAGGTTATGTTTTTATGGCAAAATAGGTAAGTTAATGTAGAACCAAGGGTGGCTACAAGTGTGCATTCTTTCACAAGTGTACCAAGTCCCAGGATAAGGGGTCTTTTGAGTCTGTATTTACATGAGCCCAAGCCAATGCCTCAGGGAAAAATGCAGTAGGAGTGGATATGTAAAGGCCAGAGGGATGTGTGTGTGTAAAAATGTGGGAGGAAAATAGTTTGTTTCTTTGTGCACCACTACAGTGTGGTGTAGTGGTTAAGAGTGGTGGTTTGGAGCGGTGGAGTCTGATCTGGAGAACCGGGTTTGATCCCCCCCCCTCCACATGAGTGGCGGACATTAATCTGGTGATTTGAATTTGTTTCCCTACTCCTACACACGAAGCCAGCTGGGTGACCTTGGGCCAGTCACACTCTCTCAGCCCCACCTACTTCACAGGGTGTCTGTTGAGGGGAGGGGAAGAAAGGTGATTGTAAGCCGGTTTGGTTCTCCCTTAAGTGCACAGACCTGGAGTGGAAGAAGCTGCTGTCCTCTGCCCCTTCCCACATTTAATCCAACCTACCGTTATGCTGTGGGACCTTACCACGTTGATGCAACTCTTGTGCCACAACGGTAACATAGAAAGCAGGCCTGAGTGTGTTGCACAAAAGAAGCAGGGCAAACATGGGTGCACTGTTGTAAAGGTTACACTGTACAAGATCAACACCTACTATAATTAAAAAGTAAGCACAGTTGATTTTACATGAATACCCAATGCTGAGCTGGCACTCGAATTGCGAGAGCAATCTGATCTTGCCCTACATTGCTACATCCTTGAAATGTGAAAAGAGAAGATAGCCTTATAAGATAAGGCAAACTAAAACAATTCCAGAAGAGAGCATTACTGACCAACTAAAGATATGGGGCCCTGACAACTGCTCAACCATGCCAGCCCCTGTTGTCGGCCTTGGAGCTCAGGGCACCCGTGGCGCCCCCCCCATCTTGCGTCTCATTTTTATTATGTATACAGAAAGATGTATAGCTCAATCAACAGAGAATTTGGCAATTACAATAAGTAAAACCACTAATTGATAATTTATTATCAAATACATATCTTCATAGTACATGATGAAAACGAAATTAATGAAAATGAAATTAATCCAAATGAAATTAATAAACGAAATTAATATGTTGTGGTTTAAATGTAATTGTTTTCAGAATTATTAACTGTACTAAACGTTATTTCACAAGCTTTCACTAGTCTCTCCTTTTTAAAGAAGGTTCTGAGCAAGATGACTAGAATTTCCTACAAGTAAGTTTTGCAGCGGTTAACAAGTATATACTATGACATTCTGGGTATATGGCGCATATATACCCAGCTTTTATCTTCATAACATTCGTATAAGGTAGGTTAGCAGGACAGACAGTGACTGTAAAAGCATCACCTAGTCATGGAAGAGTTTATTTTAGCAAGGTCTCCCTGGTCAAAATCTAACAGTCTATCCACTATGTCACATTCTCTCTTCTTATATGTGACCCTGATTATATTGGGGAATCTGTGGTCTAGTCATTTGGAATTTTGCAGAGCTTTTAAGCTCTGGAGGTCTTTGTAGCTGTGTAATTCACCCCAGTGGGTAGGGCAGAATGAGCACACATGTTCCTATTTTTATGTAAAATTAGATGGGACTAGCTGACTGAATGTTTAATCATTATAGCTTCCCCCAAATTAAACTAACTCTACCAGTTTTTAAACTCAACTAGTTACAACTTTTTTATCTATCCCACTGCTGATGCTGTGATAGTTCCTTGTCAAGGACCACATTGACCTCATGAGATTAAGGAGATTTGAACCTGTCTCTGTCCACATTCAGACTGAAAGCATTTTCCACTATACCAGGATAATGCTGCTGCAGTCATCTTGTTTGTGGGCTTCCTAGAGGCACCTGGTTAGCCACTGTGTGAACAGGCTGCTGGACTTGAGGGACCTTGGTCTGATCCAGCATGGCTTCTCTTATGTTCTCATGTACCATACTATGCTCCCATTACACTTCCAGTGCTCTTTAGTGAAATTGTTGACTGTAAAAGTGGCTTCAATTGATAGCATAAATGGCATTCTGTTGGTTATGTTCATGCCATTTTAGTCACTGTTTCCTTCATATCTTTCTGTTTCTTAAATTCATAAGACGGTTTGGCTGAAGCCATAGCAGCCTCTAGTGGCCTTATGACAAATTTGCAGCTGTTCTAGATGAAATCATGCCTAAATTCACCCTAGAACAGTGATGGCGAACCTTTTAGAGACCGAGTGCCCAAACTGCAACCCAAAACCCACTTATTTATCACCGAGTGCCAATGCAGCAATTTAACCTGAATACTAAGGTTTTAGTTTAGAAAAAAAAACTCATATGTTAACATCTTTTGCCTTAAAAGAAAAACACAATAACCACTGATCCATGGCCCTTCCCCAAAATTTCTTGAAGCCACATGAACACATAAAGCTGCCTTCTACTGAACCAGACCCTCGGTCCATCAAGGTCAGTATTGTCTACTACTCTGACCAGCAGCGGCTCTCCAGGGTCTCAGGCAGAGGTCTTTCCCATCACCTACTTGCCTGGTCCCTTTAACTGGAGATGCTGGGGATTGAACCTGGGACCTCCTGCATGCCAAGCAGATGCTCTACCACTGAGCCATGGCCCTTTCCCAAAATTTCTTGAAGCCACATGAACACATAAAGGCCCACCAGCGGCAACCCCCTGCCCCAAATCCCTGGGGGGGGGGGTTGCATGCATTTGGTGCCTCCCCTCCTCTAGCTTCCCCCCACCCCACCCCAGCCCAGCTCTTGCACTTACTTGCTGGTCAGTGCAATCCCCCGGCGCGGCTGGACTTGAGCAGGAGGGCGCAACCACGGCACATGGACGGCCCTGCGAGCCTGGAGGTTGGGGGGGCGACGCCATCCGTCCGTCGGTCCCGATTCGCCTGGCCGACTCTCCCTGCCGGTCGAAGCTGCTCTGTCCGTCCCCCCCTTCTCCTCCTCTCCCTTTGCACGCCTCGGCGCCGGAGCCGCTGGCACGGAGTCGCCTCATACGCCGCCGGCGCTGAGCTGCTGCCGCCGGGCGTGGGAGGGCCTCCGGGGGTGGGAGGCAGGCAGGCAGGCAGCTCCTCGTGGCTTGAACCGCTAGGCAGGAAGCACGAGGCAGGAACTGCTAGGCACGCCGGGAACCTGAGGTAGAGATGGGCGGGGCAGAGCCGGAAAGGCCAGCGGCTTGGAGGAACAGCTGAGCCGCGGCCACAGCTCAGCTGAGACAGGGAGGGGCGAGGAACAGCTGAGCCACAGCTGCAGCTCAGCTGAGAGGGAGGGGCCCAGACGACTCGGGAGACCTTTTGAAGTGCAGGACGGGAGGCTCGGGAGGGGGCGGACGTTTCTGCCGTTCAAGCAATCGCAGCAAGCCACTTACCTGTGCGTGCCGGCAGAGAGGGCTACAAGTGCCGGAGTGGGCATGCGTGCCATAGGTTCGCCAACACGGCCCTAGAAGCTAAAAATGACTAAACTGGGGCTATCATACTTTGGCCACATTATTAATTAATTTAATGTATACCCTACCTTTCTCCCTAATGAGGACCCAAAGTGGTTTACATCATTCTCCTCTCGTCCATTTTATCTTCACAACAATCCTGTGAGGTCAGTTAGGCTGAGAGAGTACATCATGATAAGACTCACTGGAAAAGACAATGCTAGAAAAAGGTGAAGGCAGTAGGGAAAGAGGAAGCCCCATCATGAGATGGATTGACTCAATCAAGGAAGCCACAGCCTTCAATCTGCAAGAGCTGAGCAAGGCTATTAATGACAGGATATTTTGGAGGTCATTAATTCATAGGGTCTCCATGATTCGGAAGCAGCTTGACGGCACATAACATGCACAACAGTTGCCTGAGAACACTACCGTCATGGCCAATTCTCACCTTGTTTTTCCCCCCTACCATTATGTTAGAAACATGTATAGGAAAACGTAATACCAGATTTGAGGATAGTTGAAGCAGTACTGTCAATGTACAATTACTTCTCCATTTGATCAGTGGTATATATTGTAGAAAGGAAAAGTACAAACTTATCTAGGCGGTAAGATGTGGAGAAGATGTGCTTTTAACTATCTGCTACATGATCAAGTGAAAATTTCCTGCAGGTGCTTGTAATATTTGCAGCTGGTCTTGGGGACAAAAAGTGCACTCATTGTTAATGCCCATGCTGTCAGATATGATTTTGATGCACAATAACTGGCCTGATGCTTCTGTGGTCAGACTCAAATGTGTGTCATACTCAGCATTATGTGGATCTTCAACTATATTATTTCCATGTGCTGTACCCCACCCCACCCCAAAAAATAGCACTGGATTCTACAACTAGCTTTAAAAAAGCACATTGCTGCCTAGGAGTAGAAATTTGGTGTTTGTAAAGAGAATATAGGGCAGGCATCAAAGTGTACTTCTGGCTGTGTTTGGGGCATTTAAGTTTAGGGTTCATGTGTAGAGGTTGTGCCACATCCTTGTTTACCAGGGCCTCGCTGAAACTGCATAATGCCTTAGCTTAGGGTTTGTTATGTACACTGACATAAACAAAATTTAGTTCAATGGAACTCTAGAAAAAATTCTGGAATGATTTTTAAAGCTGCAATTAGGAGTATTTCTATATTTCACACTTGTAATGTATGAATGTATCTGCACAATGAATAAGACTAAACTGCAAGAATTCAGTTACCACACAAAACAAGTAAAACTATCTGATGATTGCTTCACAATCATACAGATATTGTCATTTGCAGATACACTTTGGAATTTTTTGTACTCCCACTAAGCCTCCACCTTATTTGTTGAGCAATAAAGCAAGCACACAAACCTGTTCTAGTATCAGTCCTAAAGTTTATGTAGGAGTCTTTATATAGTTGTACTCATGAAAGATTACAAGGAAGTTTGCTCTACAAACAAGCAAGCATTTCAAAGGTCACCCGGTGAGAGGGATCTGCAGACTTCTGAAAATGGAAGGGTACTTCTGAATGTACAAAAGATCTTTGCTGTTTTGTCCTTCCTGCTGCAGCCCACTGTGCTCCCCAACAGCAAACCTTCATGAATAGTGCAGCAGGGGTCTGCAGCATGAGGAAGAATCAGCAAAGATCACCCCCCATGGTTGCACAAGTTGAATTGTGCTTCCGCCCCAGTAGCCTTCTCTTACCTGCCAAAGACAACTTGGGATTCAGTGCCTTATCTGGGTGTTATATCATTCATACCGTTAAAATGAAAGAATAAAACTGGTATGGAAGGTGTATGTATGAAATGAATGCCCAGTGCTTTTAAAAACTCACTTATACCAAATGACAACCTAGAATGTTTGGCAATATTGGTTTAGAACATCAAGTTTCTAATATTTCTGTATTAATGAGTCTGTTTTTAATGTCTTCAAAAGATTCGAGGGCTATACCAACCTGCAGTAGGGTTCTGTTTTATCTTGCTGATCTGGCACGTGGGTAGTGGAAGATGTCTGTTTAATTAACAGTTTTCCCTTCTGTGGGTTAACACCTCCATGACGTCTTTGTTTCAGAGCAGGAATTTTAGGTGCACACAAATATCAGATTGCCTTCTTATAGGTTAATATTGCATTATGAATCAATATGCAGTGATTCACACAGAGTAAGAGTATATACATTTATTATTAGTTCAGTTTAACAAAATGTTCAAAGTAGGAAAATAAAATATAAAACAGTTCTCATCACATTATAACTTAAACAAAGCAAAAACTATATTTTTGGTTAATTCAGGAAAATATTACTTAAAATGAAAAATATATACATTTCACTTTTAACAGTTGAATTATTTTATGCAAAATGCAATTTGATGTTCACACAAAACCAGAAAGGAAAACAGAATGTCAAAACTCATGTTTATTTAGGATTCTTCCCATCATCACATGTATTTCTTCATAAATTAAAATAGACTAAAATACTGCTTGAATTTTACTAGTAAACCAGTACAGGAAAAACAGTGCTATCACACAATTATTGTCAGAGAATTACTATCAAAGAGGCAGTAATATAATACATGAAAAAAGATCAAGTGCTATGAGCACCTACTACAGGACAAGCAATTATTTCTTTTCAGTTTTCAGGTGGCTGTTTAAGATCTGGGATTTTTGAACATATTAAGGGGTCTTATACTGATCAGATTTTTGGTCCTTCCAGCTATTACTGATTACTTTTGTCTTGAGATTCTCTAACTGGAGATATCCAGGCACTAAAGGCAGAGCTTCCCACGTGATGCTCTGTCGAAAAGCGATAGCCCCTCCCCTTTTCCTCCTCCATTTGCTGAGCATCATAATCATCATCAATATATATAACTCACAATGTGGCCAAATCTGTGCATTCTTACATCCAGAAACTGAAGCCACGAACAGAGACAACAGATCTTGCTACAAACCTGAGAAAAGCTCCGGGTTTGCAGAAAAAACTGAAATCTAAAAAAACAAAATACTGCGGGGTTAAGGTAGGATACAAAAGAAGTAAACATATAATAAATATAGATGATGATGGTGGAAAAATAAAAGTGTTCATTGGTGGGTGGGTGGGAAAAAGGAAGCATGAACAGGTGAGGATATGGGAGTTTGCCAGGAGGGGAAAAAAGAAGAAATAGCATGGGGTTGGGATATACAGGGGAAAGTGAGGTGCCCTCTGCAAATCCTTGTGGGTTCCCCACACTTCAATTCTGCTCAGCCTGGCCCAGTGGCTGGAACTGTTCATATTCTGCCCAGAGAGAAGCTGCTGGGGGAGGGAAGGCTGAATACGGGGGGCAGATAAAGGTAGATTGGCTGGCAGGTGGGAAGGAGAGAGGGAAGCAGGAAAAGAGGAGACACGATAGGGGCTTTCAGGGAAGAGAAAGAGGAAATAGTGGGGGGGGGGAATGAGATGCTCCCCTACAAGTTCTTGCAGGTCTCCCACTTGTTCTGTCTAATAGCAAACTTGATAAATAGCCATCAATAGGGCAATGACATGTTTCTGAATGGGAGGGGAAGGACTGCACAGGCTATTTGTAAATTAAAGTAGACCCTCTCCCTACAAAACCAACCAGACAACAGTGGAGAATAACTGCCCTCAGTCTACTGAGAACAGTAGTCAGTTAAAGGGAAAAATAATAAAACAAAAGGAGATAGAAACAGAATAACTGAATTATACATGAAAAACTGTTTTCAAAAGCAAATTGCTCTGCAAATAATAAATCTGGATGTTCTAAAGACATGTTTTTTAAAAAGTAGGAAAGAACTGAGAGCACACAGTGCTCCTACCTCAAAGACAATGACAACTGAGGAACGGCTTTCAAGTGAATGTCCTGATCATACTTTATTGCATTCTATGCAGCCATGTATTAGCGTCACTATGGAATGAGAATTCTTTTCTATCTGTGTTTTTCCAGATATTTGGGTATGCCAAACTATGTGGATGAATCTGAAATCTGATCAGAGTTTCACACAATATATATAAACCAGCACTAGCATTTAGAACTGTTTGGACTGAATGTCTTAAAAAACATGGTTTAATTCGTAAGTCAAAAGTTCATTACTCTCAGCTATTAAAAAAGATCACAATGAGTAGCCGTCTGTAGCAGTAGAAAAGAGCAAGAGTCCAGTAGAACTTGACCTTTATACGACAACACCATACCACGAAAACTGAGTCATATGTTTGTCTCTGCAGATTTTTAAATGAGAAGGATCAAGAAAAACAGAATGTAACAGCATAAAATGTACAGAATGTGGCTGAAAAATCTCAGTTGTATAGAAAACCAGCATAAAAAATATTACAGTTTCATTTAATTTCAGATATATCCCAATACAGTAATAGAAAATGTGCCTGACTGGAGGCCTGGCGTCAACATCTATTTCAGCAATGAACTTACTGGGACACCAGAGGACAAATCATCATCCTTCAGCCTCATTTCTCCATTTGTAAATGGAAACAGCATTCACAGGATTGCTGTAATGTAATAAATACTTTAAAACAATACATCAAAACCACCACCCTGTGAGGCAGGTTAGGCTGAGTGTATGAAAAGGTCACCCAGTAGACTTCCTCGGCACAGTGGAGAAATAGAAATAAAGGGGCAGTGTTATATAATGGCAGGATCAGGTTTGATCCTAATGACTGACCTCAAGGTAACAGCTTTAGCATTTGATATCTGCAATCAGATCCATTTACATTCACCCACATAAATTCTTGCTATTTATGCTTACAGAAAAGTAAAGTTTTGCACCGTGTGTGTGTGTGTGTGTGTGTGTGTGTGTGTGTGTGTGTGTGTGTGAAGTGCTGCAATGAAAACAAAACCTGGGTTTTTTGTGTGGTATCTGACACTGGGTAGCCTGATTTTCAGTGTAAATGTAATTCAGGGAACAGGATGTATGTAAATGTAATTCAGGGAACAGGATGCTGTACAACACAACTATCCCCACACAGAGATCATTGCAATACTACACCAGTCATAATACCATATTTTATGCTAGCAAGTACTTACTCATCATACTGAAAGGTGTACATAACTGGATATTCTTCAGTACAGTAATGTTAAAAATGTTGCATAAACGAAAGTGCACAAAATGTACATTTGTCCATAGAGGATCATGTCAGTAGCTTCCTGTAGACACTATTACCAAGCGTACTGGTGCATGTATCTCTTCGATTGGTCCTGATCACTGACTGGCCACTGATGCTACTACTGCAGGGTTCGGAGCTCCGTTTACCACACAACAAACTGCTAAGTTGTCGCTGACATTCAGACGACGCAAAGTAATAGATCAAAGGATCGATACAACAACTTATGCTGCTAATACAGACACAGAGGAGGTAAGCAAAATAGACGTTTTCCAAGTAGTTGTTGTAAGAAAAATGTATGTAATGGATTAATAACAGAAAATTTGTGGGACCAAAACATACAATAAAAACAGAGAACACAGATATAGACAAGAGTAAAGCCCGGGTCTTTTTACTCTGCTTTGCAACGATATCAGAAGAGTTCAGACATTGGATGATACACACATAGCAGACAGAAGAAATAATGAATGGCACCAAAAAGAAAAGGCAAGAAAAAATGGTGAAAAAATGTAAGTAATACCCTTTAAGATCCCGTTCATCCAACACATCATGACAGGTTGTAATGTTCAATTGACGTATTCTCTTTGTTTGTTCTGTGATAAGCAGAGGTATAACCCCAGCTATGGCTACAACCCAGATGGTAAAACACACCATAGAGGCACGCCCCAGAGTGCGCCACGATAGAGCTTGCATTGGGTACACAACTGCCAGGAACCGGTCAACGCTTATCGCCGTCATCAGCAGTATGGAACAGTACATGTTGCAGTAGAAGGCAGCGGTGACGAAACGACACATTTCTGGTCCGAATGCCCAGTTGTTTCCAGAAAAGTGGTAGGAAATTTTAAAAGGCAGCACGCTCACAAAGAGTACATCAGCAGAAGCCAGGTTGAGCATATACACAATAGCTGGCTTTCTAATCTTCATTTTTATCAGGAACATAAGAATCGCCATGATGTTCAGAGGAAGACTCAGTGTGACCACGAGTGTGTAGACTGAAGGAACAAAAAGAGTTAGCCATGAACTGGTCAGGTACTGCTCAGCATCCCTGGAGATATATGTAGGCAACTGTTTCCGCATTGCTCCAATGATCCTACTTTGATTTATGGATCCTGATCCAACATCCAAATCATTTTCAGTGTCCAAGTCTGTGTACTCCCAGGAGATTTTTTCAACAGTTTCATCGTTTGAAGAATAGACAAATGTTTTTGGTCCTAAACTATCATTCTTGGGAAGAAATCCTAAGAAATCAAGAAAATGATTATACACATTAGAATATATTTTTTTTGTAAATGTCAACATTTGTGAGTTATAAAATTACTCAGGAAAGGGAGTTTCATTTAATTTACACTGTCATTGCTTTTCTTTTTTGATCTCCTCTAAGGCCCAGGCTAGCCTAATCTCATCAGATCTCAGAAGCTATGCAGGGTTGGCCCTGGCTAGTACTAGGATGGGAGACCACCAAGGAATTCCAGGGTCGCTATGCAGAGGAAGGCAATGACAAACCACCTCTTACATTTAAAACCCTATAGGGTTGCAATAAGTAAGTGTGACTTGACAGCAATTTACACACACACAAGGTTAGTAAACTGTTTTCTCAGTAGTACCTTTTTAGTCCTTATATTTTATCAGAGTGACTTCTATGTAACATTAAATTAACATTCTTAATACCATATGTTATGCTAGCTTTCAAGTTATGGCAACCCCTTCTGGAGTTTTCAAGGTAAGAGACGTTTGGAGGTGGTTTGCCATTGCCTGCCTCTGCGTCACGGCCCTAGTATTCCTTGGAGGTCTCCCATCCAAATACTAGCCAGGGTCAGGGCTGAGAGTGTGTGACTGGCCCAAGATCACCCAGCTAGCTTCCATGGCTTGAGTGGGGATTTGAACCTGGGTTTCCCAGGCCCTAGTCCAACGCCTTAATTCAGGCTTTTCCAAACTGCGGCCCAGGACGGCTATGAATGTGGCCCAACACAAAATCGTAAAACATTATGAATCAGCTATCATTAATGTTAGTATATTTTATGTGCACCCCAAGTTAGTGTTAGTGTATTATAAGTGTGGCCCAAGACAATTCTTCTTCTTCCAATATGGCCCAGGGAAGCCAAAAGATTGGATACCGCTGCCTTAATCATTACACCACACTGGCTTTCAGCAAATATATACTCATCACATATAACTGGATACTTTTCAGTAAAGGTAAATTTTAAAATGTTGCATAAACCGTAAGTGAACAAAATATCCATAAAGCATCATGTAAACAACTTCCTGTAGACCTGTTACCAAGTATACTGGTTAACATATCACTTTGACTGGTCCTAATCATTGGCTGTTACCGCACTAGGTATTCCCAGCGATGTATCAAGAGTTTGGAAATGTTATAAAAAACATCGCTTTAAAAGGGGTTTTGGATGCCATGATTAAAAAATGGTTGGAAGACGTCTTCACAGCTAAAGGGGCCAAACAAAGTGCGAACAGTATTTTTTATAACCGTTTCAAACTGTTAATACATCGGTGGGAATACAGAGAAAGTGCGAACAGTATTTTTTAAAACATTTCCAAACTCTTAATACATCGCTGGGAATACCTAGTGCGGTAACAGCCATTGAATGGCAATGGAGTGTCATTACTGCAGAGTCCAGAGCTCTGTGTACAACAAAAGAAACTGTTACGCTGTTGCTAACATTTAAAAGAAGCATTACAATAGATGAAAGGATTGATACAGAAATTCATTACCATAGTCGATTGACACTTTACCTAGTGTAGAGGTTCTCAAGTTAGCTGGGCCTATGTGCGCTTTAAGATTTTGAGGCTAGTAAGAGGAACCACGACAAAATTGTTGCCATGTGAGGCACAGCTGACCACAAAATGGCTTCCATGGAGTCAATCAAAGAATGTTTAGAGGTTCCAAGCCAAGTATCCTCCTATGATGTGGGCAGTGATTTCCAAATTATTGCCCTTGTATACGCAAAGGTGATTCCTCCTGGGATTTTCTGATGGACCTCCTGCTCCAATGAGGTAGAAGACTGGATCTTTCTACCTGAAATCTGATTGCATATTACAGACCTATCCAACTAAGTTTACAACATATGCTTCTATTTTAAGGCTCTTGAATCTTCATAGGGACTGTTCCCTCATGCCCTGAAATGTTCTGTCCCCCCCCCCACTTTTTTTAAACTGAACACCTACCTGGTGACAAGTTCTAGGGAACCTGAAAACTTTAACCCAGGGGTCCCCAAACCTTTTGAGCCCGCAGGCACATTTGGAATTCTGACGCGGCATGGTGGGCTCAGCAACAAGATGGCTGCCACAGGAGGCGGAGCCAACAACAAAACGATTGTCACAGTTTGATTTCAGTAACACAGTGTAGATCCTTGGGCTGTGGTGGCAGCTGCTGCCAAATCAATATTTTAAAAACTCTGCACAGTCAAATCAAATCTCCAATAGTTGATCAGAAGCTTCACTGGGTGAAAGCCATACCTGGCCCCACCCACTTCCTAAAAACACTTGGCAGGTGCCAGAAAAGGTGTCAGTGGTCCCCATGGCACACACGAGCATCATGTTGGGGACCCCTGCTGTTTCATAATATTTTAGTTGATCCTAATAAGAGGGCTTTAAATATCCCTGGCAGATATAACTTCCCTAGAAATCTCAAACTGGACAGCAAGCAAGGCTTGCAGCACAACAGAAGTAACAAATATCTCAAGGATGCCAGAAAAGCTTTGCTAATGAGCTACCAGGGGCCATCCAGTCTAGACCTATGGTGCCTCTGGCTCCTATCAGCAGGAGGAAAAGGGTATCTCTGTTAGGACAGACTGCAGTGGAAATGGAGCATTGTTTACTCACCGTGAATGCTCCTTCTCTCCTGAGGCGAAGGCGTCTTGGATTTGTGGGTTATTTCCCTCCATCATCCGGGTAGGCAGGACTAAGATCTTTCAGACTTCCTGTCTTCCCTTGGCGGGAAATAGCCTGCAAAATCTCAGTTCAAACTTGCAAAGCTACTAATACAGGAATAAAAAGCTCCTTTAACAAGAAAAACACGTGACAATAAAAACATACAGCAACCGAACAGGTTAATTCCTAATGGAAAAAACTGACATTAAACTCCGATTAAATAAACAATAGTGTCGGGCGGGCCAAGACGCCTTCGCCTCAGGAGAGAAGGAGCATTCACGGTGAGTAAACAATGCTCCATTCTCCTACTGAGGCTACGGCGTCTTGGATTTGTGGGACCTACCAGAGCTCCCAATTGGGTGGGGAAAACATTCTATTCGACCACGTTCTGAAGAACCCTGCGACCAAAGGCAGCCTGAGCAGATGACCAAGTATTTATCCTGTAGTGCTTGGTAAAGGTAGAAATTGAAGCCCAGGTTGCAGCTCTGCAAATTTCTTCTATGGGTGCCTGACGGTCGAATGCCGCCGAGGAGGCTGCGCTGCGCAAGGAGTGCGCTGTGATACCGTCTGGAACAGGGATTCCAGTGGTCTCGTATGCCTGACTAATGCACCTTCTAAGAAAGCGACTGATAGACGCTGCCGACATTCTTTTGCCCTTGCTGGGGCTACTAATCCCTACGAACATGAAGTCTGAGAGGCGGAATTCCTTGGTTCTATCAATAAAAATACGTAGAGCCCTACGTACGTCCAAGGTGTGCCAGGCTCGTTCCCTAGGATTCGAAGGGCTAGGACAAAAGGAAGGCAAATTTATTTCCTGCGTCCTGTGAAAGGATGAGTTTACCTTAGGTAGGAAGGTAGGATCTGGGATCAAGACTACCTTGTCCTTATGAAAGGTACAAAGTCCCTTTCTTATAGAAAGGGCTCTCAGTTCAGATATACGTCTGGCGGAAGTAATGGCCACTAAAAAGAGAACCTTCATGAGAAGGAACTTCAATTGCACCTTACGAAGAGGTTCGAATGGGGCCTTTGTAAGCGCATTAAGCACTAGATTAAGGTTCCACGAAGGAAACCTATGTACAACTGGGGGTTGTGTTTGCTTAACCCCTTTAAGAAAGGAGAGAATGTGCTGGTGTTTGGAAGTGGATACTCCGTCCAACTCGGGAATAACGGTAGCTATGGCTGCTACTTGTCTCCTGAGAGTGGAAGCCGAAAGTTTTTGTTTTACCCCCTCCTGTAGGAACATAAGAATTCCTTGTGCGCCTGGATGCATAGGATCTGTTTTCTTACGCTTTGCCCAACGGACAAAGGCTTTCCATGACGTGTTATAAATACGCCTAGTCGAGGGCCTGCGTGCCTCCAAGATAGTGTCTATCACCTCACTGGAGTAACCTCTGTCTAAAAGGGTTCCCCTTTCAATCGCCAGGCGGTCAAGGAGAACCATTGGGGATCTGCATGCACTAGATGGCCCTGACGTAGAGTTCCCCACTGAGATGGTATGGGCCAGGGGTCCTGAATCGACATTTGGCGGAGGAAGGTGAACCAGGGACGACGAGGCCAACAGGGTGCTATCAGAATAACATCGGCCTGTTCTTTCCTGATCTTTCTCAGGACTTTGGGAAGAATAGGGAGGGGAGGAAATGCATAAAGTAGTCCCCGAGGCCATGGGCTTAACAGGGCGTCTACGCCTTCTGCTTCTGAATGAAAGAAACGAGAGAAAAACCTGTTCACCTGGCGGTTTTCCGCGGTTGCAAACAAAGCTACCAGGGGCATACCGAAAATGTCTGTAACAAGCGAGAAGGTTGCATGATCCAAGGACCATTCGCCTTTGTCGGCGAACTGCCTGCTTAGGCTGTCCGCCAGCACATTCTGAATTCCTCCGATGTGCTCGGCTCGAATCGATTGCAGATTGGTTTGCGCCCATGAGAAAATTTGCACTGCCTCCCGATGAAGGGGAGTAGATCGAGATCCCCCCTGTTTGTTCAGATATGCCTTGGTTGCAGTATTGTCTGTTCGTACTAATACATGCAAACCTCTGAGCAGGGGGGCAAAGGCCTTGAGTGCCAACTTTACTGCCCTCAATTCCAAAATGTTGATGTGAAGGACTGATTCTCTGGTCGTCCATTTGCCCTGGGTTGTGTGAGTTAACAGAGTGGCTCCCCACCCCTGAAGACTGGCATCTGTTATCAATTGAATGGGCTCTGTGTGTATGTAAGGGGTCTGTCTTGTCAAGTTCTTTGGGATTGACCACCATAGAAGACTCCTCCGAGTTTCTAAGGATATGGTAATTGATTTGTCCAATTTTCTGGCTATGTCCTTCTGAAAGGGACGAATCTGCAACTCTAAGGGTCTGGAATGGAAACGCGCCCAGGGAATGATTCCAATTGTTGAAATCATCAGACCCAGAAGGTGTGCCAAGAACATGAGACTGGCTTTCTTGGACCTGGCTGTGGAAGAAGCTGCCTTTTTTAGCTTCTGCACGCGCTCCTGGGATAGAGAGATAGCATTCTGGGTCGAATCTATGTGGACCCCCAGGTGAACCATTGATTGTGACGGGAGTAGAGAGCTCTTGGCAAAATTTACTAGAAACCCGTGTTCTTGTAGAACCTGAAGAACTCAGGCCGTGTGAAGTTTGGATTGTGCCTCTGTTGGTGCACAGATCAGGATGTCGTCCAGGTACGGATGCACCTGGATGCCCTCCTGTCTGAGCAAGGCGATGAGAGTAATAAGGATCTTGGAAAAAACCCTGGGGGCAGGACCTAACCCAAAGGGGAGGGCCTTGAACTGAAAATGGGATTGGTTGAATGTGAAACGGAGGAAGCATCTGTAGGAGCTGTGGATGGGTACATGTAGGTACGCTTCCGTCAGGTCCACCGCAGTCATGAAGGTGCCCGGGAGTAAGGAGTCCAAGATTGATTTTACAGTTTCCATTCAAAAATGCTTCCGGGCCATCCTTCTGTTCAGATATTTTAAGTCTAGGATGGCCCTCCAGTCCCCGTTCTTTTTGGGGACTGTGAAAAATATGGAATATACTCCCTGGCACTTCTCGAGAGCGGGGACCTGCTCTATAGCGTGTATGGCTAAAAGGTGTTGGATGGCTCTTACAGTTCTGTTGAACTTCTCCATCTTGATGGGTATTGGAGAACGTAGGAAACGATCCTTCGGAAAGGATGTGAACTCCAGCTTGTATCCCTCTTTGATGACTTGGGATACCCATCGGTCCGGTCCGGAGGCAATCCATCTGAAATTGAAAAACAGAAGTCTTCCCCCCACCGGGATCTGACCGGAGTCACTGGGGGTTAGGTTTTGGAAACTTATCCCCTCTCTCTGAGCGTGAATGTTGGCTCTGAGGTCTGGAGAACTTTCCTCCCCTTCGAAAGGGTCTGGAAGAGTTCCAGGAACCTCTCCTGAAGTCAGGCCGGTATTTAACTTGGGACCTTGAGGCACAAAAAGGCTGGAAAGGAGGGCTTCTCGATTCCTTTTTAAGCTGTTTTGGCAGAACGTGTTTTTTGTCCTTAGTTTCAACTAGGATTTTTTCTAGCTTGTCCCCAAACAGCCGGCCCTCTTGGATGGGGTAGGCCATCAAATTAGTTTTAGCCTTGAAATCAGCAGGCCATGCCCTAAGCCACAGAGCCCTCCGAATTGACGTCACTGAGGCCATAGATCGGGCTGTGAATGTCATAGTGTCCAGTGAGGCATCAGCCATCAAGGTAATAGCCGCCTGGACTCTCTCTAGGCCACCCAAGATTCTTTGTTGTTCCGGGGGCACTAATTGGATCAACTTCTTGACCCACAGGAAGGAAGCCCTTGCAAAAATAGAGGTTGTGGCGCTGGCCTGAATGGCCAGGGCTGCATTCTCGTGTGCCTTCCTTGTAAGACCTTCAGCCTTTCTATCTAGTTGATCTCTAAGAGATCCGAATCCGTCCTCGGGAACAAGGCCCAGGGCTTGCAAGTCTACTACAGGAGCGGCCACTAAGGGCAACTTTAGTAGGTTCATTGCATGAGGGGCAAGAGTGTAAAGTTTCTTAATAGAAGGAGGAGTCTGCCTATTAGATGCAGGATTGCTCCATTCCTCCTGAACAGCTCTGAGAAAAAATTCAGGAAAGGGAACCAGGTTGTGGTGAGTTCTCTTGCGAGGAAAGCACTCCGCGACTCCCTGCTTTAAATTAGACTTGGCTACCTCTGATTCTGCCGAGTCCTCATGGAGGTCCAGAGCTAAGATAGCTTTAGCCAAGAGGGATTGATAATCCTCTCCTTTAAAAAGACGGACCTGCGGTTCCTCACCCAGAGACTCATCTTCTTCGGAATCAAATTCGCCTTCTTCCTTTTCTCCCTCGGAATCAAGGGAAGAGGCATGAGAAATGGATTCAGGGTCTTGTATCTGTTCCATGCTATGAGCTTTTAAAGCAGCCTTAGTGGGCCACTGGGAACTGGTCGAGGGCCTCCCAGACTGGATTGCAGTGGCTCTGTCTTGAGAAGACAGAGATGTACTGGAATATGAGGAAGGTGATTCGCCCTGTCCCTGCACAGCAAGGGACTGAGCTCTCAATTGGTGGGACTGAAAGGCCTGCCACTGCCTTTGTAGGGCAGTATTAATTAACTCCTCGGCTTCCTCTCTAGACAACATGCGGCTGCTAGGAGGGGGAGGGGGAGGAGGAGGAAAGGGACCCCCCGTCTGAGCCGTTTGAAAACCTGGTGGGTAAAATGTAGGAGGAAAAAGGCTAGCTGAAGAGGGCATGCTACTAAAATGGCCGCCGCTTGGGAAGGAGGAGGGAAAACAGCCGCCCGCCGCGGAGATAAAGTGGCCGCTCAGCAGGAATATTACCGGCTCCTGGAACGACGCTGGCGCCAGCCGCCGTCGAGGTCGGTCTGGGGGCGAAGTTTTCCGCGCTATCCGGCGATTCCGAGGAGGCGGGGGCTTTTTTCCCGGCTCTCGGAGTAGCGATGGCTCTATGCCCGCGCTTCCTCTTTTTACCGCCCTGCAAGGTCGGCGTGACTTTTTCGAGCGTTGAGGACTTACGCGCCTTTTTTCCCTGCGGGGCTTCAATCGCGGCTTGGCTGGAGCTCCCCTGCTGCTCGCCCCCTAAGGCATCGCAATTGCGAGCATTGGGAGAATCGGGCTCTTTGTGGATCGACTGGACCAATCCTAATTGGTAGTCGTCCACTGAGAGGAGGTCGTCCTCTCTCTCCACAATGGCGTCCGCCATTTTGATTCTCCGGAGGAGACCCTCCGGGGATCAAAGCCCGCAAAAGAAGCCGCTAAACACTTAGGGAGACCAAACAAGGGGAGACAAACACCTAACAGAAAAAACACAAAGACAAAGGAGCTGAAAACTTGAAGCCAAAATATCAATCCACAAATCTAGTAAGCACCAGAGATGTGCTTACACCTGCAAACCCTTCTGAGGCAGGACGGAACTGAGATTTTGCAGGCTATTTCCCGCCAAGGGAAGACAGGAAGTCTGAAAGATCTTAGTCCTGCCTACCCGGATGATGGAGGGAAATAACCCACAAATCCAAGACGCCATAGCCTCAGTAGGAGAATCCATTTTTTTCAATCTTGTTACAAACTGAGCTGCTTGAAAGGAAAAAAAAAAACCCATCCAGAGAGATTCCAATCCCAAGTGCCAGCTATTTGTGATTTCCTATTCATCGCCAGCACCCTTATGTAAGAAACAGGAAAAGAACAGAAGAGGTTCAGCAACAGGAAAGGAGAAAATGGTTCACTAATTCAAGTAGGAAGAAAAATAATGTAAAAATATTCATTTGGCTTCATTTAAAACCCTGCTCCAGCCAATGCAACATTCAGGGTGTCATTAGTGAAAAGCTATACATGCATTTACATTAAAATTAGCTTCTGATAAACTGCATTTCCTAGGACAATTCACAGTGTAGACTGTTTACTAACTTCGGATCATACAATGAATAGCCAACAGAAAAAAGCTCATTCAGACCAATGAAGAGAATAGCATTCAAGCTCCAAAAGAATGGATTAAAGTATCACATGACTTTTATCCAGCCTCAAAGTATTATTGCATTGATAGGCAAGTTCAGTATAACTGTAGACTGTTTATTGGCCATTCATAAACAACCCCAGAAAGAGAAATGGTTTTTTATTCCTCAAAACCAGCAGATTTCCTGTTTAATGCTTCACACACAGTGAAAGCGTGAAGTGTACATATAGCTAGGGAACTGTAACTTAGAATGACATTTTTCTATGGTTTGTGTGATGCAGAAAAGACGCTTCAAAAACAACACATACAACCTATTTCTTACACAAGAACTGGCTTCTATTGAATTTAAAATCTAAGCATTGACATCTGCTTCTTTATAAAATATAATTTGAAATAAAGCGTATGTTGACAACATATGTTGGTAAGTTATTTAATTCTATAACTAAATTTAGACAGCAAAACAAATCACAGTCTAATTATTTGTGCTCAACAACAAAACAAGGCCCATTTTATGGTGAATACAGCTTGGTGCATTCCTCAAACCAGATTTTATAACTTGAAAAACATTTGCTTTTAATAGCTCTTGATACTAAGTAGCTCCAAATGTATTTGATATATTCACTTTCAGGTGAAAAAGATACTTAAATAAAAATACCTTACAGTGGAGTCCTATGCACAGTTACACCTATTTAAACCCATTGACATCAATGTTCTCAAAGAGCTGTACCTGTTTATGACTGATAGGCACCGAAGAACAGTATTTGAATGCTCATGAGCAAAGGGTATGAAACAAATGCACAAAGGACACAGATATTGTTCTAACCCAGACCATGGCCATTAACTCCCCATTCAAGACTTGAACTGTACAGGACCAGGAGAGAGAGAGAGAGAGTGTGTGTGTAAACTGCCGTCAAGTCGCAGCCGACTTATGGCGACCCCTTTTGGGGTTTTCATGGCAAGAGACGAACAGAGGTGGTTTGCCAGTGCCTTCCTCTGCACAACAACCCTGGCATTCCTTGGTGGTCTCCCATCCAAACACTAACCAGGGCTGACCCTGCTTAACTTCTAAGATCTGATAAGATCAGGCTAGCCTGGGCCATCCAGGTCAGGGCACAGGACTAGGAGTATCACTCATAAAAAATGAAAGTCTGCAAGTGGCTGTTGAGGCTACAAGCCAGGATGGTTAAGCTACAAAACATCTGGGGTTACAATGCACAAAAGAAGACTACTATATCTAGCCATTTGGGGCTTCTTCCCATTCCGCAGATAGGGCACTGGAAAAAAGCCAACATCCAGACTCAAACCAAATGCCTTTTCCTATTGGGTGTTCATCCTTCTAACGACAAATCTTCTCTACACCTGTTGTTGTGCTTTTAATTCATCACTGCAGTGCATGCAAGAAAGCATTCAGTCTAAGTCTGTTCCTGCACTTTGATTTATTTACAAAGACTGATACTTCAAAGCTGCCACAACCAAGTTTACTAGGAGCAACTGCAAACATGCAAAAACAAACATAAATTACATGCCTGCCCGAACCAAGTTTCAAATCCTCCTTAATCTATTTGTGAAGCCCACTGGAAGTAACTGAATGATTTAGGCAGCCTCTTTCATAAAATTTGGGTATAAACAATACCCTTTCATAGCTTAAACTCTTATGAAACTCAAGTTTGTTATTGAGAAGTGGCAAAAAGAAAGCAATATAAAAGATTACTTAGGTGGATGCCTTCATACATTACTTGGTTACATAGGGATAACAAGCCCAGGTCATACATGCTGAGTGAATCCTTTGTTTCAGGCAATCTCAAAATGATGCCAACCATATATTCCCCAGGCTCTGGAACAGCTCCAGCCCAGAATTCTTATACTGTACAAGCATCAGCAAGCAAGAAGGAGGGCTCTATCCCTTGAAAAGCTGTGACATCTCGGATAGAAGAAAATGCCATTTCCTACTGCCTTTGGCATGGATCAAATGAGACCCAAGCTTGTGAAAAGTCAAGCCAGGGAAGCCAACATACTAACAGACTTTCCTATTCCCCATGCTAACAGAGGCATCAGGGAAAGAACTGGAATCATTGGTTGTTTATGCATGGGTGCTTTCACTCATGTTTGCCCTCGGTCTGTCTCGGTTGTTCCTTGGAGTTATGCATGAGTTTTCCGTCCATTAGAGATGACCTCACTGCCAGCCCTCACAAATCCCAGGACTTCCCATTCTTCTATTAATCTGATTCTTCCATCTTCCCTGAGCTCAGCTTGGGTGAAATCCCCATGCATAAGGCAAAGCACGGGACATGAAAGCTTGGGGGAGTGACGTTTCTCTCACAGACAGCACTACAGCCAATTACAAAGCAGCGTGTCAAGGGGCGGGCATTCAAATACTTCCTACTTCCTCTGAGTTCTTTCTGAGCAGAAGGATTTTAGAAATGAGGATTGGGTTTCTCCCCCCGCCCCCGTTCCTTTTAGAGAGCTTCATTTTTTAAAATGCTTTTTTATGTGGCAATTGGGTTTCTGGGGAGGACTTCTCTCACAGTAGGCACTGCAGCCAATTACAAATCAGCATTCAAAGGGTGGGGACTCAAATGCTTCTTGATCCGAGCTTGGAGACTGCTGGTGAATAGATTCCCAACAGGAATGTGTGGGTCCAGCGAGCAACGAACCTCAAGTAAAACTCCCATGATCATCGTTCATTAGAAATTCCTTTAGAGCACTGGTTCCCAACCAGGGGTCCATGGACCCCCAGGGGTCCGCGAGAACTAAATTAAGGTCCGCAAAACAAAGTTATAAACCCATAATAAATTAATATTTTCAATTAAAAGTTCTCTATTATAAAAATATATATTCAAATATTATTCTAAGTTTAATGTTTAACTAACAGTTATGATTAAAGTTTATTTTCAAATTCTCAGAATTTTTATTTTGAACCTTGGGGTCCCTGCACCAAACAAAAAAGCCCTAGTGGTCCCTGGTCAAAAAAAGGTTGGGAACCACTGCTTTAGAGCAATTCAGACTCTGAACCCGAATTAAACAAGGGATAGAAAGCAGGAAAAGTTATGTTGCATTGGTAACAATGATTCCATATACACTTTGCTGGAACCTTAAATGGGGGTATGGACTTTTAAAACTAGAAGTGAATATCAAACAGGCCAATTAAGTCAAGATCATCACAATATCATAGCATACTAACAGTGCAATACTAAGAACATCTTTCTGGGAGTAAGCCCCACACCTGAGTAGGATTCTGAGTAGACCTGCTTAGAATTGTTCCTTCCATTTCAAGGGGAACTAAAGGTCCTCTAGCAGTTAGGATCTGCACTAATGCAGAACACACTAATCTTATACTGCTAAGTGTTGAAGACATAATTTCAAAAATGAAAGATGGATTCCTGATGGGGCAAAGGCAGTGGTTTGCTCCATAGTCAGGACTAGAAATGGTCTCATTTGTGGCAACACCTGTAGATCAGTTTGAGAAATACTGGAACTTTAAACTGTATTTTCCAGAGTATAAGCAGAGAGCAAGGAAACCGCAGGCAATGGGATATATTTTGTAACAGACTAAAACGTCTCAAGGAATAAAAGGGAAAATAAAACACTTGGCAGCCTCTTTGACCAAAAGAAACATTATTTTTCAGTTCCAAGTGCAGTGAGACCAGATTGATCCTCTGAGAATCTCCAAGAAAAAGTTTTCATAGCTTCTGCACTAACTCCACCCTTCCCAAGATTCTATCTCTGATGATAGATAGGGAGAAAAACAAATATAAAGTTATATTTTCCCCAAATAACCACTCTAGTAAATAAAAGTATTTAATTGTAATAATTTTATATAATTTTACAGAAACGTGATAAATATTAATGCACTGCTGATATCATACTGCCCTTGTACAAATCTATGGTGAGACCACGCTTGGAATCCTGTGTACAGTTCTGGTCACCACATCCAAAAAAGGATATTGCAGAGCTTGAGAAAGTGCAGAAAAGAGCAACCAAAATGATCAGGGGACTAGAGCAACTGCCCTATGAGAAGCAGTTAAAATGCTTAGGGCTGTTTGGCTTGGAAAGAAGGCAGTTAAGGGGGAGACAGGATAGAGGTCTATAAAATTATGCATGGTACAGGAAGAGTGGAAAGGGAGAAGCTTTTCTCCCTCTCTCATAATACTAGGACGTGGGGTCATCTGCTGAAGCTGGAGGGTGAGAGATTCAAAACTGATAAAAGGAAGTATTTCTTCACACAATGCACAGTTAAATGGTGGAACTCCCTGCCCCAGGATGTGGTGATGGCTGCCAATTTGGAAGGCTTTAAGAGGGGAGTGAACATGTTGATGGAGGAGAGGGGCATTCATGGCTACTAGTTAAAATGGATACTAGTCATGGTTAATATTTGGATGGGAGACCACCAAGGAATACCAGGGTTGCTAGGCAGAGGAAGGCACTGGCAAACCACCTCTGTTAGTCTCTTGCCATGAAAACCCCAACAAGGGGTCGTTATAAGTCGGCTGCGACTTGACGGCACTTTACACACACACACACACACACACATAGGATGTATTCCTATGCTCTCCAGGGGCTGTCATTCCAGTCCCAGGGTAGTCCTGAACTGAATAATCTAATGAATTGAAAGACTGGAGAGATGGGGAAGATCTGGAGTTCAAGTTCACAAAGTGACACAGGTATGCACAGAACGATAGAAAACCTGCACGTGTTGGACAATATTAAGACCACAGAATTTTTACTTTATCTTGTAGAGCAAATCATCATAAAGTATAGATGAATGGATTTCAAGGCCTGGCCGTCCTCCCTTCCCCCACCCACCTCGTTCCTCTCCCGGGCGCTCCAGGCCTGGCGGGGTCTGGCTGCCCTCCCCCCCCTCATTGTTTCCTGGGCGCTGCCAGGCCTCTGGCACGCCTCCCTGCCATCCCCGTCCGGAGTCCTCATCTGGAGGCCTGGTCTACTGCCATAAAAGCCTATACCTGGCCTCCGGATGAGTCCCATCAGGACAGGAGGACAGGTCTACCCATTGGCTTTCTTGGCAGTAGACCTGGCCTCCACGGGGGCGGTGGGGGAGTCAGCCTGACCAAGAGACATTTATGTTGTATCTGGCCCTCCTCACAAACGAGAGCCTCCTTGTCGTCTCAGAAGAACACAAGAACAGGAAACTACACACACTTCAGCAATTCTCCAAAAACTACAAGGGATAAAAAGTTCCAAACAGGCACCTCAAACTAAAAAGCACAAAAAACTTCCTGATCCGTAACACCTTTTACAAAGACACTTCAGAATTGTGTCAGCTCTGAGGGGAAAAACTTGGAGGTGTTGCCTGAGCCTCCAAATTCAGAACAGCTCTTTTCTAAGGCTTTGGCTGCAACATAGAATCATAGAATTGGAAGGGACCACCAGGGCCATCCAGTCCAACCCCCTGCACAATGCAGGAAATTCACAACTACCTCCCCCCTCCACACCCCTAGTGACCAGAAGATGGCCAAGATGCCCTCCCTCTCATCATCTGCCTAAGGTCACAGAATCAGCATTGCTGACAGATGGCCATCTAACCTCTGCTTAAAAACCTCCAGGGAAGGAGAGCTTACCACCTCCCGAGGAAGCCTGTTCCGCTGAGGAACGGCTCTAACTGTTAGAAAATTCTTCCTAATGTCTAGACGGAAACTCTTTTGATTTAATTTCAACCCGTTGGTTCTGGTCCGACCTTCTTGAGAAATAGAAAACAACTCGGCACCCTCCTCTATATGACAGCCCTTCAAGTACTTGAATATGGTTATCATATCCCCTCTCAGTCTTCTCCTCTTCAGGCTAAACATATCCAGCTCCTTCAACCTTTCCTCATAGGACTAGGTCTCCAGACCCCTCACCATCTTTGTTGCCCTTCTCTGGACACGTTCCAGCTTGTCTACATCTTTCTTAAATTGTGGTGCCCAAAACTGAACACAGTACTCTAGCTGAGGTCTAACCAGAGCAGAGTAAAGCGATACCATCACTTCGCGTGATCTGGACACTATACTTCTGTTGATGCAGCCCAAGACTGTGTTTGCCTTTTTAGTTACAGCATCACACTGCTGACTCATGTTCAGTGTTTGGTCTACTAAGACCCCAAGATCCTTTTCACACACACATTCCCTCTATTCCTTCATCCAAATCATTTATAAAGATGTTGAACAACACAGGGCCCAGCACAGATCCCTGAGGAACTCCACTAGTCACTTCTCTCCAAGTGGACGAGGAACCATTAACTAGCACTCTTTGGGTGAAACTCCCTTGTTAGGGGGAGAAATTGAAATTGAAAGAAGAGCTTAGGAATACTTAGGAGTGCCATTCACTACCATGAAAAAAATGTTCTCAATCAAGGATACAACTCTATGCCTAGCAAAAAATGACAACAGCAGCAAGTAAGCAAGCAAACAAAGCTATTTCAACAAGGAAATATAGGAACTACCCAGTGTTCCATTTCCAAACTAGAATGAAATGATAACATACATAACTGAAAAGTAAAATAAAACAGACACTCACTTTCCCCCCTTTGTGCACCTTTGTTGTCTGTCTGAAGTAGAAAAGAATGTGAGCCCATTTGTCCCATGTGAACCCATACAGACTCAATTAACATCTGTGTGATAACCCCCTGGAAAGTCAGGAAGCGATTTGTTGTCAAGGTAACGTAACCGATGGTCTTGCAATTGCAAATAGACTTATCTTGTCTCAGAGAGCCCCCATAGAACTGTTCATCAGCTGCCATTGTAACTGAGCCCCTTATATGGGCATGTGACATTTGCTTTCACTCACAATTTTCTTTCCAAGTGTAAAAGAATTTAAAGCTGCGCAGTGAAGTCAAGGCAACAAAACTGGCTTGGCTTATTCAAAAAGGGACAAAGTGGACATTTTAATCAAAAAGACGGGATGGTCAGGAAATGTGAAAAAAACGGGACTGTCCCGTTCAAAACGGTGCGTATGGTCAGCCTAGCCAGAACAAATGTTTGTACTGGGCATCAGTGCATGCCCCCTTGTAGGGGATAGTCCCTACAGTCTGCGGACATGTGATTTGGGGTGGTCCAAATATTTTATTTATTTATTGGATTTCTTTCCCACCCTTTCTTGACCAAAGCTGGGCTCAGGGCAGCTCACAAACAGAAAATGGCAATATGATAACAGTACTTCATAATACAATAAAACTTTTGCTTAAAACCTATTGTTTTGGGGATTATTTTGGGGTACAGCTTCTCCCAGCTTCTTAATCAGCATTTGTCCTGGGGGCATCTCACTTTGGAGCAGTCAGCACAAACATTAGGCTGTAGACCAGGGAACATCATAGGTCCACTTGTAGGGCAGAGTCTCCTGAATGTGGGGGTTGTATGATATGTGATGGTTCAAAGCTTATTTAGAGCTTTAAATATCCTCAATATTTGTTGCTGGATTTGTGAATAAGGGTCTAGGAAGTGTGAATAAGGAACCTGGAACAAACTTCACCCTTGAGGGGATTCCTATATCCTGGGAATAACTATCAGAATCACTGAAGAAGTGAGCTGTGACTCATGAAAGCTGCCAGAAATGTTGTTAGTATTTAAGGTGCTACTGGACTCTTGCTCTTTTCTACTGTTACAGACAGACTAACCCATCGTGACTTATCTACCAGAATCACTGCTCCATGAAACAAGAACAGTGTGAAATCACCTTTCCTATCCCAATAGGAAAGGTAATTGCTACCTTGAAAGACACCCCTGAACTGAAGAGTTTACAAAGTAAACGGAATACTCCTTCCACTGGCATGCTTAACCAAAACCAAACTCTGGAATACAAAACCCAGACAAAATAAACCTTGAAGCCCATAAAGTTCAACTTGTTCCTCAAGAATTAAACATGATAAGGACTGACACATTAAGAGCAGTGCCACATTTTGAGTCAATATTTTGCCTATTTATCAGTGGTACAAGAAGTGCAGCAACAATGGAGGAAGACTAGGCAAACAGGAAAGATTTGCTCCTTCTTACATCTCTACACCGTTAACAAAGAGTAAATCCAGTCAACTCAGAAAGTGAATATGCTTGTTCACCACCCCAGAAAGAACTTAAAACTTTCAAAGGCATATGGCCCGCATACTATTTATTGAATAACTGTGTATTTATTCCCACAGATAAGCGAGAAATGTTTGCTAAATGAATATTACTTTTTCCACCGAGTTAACCAAGCACAGCAAACAACTGATATACAAAGAGTAAGAACACTCCCATGTTCCTTGTGTTTTGTGCCTTATTATTTTGGGGTACTGTTGTATTAGGCTGCAATCCTGCAGTTTGTCTGCTTGACTCCCCCGACTGCTTCCAGCGTCTGAGCTCCAGGAAAGGGATTCCTTATCTGTTTCAAGCAGCTCCCTTCCGGCTTGAGGTCACGTACAGAATTGTGACTCACCAAAGCCATTAAAAAAAAACAACCTGGAAGGATTTGATGGGAGAGGGCACAACTTTGAACAACTTTCCAGCAAAACCAAAACCTTCACCGAGGCTGCTCCTTCTCCTCTCCTGCTCATCCCACCGGGCTTTGTTTCAGCAGATCAGTTTACTTTGTATACTGCCAGGATTAGAGCAGCCTTCAGCTCAAGTCGCCCAACGAGATCTTTCTTTCCTCGATGGAAAAAGCCACCGGGGGTCGTTGGGTGGGTGGAAAGCTCTTACCTGTATTCTAAGGGATAATATCCAGGGTCCGTACTCTCAAGAACAAAAGGATTCTTGCCGCATCGAAATTTCACGCAGCGTATTTTGTGGTCTGGAGCCACCAGGCGCTTGAGACGCCTTTTCAGGCAGCGGGTGCACACGCGGGGGTTATATTAAGGCCATTTATGCAAGGGAGGTTTTGCCACTCTTGAGATGCACTTCCCCCCACCCCCATCTATATTCTCAAAACTCAACAATAAGCCCCCGTGCAGAGTTTGGAGAATTCGGATGGGGGAAATGTGCACCCAGAGAGTGGCCAACGCAAGGCAAAAACCTCCCGTGCATAAACGCGCAGCTAGATCACCCGCGAGCTGCGGTCTCCCTCCCCGCATCTGAATTCCGCCCTCGAGGATCTCTCCCCCTTTCGGGTCCGGCGCGGCACGCAGCTCGCGGTCACCCCCATCGCCCCCGAAGACGGACCTCCCAGCCCACTTGCAGAGTCCAATCCCCAACAGAGCCACCCGCTTCTGGACGCGCGGAGTCCAACTGGATTGTGGTTCTGTCGAGGGTTGTGCTGGCTGGGGGTGGGGGGAGCGAGGGAGCAACGCCAGCAACGCGGATTTCAGAAAACCCTGTGGCCATTTATGCACGGGAGGTTTCGCCTTGGATTTGCCACTCTATAGATGCACATTTCCCCCCATTTGAATTCTCCAAACTCTGCACGGGGGCTTATTGTGGAGTTTTGAGAATAGGGATGGGGGGGGGAGTGCATCTCAAGAGCGTCAAATCCAATGCAAACTCTTCCCTGAATAAATGGCCTGTGGGATCTTGCCCGGGGGAATGGCTGAACTCCCACCCCCCCGACCCCCCACCCGGCGCCACCTACCACTTTGCGCGGCGGGAAGGGCGAGCAAGAGAGCCAGCAGCGCGGCGCTGCAGGCCGGCGGCGCCCCCATGGCCTCCTCGCTCGGCAAGGGCGCGGGGAAGCCGTGCGGAATCCCGCAGCTCCGGCCGCCTCCAAACTCCTCCAGGCGCCTCTGCGGGAAGCTCAGCAGCCAGCGGTTGAGGACCAGAGGGAGGGCAAAGAGGGAACAGCCTCCGCCCCCCAGCCGGCGCCAGAGGCGGGCCCCACAAGCCGCTTTGTGCTCTCTCCAGCCTCCCCTCCCCCCCTCCCCTCCCCCGAAGCACGAAGGGTCACAGGGGGATGCTGCGATTTACTTACCGCCTCCCTTCTTAGGAGTGAAGTGCCTGGTTGGCTTATAGAGTCCAACTAGGAGGGGGTTAGAATGAGCAACAGTTCTATCTTTAGCTCAACAGAGACCCTGGGGTGAAATAACCCACAAAAAAGATGCAGAGTTACTCACCAAAGCATCGGATTGAGTCTTTATCCCACAGGATCGGGGGGGATGGCATTTGCCTTACGTGGTGGTATTTCGTATAATAAAGGACCAATAAACATTCGTAGCATCTTCTAATAAATTAACATACCCCATGAGAATGGCCCGAGGGCGTAGCATAGGATAATGTCTTGTTTTTCTCATTAGGAAACGAAACTTTACTTTCTTGCAGGTGCATTAACTCAGACCTGTCGTTTTCAAGGTCGTACCGACCTCTAAGCAGTGCACTCTGCTGGCAATTCATAATAGGGATTGCCGACTTATTCAAACTCTCTATGTGAGTGTACATGTGTGTGTGTATATAATGTAATTACTACATGCCTTTATATAATCAGGCATTACAGTAGCATCTTGCTCATTTGCAGTCCATGCAGTCTTAAACTAAAATTACCACGCATTGAGGGATGTTGAACGACAGGATGATCTGGGGAAATGTCTGGATTATAGGATTTCATCAAACAATAAGTATAAAGTGGCTCCAGCACCTCATTTGTACCAGTTAGACCATCCAAGTCTTAGGAGAGCCTTCACGCTGACCCGCTTTCAAGCTCTCCCTTCAGCAATGGTAGAGGGGCGCGTCAAAAGGACCCCCGATAAGTGACAGACAATGCCCGTGTGGAATTGGAGAAATGGAAACAGTGGCTCATGTGCTATTAAGATGTCCTTGGTATGAAGAGGCGCGCACCAAGTACATCCTCCCTTTGCTGAAGGGCCCTAGAGAGCCCATAGAATCAGTAATACTGTAGACACTTCTGGAGGGGGAAAAAGAACAGGTTACCTTAGCCACAGCTAGATTCTGTGCAATAACTTTTAAAGTTCGCCTTTCAAAGGTTTCCTCAAGGGTGGGTCTAATTTTAAATTAGGGGGATAAGTAAAATCTAACTTGTTGGATTTGTATTTTTGTATTTTAAATTAATGCACAATTGTGAACTGTGGGCAATTTTATCAACAATTCTTAGAATGGTAATGCTGTAATAAAAATTTGTTCTGAGGTACCACACATTGATTCTGTATCGGTAATTGTTAGCATAAGCCCTGACCTGGATGGCTCAGACTAACCTGATCTGGTCAGATCTTGGAAGCTAAACAAGGTCAGCCCTGGTTAGCCTTTGGATGGGAGACCACCACAGAATAGCAGTGTTGCTATGCAGCGGAAGAGCACGATGGGTAGCCGTGTTAAGTCTGTCAATAGCAAACGGCTAGCAAATGGCTATTCCAGAAATGAAATCAGAAGGGCCATTAAACCAAACAAAAATCAGAAAACTCAGGAAAAACAGTCTCCCATAGGAAAGGTATTCTTGCCATTTATTAAAGGAGTCACTGATAGGATGGAGAAACTTTTGAAAAAACATAACCTACAAACGGTGTTTAAAACCACCAAGAAAATACAACAGATGCTACGATCAGCAAAAGACAAAAGAGATCCCCTCACCTCTGCAGGAGTATATCGTATACCCTTGCAGCTGTGGACAAGTTTACATCGGGACCACAAAATGCAGCATACAAACAAGGATAAAAGAACATGAAAGATACTGCAGACTTGGCCAGCCTGAGAAATCAGCAGTGGCTGAACATGGACTGACCCAAACAGGACATAGGGTCTTATTCCAAGACACTGAAAGACTGGACAATTCTACCAACTATTTTGTCAGATTGCACAGAGAAGCCATTGAAATTCATAAACATCAGCACAACTTTAACAGAAAAGAAGAGAGTTTAAGAATGAATAAGGCTTGGCTTCCTGTCCTGAAAACCTCCAGACTAACAAAGACTGCAGTCCACAATAGCCATGCGGATTAGCTTTGGATTTCACACATTAACAGATCACTTCAGGATACAATGGTTCCATATTAACATACCACACCCTCATTAGCACATTATCTTGATACTTACAGGACAATGATTCAGCTCGAACCCCCCTTTCTGATTATATATTACTCTTCCTACACACTTGACACTGAGAGACACTGTCCTTCAGTGTTACTCCTCTGAAGATGCCTGCCACAGCTGCTGGCGAAACGTCAGGAAAGAAAATACCAAGACCACAGTCACACAGCCCGGATAACCTACAAGAACCAATGAACTCTGACCGTAAAAGCCTTCGACAATCACCCTTCTCTATTTCGTGTTTTTGAAACATATAGAGGGCTCAGATATGAATCAGAACCAGCCAGACCAAAACCACTGAAGTACAGTGGCCCTAAAACTGTGGCACTGAAGTCACTGAGAATCATCAGTCAACCCCACCCCTGAGGGTGTCAAGGCAGTTTGCCCCATATCCACGACTGGGGGTGGTGGTGGTGGATGGACTGAAATGGGTCCAGATATTGTTTCCTCCAAGAAATTCTGAAGTCGTACAACCAACACATGCTCAAGCATGCTACTCAACAAGATATTGGGGGTTACCGCACTTGTATTCCCAGTGATGTATTAAGAGTTTGAAACTGTTATAAAAAATACTGTTCGCACTTTGTTTGGCCCCTTTAGCTGTGAAGACGTCTTCCAACCATTTATAAGCCGTGGTATCCAAAAATCCTTTTAAAGCGATGGCTGTTACCGCACTAGGTATTCCCAGCGATGTATCAAGAGTTTGGAAATGTTATTAAAAAACATTGCTTTAAAAGGGTTTTTGGATGCCACGGCTAAAAAATGGTTGGAAGACGTCTTCACAGCTAAAGGGGCCAAACAAAGTGCGAACAGTATTTTTTATAACAGTTTCAAACTCTTAATACATCGCTGGGAATAAATTGAAAGTGTGAACAGAATTTTTTATAACGTTTCAAAACTCTTAATACATTGCTGGGAATATAAAGTGCGGTAACCCCCATTGGCCACTGGGTGATAGCAGTTAAAATCTCCCTGACAATAGCTTAAGGAGTGCTTTCAGTCTGGCCTCCCTTGAAGGCTCATGGAATCATTCCTTCCTTCTATTAAACATTCACCCACTACTGAACTGGCTCACAAATATAAGCCAGAATGGGCAGAGGTTGAGCATAAACGTGGTAGGATGTAGGCATACCCTTCGGCTGTACCAGCTGAATTTCATTCACAGAAACTTTGTAAGATTGAACTCCAGTTACATTCTGGGACTGATCTGCTGTAACAGCTTTCAAGTTGCCAAACATCATTTAAAAAACAACAACACCTTTATTCCTATTTGTTTATAAAAATTATAAGTTACGTACTTGAAATATTATTCTCAATTTTTCCTATTACTGTCTCTCAAAGATGCCAATAAAAATCTTCTCTAACTAAAAATGCAAGAGTACTCAATCACAGTGGGTAGCAAAACAGAAGACTTGAACAGAGGTGGTTCTGCCCTCTGGAAGAAATGAAACTGAAAACCACCTCTCCTCATCCCAAATTCTTTAACTAAACAAACAGTGTCTGGTTCACTTCTGCAATGGACACTGCCAGAAGCAGCAATTTTTCCTGACAAATCACCAATGATCAGGATACTATTAGAAATTAACATGGTAAATTTGTCTTACATGCAAAGTAGCAAAAACAATCAGATGAAATGGACTCAGCTCCACAGATTTAACCTACAATGAATGTTAGTCTACAGTACCACAAACCTCCCTTTTTGTTTTCCTTGCAACCCAGCTAGCTCTCTGGAATGTGTTGAGTAGCTAAACTTTGTCAAAGGGTCCAGTGCTTTGGTAGAAATTAAGTGAGGGTATTTTAAAGCATCCACTGGGAAATATGTAAAGATGCTGACCTTTTTTGCTGTTTTTGTCATCCAAACAGGGGCCAACTAGTTCACTATTAGATATTCCCCTCAAGAATTCTTAGCTGCACTCAATTTCTGTACTGAAGAAACTCTTTGCTTCCCAAGGCAGCGATTCCTTGTGTGGAAGGGCATGCAGGTATTTAGTAGATATTGACTGAAGAGCCAAACTTTTGGCATGATATGCTTTTTATCCTCTGGAGCAGGGGTGGGGAACCTTTTTCCTGCCAAGAGCCATTTGGATATTTATAACATCATTAGCAGGCCATAAAAAATTATCAACTTAAAAATTAGCCTGCTATATTTGGTCAAACATTTAGCCAAGAGGCACGACCGGAGACGGCTCCGAGTGTCTGCCACATAGAGCGACTCGCTTTTGAGCTCTGCTGTCCCAGCTGGGCCCAAGAGATTCAGGCAGGGCAGCAAACACAAGACGGAGTGAGCGACAAGCCGCTCGGGGCTTGCAAGTGAAGGGGCCTGGTCCAGTAACGCCCCGATCCGGCACTTTCCCGCCCTATGTGTCTTTTGCAGGACTTAAGAGGGGAAAGAACCAGCAGGGAGAGGAGGTATTGACCAAGCCCCAAGCACGTGGGCAAGCAGGCAGGCATCCAACCGGTGGCCCACCAGGTGGCACAGGATGGTCTGTTGCACCAGCCGGGCGTAGCCGTCCAGCCGCATGCCGGAGTTGTTCCTGCTCTGCATGGTCTGGGCCGGATTCTAGAGCCGGCTCCTGCTACCTCCACCTGCAGGGATGAAATGAGGACACACTGGCTAAGAACTTGCCCCTGCGCATTCTGGCCCTGCCCCCCTCCATTGTCGCCACTTCCGCCCCCAGCCCTCTTGTAGTACGGAGGAAATACATTTCTCCACGGCCTGGGTTAGAAAGGGTTAACACAGTTTCCTGAGCAGTCCTAGCAGCTCCATAGCTAATGACTCTTCTGCAAGGGGGAAAGAAGGTTCCTTTTCTTGGCAAAACAAACTCACATCTACCTTGAATAGAGGCTATTCCTGTCCACAGGAGGGGGCAGATCGCCAGTCTTAGATCCTTCTGAGCTAGAGATCTGCCAGGACCCATGAAGGGCCAGACCAAATGATTTTGTGGGCCTTAAATGGCCCTTGGGCCTGACGTTCCCCTGTTCTGGAGGAATCTGCTGTGCAGAACTGTGTAAGTACTTACGGGCTTCCCAGCTGACTACCCCAAAGAGAAAAGGCTGAGCTTTACTCAGATTGCTTCTATTGAGCCCTGCCTTCACAAGACCAAAGGATAAAGATGTATTTAGCTTTATCAATCCCTACCCCTTCAAGCTGTTAAGATGTCTTTGGAAAATGGAGTGAGACTCTTTCTTTCAGCAATACTTTGAGGTTTCACTCTTACATTAGAATGTATAGCTACAGTGCTGAATTGCAAACACACAAATTAAGTAATCAAAATGATATACAACATCAAAAGCAATTCAAAATAAACTAGATGCTGATTTATTGCATTTTATTTATGGATTTTTTCTCTTTTCTTACAAAAAGACAGACACAATTTATTTCTTCAAAATACCTCAAGTACATTTCAAAAAACTGATCACTATTCAAATTACCCCTTTACACTTAAATTAAAAGGTTGTATATAGACGATTTTATTGAGGCAGTAGTGCATTTTTAGTAGGAATGAATTGCAAAATATATATTTTTATACAGTAAATGTTAAATTTATAATTACCTATAAAACTTTGAATTGCACAATAATTCACTTTACAATTGACAGGTTCTGGAAAAGAGCCATCCGCATTTAAGCGAAATATTTGCCAAAGCTATTATTTAGAGACACAAATCAAAAATTTTCTCTATGAGTAATTGTCTAAGGAAAGTTATATTTGGGATATATTTTTAGTGGGAAAGGATTTCTAAATATTCTGTTTAAATAAGTGTCTTGCATATTTTTTTAAAAATCAGACATGCAATGGTTTGGATGCCACTAAATCAGATCCTTTTAAATAAAGTACCAACACCAGCGAGAAATTTGGACGTATAGGTTGATTTGAATGTTCTTATTTTCCTACTGTATTATCAAAGGATGAAAAAGGCACATAAGTACATTCCTCTGGACTTCTTTGAAGAAAATGTCTGCTGCATAATAGCTTCAAATGGTTAAAAAGCAAAGACCCAAAACTGGGGCCCTTGATTTGAAGGTGAGTCCAAGTTCCCATCAGGCTTCATTTTCCATAGAATTTCTTGTTCAGCAGGAATGTGAGAAGGTTTACATTCACCTTAGCTTTATCAAACATTTTCATTACGGAGACACCTTCATACTGCATTTGAAGCAAGTCCTACAATAATGAAGAAAGTAATTTAAGTATACATCCCCAAGCCTTGTTTTGTACAAGTTTTAAATTAGATTTTTAAAATATACCACTACACATAAAAGTGAAAAAAATATCTAAGTGCATGTAAAAGTTTCAAGCAACCCGCTTCTCAGGCAGTGGCAAGAAAGTCAATATTTCCATTGGTTCTTGTAGGTTATCCGGGCTGTGTAACCGTGGTCTTGGAATTTTCTTTCCTGACGTTTCGCCAGCAACTGTGGCAGGCATCTTCAGAGTAGTAACACTGAAGGACAGTGTCTCTGACACTGTCCTTCAGTGTTACTACTCTGAAGATGCCTGCCACAGTTGCTGGCGAAACGTCAGGAAAGAAAATTCCAAGACCACGGTTACACAGCCCGGATAACCTACAAGAACCAATGAACTCTGACCGTGAAAGCCTTCGACAATATTTTCAATATTTCCAATTCAAATCTCACATCAATCAAACTCAGTAGCATCACTCAAACTCAGTGCTGTCCTAAACAGAATTATACCCTTCTAAGTTCACTGACTTCAGTAGACGTAGAAAGGTGTAATTTGCTGTAGCTGGCTTGAGGAAAACCACCTGCTTCAGCTACTGCCTCCTGACCCCAATCTTCAATATCAGGTTAATAGTAAATTATAGTATTGTTGGAATGATTACTAAGAAAATGTATATGACATGCTCTGAATGTTGTAAATACTCTACATGAGTGCATAGTATTATTTAAGCTGCCCATAACAGCTGTGTTTATTTGCAGCGTTTAGCTTCCATTCCACTTTCTGCTTCCCTCTCTTGTCACTAAAACTTGAAGACCACTAAGAACTCTAGATCTACATACTTGCAACAGGAGACTCAATGTGGAAGATCAGATTGTTCTAGATAGCTGCCAGCAGGAAGACTGTTGCTGCTTTTTTAAAAATTGGAAAGATCTGTCCTCTAACCCTGGAATAAGGTGGCAGTTGCATCGTCTATGTAAAAAAAAAAAAAGTGAAGCATTGCAGGGCACTGGAGCATTGCTACTGGTATTTAAATGTGTGTGTGTGGAAACATATGTTGTAAAGGACCTTTTCTCCCCCATCCCATGTGACATCTGAAGTCTTTTGGTTGCCACCTTTTAGTTGTTCCACCACTTAAGGTGGCTCACTTGGCATCTACTACCTGTTCCTTTTCCTACAGTAGCTCCCACCTTGTGGAAAGGTTTCCCTGAAGCGGAGGGGGGCATCTGTAAATCCACTGGATTAGCAAGGGATTTTAATGGGGTTCAGATCTGCAGGCGTTTTCCTGGGGAGTGAGGGTAAATAGGGTTTTACTGTATTTTGTTTTGGAGTTTTAAGGCTGCCTTGAAGCACAAGGGAAATCCAGTACGAAGCAGCCAGGCACTTTAAATAGAGATTTTTTGGAAGCAGGACCTTTTCCTTCCCATCCTTAATCTCCCACACAAAATTCAAACTTCATAATTGCCTTCCTACTCACCGAAGCACCGAAGCATTCAGTCTCATGGAATCAATATTTACCTGAAAATGGAGCTGCACCTTTTCCATTTCCACTCCCAAGAACTTTGCTTTGATATCAAAGTCACCCACTTCTACACCAGGTGTAATTTCAAACATGACATTCTTAAACCTTAAGACAAAAATGGCAATCATTTGCATGAATGAATATGTTTTATGCTAAAGCAATTACCGGATTGAGAACTACCCAAATAATAATAAAAATTACAAATTAAGTAGTTACCGGTACCTAAAATTAAGTAGTTACCTAAAATACTTAATTTTAAAAAGATCAGATTACAGTTAATGCTTGATCCAAGCAAAAGTTTATCCACTGGGCCATGTGGTGCAAAACTTACTGATTAGGCTGGAGCTCATCAATTCCTAGTATAACCCCCTTTTCATGTAGCCTCGCTGCTGTGTATTTCAGTGAAATGTTCTTAAGTTTGTTTCCTTTCTCTTCCTCTTTTCCACTTATTTTAATTGACCTCCGTGAATTTCTGTAAAACAAAAGATAGAAGCAGATGTTAGCCTATGAAAAGCAGCATTTCCCCCCTTTCTCTAAGAAAGGAAAAGATTAACAGATATCACTGGTTTCAGATTTAGAACAATTAATGAAGCCAGATACGCAGATGACACCACATTACTGGCAGAAAACAGGGAAGACTGCTGTTGAAGGTTAAAGCAGAAAGTGCCAAAGCAGCACTACAGCGGAACATCAGTAAGACAAAAGTAATGACTACTAGGTTGACAATGAGGAAATTAAATTTGTTCAAGATTTTCTATTCCTTGGCTCCATTATGAACCAAAAGGGAGACTGCACCCAAGAAATCAAAAGGAGATTGAGACTGGGAAGGGCAGCCATGAAGGAGCTAGAAATGATTCTTAAGTGTAAGAATATGTCACTGGCAACCAAAATTAAGTTAATTCGTGCCATAGTATTCCCTATTAGTGTGAAATTTGGACAATGAAGAAAGCTGACAGGAAGAAAGTAGATGCCTTTGAAATGAGGTGTTGGAGGAGACTGCCAAAAAGACCAATCAGTGGGTTCTAGATCAAGCTAAGCCTGAAATGTCCCTAGACGCTAAAATGATTAAACTGAGGCTATCGTACTTTGGTCACATTATGAGACAACAAGAGTCACTGGAAAAGACAATAATGCTATGAAAAGTTGAAGGCAGCAGTAAAAGAGAAAGACCCAACAAGAGATGGATTGACTCTATAAAGTTTGCAAGACCTAAGCAAGGCTATTAATGATAGAACATTTTGGAGGTCATTAATTCACCATGAGTCGGAAGCCACTTGACGGCACTTAAAACACACACACACACAAAGCAAATTGCATGTTGATCTCAGTTGCAGCCACCAACTACTTCAGCAGAGAGAAGACCCTAATTCTGTAGCCACTTCTTCAGTGCCAATCTTGTTTCTATTTTGTAATTATTTATTAATGTTGTTTATAGTCTACCTTTCTCGCTGGGACTCAAGAAGGATTATGCAGGATAAGTTAAATACAATCAATGGGATGAGACATCCAGTAGGCAATGCAATAGGATAAAGCAGCTCTGATTTTTGTTAGCAGCTTTCAGCATATTAATGGAAAACAGGATACAAATTTAAACAAGCGTATTTTGTGCATACATCTATAAAGTTGCAGATTATTCAGGACAGTTCAGAAAGACTGCTGAATAATTCAAACATATTCAGTAAAAAATGATATCTAGAAAACCCATATTTTTTTCTGCTTGGGACAATTTGGGTTTTAATTTCCATAATATGGCGAGAATGGAGCTTTACACTGGTAAACTGCCTTGAGTCTCAGTGAGAAAGGTGGGCTATAAGTGAAGTAAATAAAATTAAGAATAAAAAAGCTTTACATTTCCATTATACAACAAAATAAATCACTCACTTTCTTGTTAAATTATCTAAACAGGTTTTAATGTAAGTGTTGTAATAATTTATTTGATCTTCATAAAAAGCTTTCTTGGAATTGAGTGCATTCAACGTCTGTTGGAGTTTTACCAACTCTGCTTTTCGATGTTGTCTGTATCTTCTTTGATTTCTAATATCCTAAAGTTTGGGGAAAAACAATTATTCATGAATAATTTGATTTTTTAAATCTTACAAACCCCACGAATAGTTTTACTTGTCATTCTCGTTTAGTTACAGCAAAACTGGCAAAAACACAGCTTAAAATTTATGTTGGGAATCCACTTCTTGAGTTGTCCCACAGACAAATGGAGTTGAACTATGGTGTCCAGGAGAACCATAAAATTGTGTTCTGTGTATTTTATTTAAGTGAAAACATTATGTGTTGAACAGCAGTCCAATTTTTATTTATGTTAACTTGCAAGTATGCATGCCAAATGCCTATTTTCAAAGCTGGAGACTTAACAGTAGAACATACAAAGAACAGATGCAGATCCCTAAGTAGCTGCAGTATTTTACCCGTACCCCTGAGCAACTACAGAATCTACAGCAGAGATTAGTGAGAGGCTTTATAATTAAAGGGTAATGTTTCTAGAGAGACTTGGAGTTCCAGCATCTTTTCTACAAGTTAAGCAGTGAAGCTACACCCTACTGGCCATAGCTCTTGTCAATACATTTCACAGCTCACCACAACATCAGCGTATCACACAGAAATAGGCAAAACTCACTGTCAAAGTTGATAAGTCAACTGCTGAACAAACAACTTATTTGAAAGTTGCAAACAAATGCTTTTCTTAAACTCTCATAAGATCTACCATTTATTAAATTAATTGCCCTATCATCATGTTTAACTTGTTATTTTCTTTATAACATAAACTGTAATGATGTTGACAGTATTGTCATGTTAGCATGAATTTATGTTTAGTGTGAGATGGCAAACATTTGGAGAAATGCAAGAATGTTCCAACAACCTTGGCTATTTCATTGATGATTTCCTGGTATTTATTTTCAGATGAAACCAGTCCAGCTTGTTCCAGTGTCCGAAGGTTCCTTTGGATTTTCCTTTTCTTTTGCTCTAACGGTAGCTGCCCTTCTTCAAGAATAGATCTACTGTGTTTCATTTTCTCTGGTGTTTTAGAATCCAAGATCACACGTTTTTCTACTATTTTTAAGTGTTCAGCTTCCTGAAAGAAAAAGTTATTTATACATTAGTACAAACCACCAAGGATACTGATTATGAATTACAAAAATGGGAGTAACAACATCCTTGCATGGGTTTGCAAAGCTTTTGAGTGGAGAATAGCCAACTTGTAACTGTACATGTGTTCTTTTCTGCTACATGTACATGCATACCCAAGAACTGCAGCAGTGGCTAATCTTATACACTACAGTATAAACATCCTCCTTCCTGGTGTCTTGCTGTACATTTGTCTCTGTTTAGAGTTTCAGAGAGCATGGAGCAGTGCAGTATGAGTAAAGCAAGGAGGTATATATCAGCCTTCCCTACTTCTGTTGAAGTGTGGCCACAACTTCCCTCTTGCAACATGCATGCTACCAAACTGACCAGCCATGACTTTAATTTAACTTTTCTTGAAAAGTTTTTTTTCTTGAAAAGTTTTAAGGGAAGAAATTATACAAGCTCTTTAGGCAACCCGCTCATTACGAAAATGTTCTTGCAAACTTCTTCCTAATTCCTAGCCCAAAGCTCTTTCTCTCTCATTGAAATCCCTTGCTTCCTGTACTATTCTCAGAGGACATGATGAAAAGCTGTTCCTATCGCTTTGCCATATTTAAATATAGAAAATGGCCAGCATGTTCTACCTTAGTCATACTGTGGTGGGTGTGCACTGTCACAGTACATCGGGAGACTGGAAAAATAACACGTCAAACATCAGAGCTCAGTGTTGCATTAACAGATTTCTAGATGACCAGAATATTTTGTACAGAGACATTATTAAATAACTTTCCCATGTTAGCAGCTGGAATTCCTCCACTGCCCAAACATGAATGTGTGGTATTAACTATTCGATGAGGGAAATCTTCCAGATTCTTTAACCCCAATTAGATAACCAAGAGAGGCGACTAAGGCTGTTACCGCACTAGGTATTCCCAGCGATGTATTAAGAGTTTGAAAATGTTATAAAAAACATCGCTTTAATAACAGTTTCAAACTCTTAATACATCGGTGGGAATACATAGAAAGTGTGAACAGTATTTTTTTATAACATTTTCAAACCCTTAATACATCGCTAGGAATACCTAGTGTGGTAACAGCCTAAGTCAGAAACATTTATTTTTTCAATAGTTTTGCCACATGAATCCTTTGGGGAAAATTCATACCATCTGAATTCTGTAATTTTGAATATTTATGATCTGATATAGTATGCATGGATTACATTCTCATTAACATGCTGCTGTAATCTTTAATTATATATTATCTCCTCCTGATCAGTTTACCCTTCTATTATAGTTCCACAGATAAATGTGTTTTAGTAAAGTAAAACCTTTCTTCAATAAAAATTATTAACTGGGAAAAAATCTCTCTTAGCTGTCTTTTCTTCAGGTTAAACATGCCTAATTTAATTGATTTTACTCTGTGTTTCACCTAAATTGATTCCTCAGTTTTAACCTTTCTTGTAATGACCTCTCTTCTAGACCTCTCTTCCTAGAACCTTTTAACCACTTCCGGCAAAACAATTATTGTATATTTGTTTTTCTACAGTGATACTTGAAAGTCATCATTGTAAAGCATGCTGAAATTTTAAAGTATATTCCCACACAGTCTCCACATTTTCCTAGATGATTGCTTATTCTAGATAAATAAACTCAAGTTCAAAGTATTTTATGCACAAAGCCCATGAAAAGTTATTACCCACAAACACATAATGAAGCATCAGCTCAGGATTTTTTTTACATTAAAAAGACAGGAGTGCAGCATAATATTCAGAAAGAATCTGCAATAATATGTTCTGAAAGCCTCATAATTTTTTTTGTTACTTCTTGGCTTTATAACTTAATGCTAAACACACCTGCTTAAAAGCCTCACATAAATAATTAAAACCAGAGAAGACGTTATACAATAAAACAAGGCTGTGGATCCAAAGGTATTCTTAAAAGCTGTTTACAAGGATTATCTTTGCAAGTGATTTGTTCAGGAATAACAGTATCAAGAGCCAGTCAGGAAAAAAGACTGTCAGACTGCATCTGGGGGTAGTCAAATTCCCACTTAGCCAACAGGCTCTTACCTAACCAACCTCACAAGAACAAGTAAGTGTCTTACAGCAACTTAAAGATACACATTTATTATGACATGAGATTTCGCAAGCCACAGATCACTCGACAAAGTAGAATCTGGCTGGTGAAAACAAATCACAGTAAACTTTTAAGATTCCACAAGACACTGTGTTGTTTCAGATATAGTATGGTATGCGAGGTTAGAGTGCCACACTGCAGCGTGGGAGATTCAAATCCCCACTATGCCATGTAGCTCTTTGGGTGATGTCTCTCAGCCTTGCCTACTTTGCAAAGTTGTTGTGGGGATTAAATAGGCAAAGCCATAGACTCCACTCTGATCCCCTCGGAGGAAGGGTGGTATAAAAATGTACTAGATAAACAGATAAGCTAGATGAAAATATGGAAAATCTTCCAATGCCTTCTGTGATTTCAAAGAAGCAGTAAGCCTGATGGTGGTGGCAGTACTGGGGCAGCAGGTTTAACTCTTCCCACCATGCCCTGGGCTTAAAGTGCTTCAGGGAAGCAGCTATCTCCCAGGGACACAGGGTGGGGGTGGGATGGGAACAGGGTAACAACCTGCCCAGCTCTAATTACTACTTATTAAAGGCAACTAAAAATCGAGAGACCCAAACATGGACCCCCACCTCCAGTCCAATTAAATCAAAGAACAGCTATATCTCCAAAATCTACCTTACAAGGTTGTTTATAAGGATAAAATTGGGGGTGGGAGGAAGAGACACACGCCACACAAGTTCTCTGAATGAAAAAAAAGCAGTTACAGTTTTTCACTGAAAGGGACAGGGCTAGTTCTATGTAAAAATGTAGCTTTTACAGGGCTCTCTCTGGACTATATAATCAGATTTAAACATTTAAAGAAGAAACAAAACGGGAAGCCCAATCCTAAGAAGGTGTGTGTGTTAAGCAGCGCCCAGGGTCAGTGCAGCCACCTCCAGGGCAAAAATGTAATGTTGGCTTGCTGCACTCATGTTCCAAAGAAACCGTGTGGAACTCTCTTCATATAGTTCTACAGGGCTACACCCGCCTTTCTGCAGGTGTAATTTAGTGCCTGCAAAAAGGGTGTTCCCAGGCCAAAAGGGGTTTGGGAGCTGACTAATGTCAGCTCTACCCTGGGAACGTCCCTATCAATGCCAGCGCAAAGTCTTGCGCTGGGAAAATGCTGCAAGGCAGCACCGGCACCAGAGCCTTGGACTGCCGTGCGTCTCCCCTACATCAGCATAAGTGTCCCTGTGCTGGCATCCATGCCCTCTTAGCTGAAGCAAGTGACACTTATACAGGTGCAGGGGTCATGCTGCCTCCTCATCAGCTTCACCCCCCCTTTCAGGATTGCTCAGAGAGAAATGGTTACTAGTGATATACTTTTATTCTATCCAGACACAAAAGGATTAGTTACCTGATATTCAGATGCAGGGGTTTCCAAGATTTTGGCAAGTGTCTCTCCTGGCTGAGCTCGTATCACATCAACAATAAGCCTTTTGGTCCTGGATGGGGAAATAATTCTGCCTTAGATCACTGTTTATGTCACAGAAGATGACAGTCTGTAACAGGTACACACATATTCAAAGCATCTCTTTGCCAGTATTATTCAACATATATATTCACAAAATAAATCCCTCACTCTGTGCATTATTCTACATATATTCATAAAATAGATATCTGTACATGTGTGTCTGTACCAGCATGGTGTAGTGATTAAGAGCCGCGGACTCAAATCTGGTGAACTGGGTTTGTTTCCCCACACCTACACATGAAGCCTGCTGGGTGATCTTGGGCTAGTCACAGTTCTCTCCGAACTCTCTCAGCCCCACCTACCTCACAAGGTGTCTGTTGGGGGAAGGGAAAGGAAAGGTGATAGTAAGCCACTTTGAGACTCCTTAAAGGTAGAGGAAAAAGTGAGGTTTAAAAACCAACTCTTCTATACACAGACAATCTGTTTTAGTAATGGAAGTATCAAAACTGTACTAAACTAACCCAACAGTTTCCATAGGGGACTTTGCCTAGACTGTAGCTGACTTCCAGCTTAAACCCATGTAGGGTTGATTGGGATGGCTTGCACCAGCACTATTTCATAGAATCCTCATAAAATCTATTTTTAAAAACCTCCTGGGAACACAAGGACTGGTGTTTACATAGCAGTAAACTATCCAATGCTGGGAAGTTTGTTCCTTGTTTTCTTCCCAGGCTCTGTAGTAAAGGCATTTGTACTTGTGTGGGTAGGACCAGATGGGGCTTTTGCCCAGTAGGGTTTCTCATTCGCCTCTGGATCTCTTACTGGCTGTGCACATTTTTTAAAATGTTGCTTTGACAGCAGCTGCCACCACAGGACAAGGATCTACGCTGTGTCACTGAAGTTAAGCTCTGTGTATGAAAAAAATGTTTCAAATGTTCGTTTTAAAAGGCATACTGTTAAACAGAGATTGTGCTTGAAATGGTAACCGTTATCCGAGTTTTGCATAACCTCATTTTCTCACATCTTGCGGTTAGCCCTGCCTACTGTGGTAGCCATTTTGTGGTTGTACTATGTCAGAATTCCAAAGGTGCCCACAGGCTCAAAAAGGCTGAGGACTGCTGATCTAGAGTTACAACTCAATACTCTCTGGCTGTTCTGGAAATATTCTATCCCCTTGCTGAAGCTCGGCAGCAACGTTAAACTGCAGCGGCAGCCAATGGAATGGAGCTTTGAGAGACATGTAGAACAAGGGGATAGTGCCGCCAGAACACCCTTATTACTGGGAAATAATTAAAGAACAAACTTTGGGTGTGGGGGATTTTAATTTTTAAAAGAGCAAGGTATTGCTAGAGGCCACAGCATTAGTCATTGTTTCCCTCTAAAAAAGCAAAACCCAAGACAGATGTTTCCTTCTGTTTCCTGTAATGCCTAATCTATATCCGGATGTTCAACTTCTATTTCGTAATGCCTTATCAGAGAATGGTTACTGCATGTTCTCACTACAGTTTTTCGAAGAGCATCCTGTCATGGATATGCTCAGCAAAGTTCCTTTAACCCAATACTGCATTTTGTGGTATCAGCAGCATGCAAACTGATTATAGTTGATAAAAAGCAAGTTGTTGAAATTGTTACAGAACAGTCCACAGGTTTTGGTTTTGTGTTTGGGTAGGGAAGAGATTAAACATTAAAGAAGTTATATACTTATTTGTTAGATGTTTAGCAAATTCTCAATTTACACCTTTGCATGTTTAGAGGCAAGACCTTAATTTCTGAACTGCGCATCTGTCTCCAATTAAGAAATATTACGAGAGTTGATCACTGATGAAGTAATATAATGTAAAGAACTTTTAGTACAGCAACTACTTTTGTTTAACACCTCCACTGATATTCTTAGGTAGAAGAAAATTTTCCACCGGGATCAAGTCAAGAATCAAATGTTACCAAACTGCATTCTAACTTATGTGATCATCCTGAAACCTAGCCAATTTTCTGCAACATAGGTATTAGTAAACAAAGGTTAGCCTGATCTCATCAGATCTCAGAAGTTAAGCAGGGTCGTCCCTGGTTAGTACTTGGATTTTATGTATAATGTATTATTGTTATGGTTAAGCTCAAGACATTTGGTCAAAGGAGCTAGTAAATAAATGGAAATGGTTAGTACTTGGATGGGAGAGCACCGAGGAATACCAGGGTCATGATGTGGAGGTAGGCAAAGGCAAACCACCTCTGTTAGTCTCTTGCTGTGAAAACCCATAAGTCAGCTGCGACCTGACAGCACTTTAAACACAAATTATTTCTTCACTGTTACCATTACATGAGCTACAATGTTTGAAATTTAGTTGTGCATATATGTGCTGGTCACCATCTTTCAATTACACTGTACACTGTCTTCCAATTCCAAGTATACTGTCTTCCAATTACCAACAAAACCCAACCCAACAGTCCTTTCAAACTGAAAATATTGTTGCAGATACACACAAAATTATATGAAGCTGACTGCTGAGTACAAAATAACCTCTTGAGCAGATTCCTAGAGAGGCAGGATATAAATGTACTAAAACATACAGCAATTATATACAGAAGTGGTTAAATTAGTAAATGTTACCATATTTGAATTTTGACAGGACTATGGTTTATAAAAATACACATACTTCATCATAAGGCCTTTGATATCCTGTTCTTCACCTTCCCGTAAGTCATATTTCCTGGTCAGTGAAAGAGAAATTTCTGTCTTTATAAGCTGACTTAATGTGTTCTCTTTGTTAGGGTCATTGGGATCAACAGCTCCTTCCCCTGCAAAAGGTGAAAAGAATAGTGTTAAAACAGTTAATTTTCATATTTGTATCTGTAAAATATGTTAGAAAAGAAAAGAACATATACAGGAATTGGATCCAAAATATGTTGTTCTGCTGGTGTAGCAATGCTTATTTTAGTGCAAAAGAGTTGTGTGTACAAATTTGCTGATTCCCCACTCCCACTGTAGACCCCACACTTTGCTTGCATGCTGTTCCTGCAACTCCCCTAACCTCCAGGAGCAGAATTTCAAGGGAGGGGGTTCAGTGCATGGGAGGGTGTGTGTGAGTCCGCAGGAAAGTCCCACTTGGAAAGCTTTGCTCCACTTGCAATAATTTGGATCCAACCCAATGTTTATTCCCATGGCCTGTGTATATTCAGCACATTAAAAGAACAGGAGCAAAGAGATCAAAATTCTGTAGCAAGGTCATCCAAATCTAGCAACCCTTTATGCACACAGCTGTGCAATTTCTATAAATTATGCTGCTTCTGCTAATTATGGGGCATGACAAGGACTTGCAGGGCACTCAAGTACCATCCCAAAACTGCAAGTCCTCACCTGTTTTTTTTGCCTTTTAAGATGTTGCCCACACCATAAACATACTTGCATTAAAGGACTATTGCAGTAAAAGCTGGAATGTAACATAAAACGCACTACATTCTGTACTTTTGGTACAACCACATGGAACTGTGGAATGCACATTGTCCTGATTTTATTTCTTTTATACCTAGGCTATCGTACTTTGGCCACATTATGAGAAGACAAGACTCACTGGAAAAGACAATAATGCTAGTAAAAGTCAAAGGCGGCAGGAAAAGAGGAAGATCCAACATGAGATGGATTGACTCTAAAAAGGAAGCCATGGCCCTCAGTTTGCAAGACCTGAGCAAGGCTGTGGATTGGACATTTTAGAGGACATTGAGTCATGGGGTCGCCATGAGTCGGAAATGACTTGACAGCATTTAACACACACACACACAAAAGTTAGGTCCAGTTGACATTCCAAATTTATTTTGTTTTAGGATCTTACCAAGGAAAGTCTCCACATCAGGAACTTCTCCCAGCCCTGTCAGAAGTTCATTTAAGACATCATTTGGATCGGGAGCAATGGCATCCTGGTGCTCCAGCAATAACTGTAAAAGAGACAGTTTCAACAAACATTGTTTGTTTGTTTTTAAATCAGACAGTTTCCCGATGCCAGGATCTATTCACAAATACATCATCATAGAATTGGAAGAAACATTGAAATAAGGCCTGCAGGAGGTATCATGGGGGGTAAAGGTGGTACCAATGAATGTTGCACTTTTCCCTCAAGAGAGATCTTGAGGGAAAAGTGCAACATTCATTGGTTGTTGGAAGGAAAATTATCCCCATTTCACATATGCAAAAGTAAACAACTCTCCAGCATCACACTGACACTTATCAATACTTTATGCAGTCAAACCTTTAAACATGGTTCAAAACTATAACACAGGAAGAATTCAAATCAAAGCAGGGAAGGAACATATAAATCTGCAGCTTGCTCACAATCTCATAACCATGGTTATAAAGCAGTGTTACACCAGTACCAGTTCTCTCTTAGCTTAAAATCTCACTTACAAAAAGTCTTACTTTTTAAAAAAGTAAGTAAAAATGCCCAGCTGTTGTCAGTGCCTGTATGTGTGTTAAGTGCCGTCAAGTCGCCTCCGACTCATGGCGACCCTATGAATGAAAGTCCTCCAAAATGTCCTATCTTTGACAGCCTTGCTCAGATCTTGCAAATAGAAGGCTGTGGCTTCCTTTATTGAGTCAATCCATCTCTTGTTGGGTCTTCCTCTTTTCCTGCTGCCCTCAACTTTTCCTAGCATGACTGTCTTTTCCAGTGACAGTCAGTGCCTACAAGCCCCCCCCCCCCAATCAAGGAATTGCCAAAGAGAATTTTTAGAAAGGCATTTTTATAAAAGCATTAAAAGTCCAGTTTCAAGAACAGCAATACAGTGAATTACATCCACTTACAAAAGAACTGCCACAAAATAATGTAAATTATTATGTTTTAAAACTAGCAACTTGCATCTACTTTGTAGGACACCTGAAAAGAGGGAATTACCTTAATGCTTGCCTTATTTCAACTCTGCAAAGGCTACCACTCCTACATTCCATCTTTTCACCGAACAGAGTTGCTAATGGATTCTATATTGGGTCTTTGGGAGGCTACCATGTTTTTCATCCTGAAAACTATAGGATTGTCCATAAAAGGTGACACATTAAAGTCAACCTCTTGAGCTTCTGCAAGCCTGTAGCAGATATTTCAAACATTTCAGCTTTCCTTCCACAGACCAAGTGATAAGCCTTCCAAACTCAGAAATACACTCACAGGGCCAGAGAGAGCCAGTGTGGTGTAGTGATGGTTAAGGTGTCAGCCTAGGATATGGGAAGCCCAAGTTCAAATCCCCACTTTGCCATGGAAACTTGTTGGGTGACCTTGGGCCAGTCACACACTCTCAGCCTCGACTCTGGCAAGTATCTGGATGGGAGATCTCCAAGGAATACCAGGGGCGTGATGCAGAGGCAGGCAATGGCAAACCACCTCTGAATGTCTCTTGCCTTGAAAAATATATGGGGTCGCCATAAGTCAGCTGTGACTTGACAGCAAACACATACACAGGCAGGGACGGGCAAGTCAAGTATTATTTTAATTTTCTGTTGTAAGGGGAGGCAGAACAATGATTTAGTAAAACCTAAAAGAGGCTCTGTTAACTGGTCTTTTATTACTTGTGTTTTTCTACAGCTAATAATTCATAGTAGTATAAGTTTCCTGCCACCACAGGAAATACAGATCCTTTAATTAACACAATTTAATCTGCAACAGGGTATTTCCAGCAATAAATGGTTTAACAAGTTAATAAAAGTCGATTGCTTGAAATATATGTTTATTCACAGGTAAGTGTAAAGAGTTGTGGATTTCCTGGAATTATTCTGCCAGTTCCTAGACCAAGCAGACTGAAAATCCTGGTCTAAAGAGAAAGCCAAACAAAAAACCCACACAACAGCTTATTATGATGATCTAAATGCCATAAAACAGTATGGAAGCTGTGGAGCTCTTCAGAATTCTTCATCAGGGTGGTTGTTCGAAAACAAAATGATGGGAGGAAGCATTGTTTCAGGTTTGGCTGCATCTTTACTAAAACATGTTGCAAACTTAAAACGCATAAAGTGCTGCTGGTATCCAGTTGCACCTTTAATGCAAATAGTGGGGGTGGTGTTAATGTAGAAATGTTATTTGTAGTCAGTCCCAAGAGACATTTCAGTCTTTAGCACAGAAACCGAAATTAAAAAAACAACAACTTTCAATTATGTTCAAGTAACCAGACCATATTAATGATGTGTTTCACAAAGGAAATGCAGCAGGTCAATGCAATGATCCAGTACGCTGAGTTCTTGGATCACACTGAGTCTTCAAAATAGGTAAGGTATTGGCAATACACTACAGAGCTGGAAAGACATGTTCCTACCAGACCTGATTAGTCAGAACCATCAGCAATTCAAACAGGGAGCTTCCATGATATATCATAATGGATGTTATTAGGTTCTAACAGCTTTGTTACCAAACAAGTAACCCCAACAGTGAAAAATGATGATATATTTATTCTACTGGCAAGAGTTAAGACAAATTGAAGAGGTTTCGGCCTTATGTGGAATAAACAGAAATTCAGCCAGATGGTTAATGAACTTAATATGGTTAACATATGAGGTCTTCCCTAATAATGCAAGTCCATTATTTCTTCTCCCTGTTTCTCTTCAAGATGAGTGTTGGATTAAACTTGTTACACCCAGAAATGTTATTCCAAACATTTTTAGTCCTGTGGTGGTCTTTATTCCTTCTTAAAAGGGCATTAGCCTACATTTAGGTTGTATGTGTGGAATTTTTTTTACCACAACCAACTCACATGACCAATATACCAACCCAGAGGACTAGACCTTACAACTAACTCAGATGCCACTTATTTAATCAAGCTGGCTACTGTCTATACAACAAATTAGTCTGAAGTAAAGACACATGGAAAAGCCAGCATGGTGTAGTGGTTAAGAATGGTGGACTCTAATTTGGAGAACCGGGTTCGATTCCCCTCTCCTCCACATGAAGCCTGCTGGGTGACCTTGGGCCAGTCAGTTCTCTCAGAACTCTCATAGCCCACGTGGAGACAGGCAATGGCAAACCACCTCTGAATGTCTCTTGCCTTGAAAACTCTATGTGTTCGTCATAGGTTAGCAGTGACTTGATGGCTCACATACACTCACACAAGGACTGCAGCTGAGCCTTAAAAACTAACTGAGGAAATATTTGGGCATTTCTGGATCCTATAAAACTAGAAGGCATTTAGGAACGAAGAATCACTCTCCTTATTCGGCATCCGTGGACAAAGTCCCTACTTCTGCAGGAGGAGATATTGTCAGGGTGGGTATAATATTCTGTCTTCAATACTCTAACCCATGAAATTCCAGCATCTCTTTAAGAAAGAGGTTCAACCTATGGTGTCCTACTAAGCTTGGGTTACAAGTGGTGGATCAGAGGCACAATAATGAAGGTGTTTGAGGTTTAACAGGTATGCAGCTCAAGATACACAGAAAAAGTGTTCTAGATTATGGCGTATTACAACATCATATTGTTCCATGCAATTAAAAACTACAGCAACAGTTTCTCCACATGCACAGCAGCTTATACAGTGAGAGCAACTTTTCGTGTCACAGATTTTTCTTACTACTGTGAAACCTTAAGACTGTTTTTCAACTAAAGAAAGAACAGATTACTAAAAGCATGATTATAAATGAGAGGAATGAAAAGCAGCTGTGCAGGAAGCTATAACTTTTGCATTGCTTAACTTTCAAAGAATTTCACTTGACAACCTAACATATTACATAGGGTAAAACATTAAACTCTGTAGTCTTCCAAAAGCCAAGGGGAAAAGTGTAAATTAATCATATGTATATATGATTAATTATATGCACATATGTATAAATATGCTGTAGTTGTAGTTCAGTCAGCTGTTTTGTAGCTTGGTGAAAGATGTATTTAAATACGCACATGATTATTTGGTACTCTTAAATAAAACAGTATGTAATGAAGTTCCTGGGGAAAAATGATTCTAGGAGTTTCATTGTGCGGCTGTTTTGAAAGGACCATATGGTACAAACCTAGGTTAAAAAGCCAAGGTTTAAGAAGTGGTATCCTGAAGTTCATCTGTTCCTGATCCAACACAAACAACTTGCAGGGTATCAGTATTACCCTAAATCATTGGTCGTCTATGATGCAACAGCAATTCTGAAACCCAGCTGGAGGATGTTATGTTATTTTTTCCAAAGGAAATGTCACTTTTCACAAAGGCAATGAGAAGCACTGTACACTCAGACACTGGACTCTTTGCAACACCCTTAAAATACTCCAGAACGAAGAGGAAATTGTCTGGATATTCAAACATTTCATCTTATGTACCACTTGGTCTGCTATACCTGGTTCCCTTTATAACACTCTAAGCTACTAAATAGTCTTAACAACAGTTAGATTGATCGAGCAAACAAACTCACCAATGGAGAAATTTAATTTCTAAAAAGGAATTGTTTCCAACTAGATTTGTGATATTTTTCAAGCCATAGCTATCTAACATATATATGTCATTCCAAATTAGAATACATAAATAAAGATTTAATAGAAAGTAGGCTTTGTGCAGGAGCCCCATGGAGCAGAGTGGTAAGCTGCAGTACTACAGTCCAAGCTCTGCTCACGACCTGAGTTCGATCCCGACGGAAGTGGGTTTCAGGTAGCCGGCTCAAGGTTGACTCAGCCTTCCATCCTTCCAAGGTCGGTAACATGAGTACCCAGCTTACTGGGTGTAAAGGGAAGATGACTGGGGAAGGCACTGGCAAACCACCCTGTAAACAAAAGTCTGCCTAGAAAACGTCAGGATGTGACGTCACCCCATGGGTCAGGAATGACCCGGTGCTTGCATAGGGGACCTTTACCTTTTTTAGGCTTTGTGCACTTACTGAATGAGTGTTGATAATTTCTTCAATAGATATATATATAACTGGCTTGCTGAGTGTCACCATGTCAGAATACTCATCAATATTGAATTTTTCTTCAGGTTCAGGAACAATACATGCCGTCTGAAAAAAATTCCTAAAGGAAGGGGAAAAAACACAATACTTTCCCAAAGGTAAGCAAACAACAGAGTTCCTCTAACCAACACCAGGTATTACAGTTTGTAAACCACTCCCCAGGCTTCTACATGTGCTGCTGCTGTAGCATCATTGTTCCAAAGCCTGCTGTGTGGTTCAGAATACACGGTATCCAACAGTGCATTGCTCTAATGCAAGCACTTACAGTGAACCCCATAGGGATTTCCATCTGCCAACCTCATGTACAAAATTGTGAACGAGATACGATCTCCACAGGTGCAGAAGGGTTTACACAGCCAACTTTCCTGGATGTTCTATGCAGGAAGTGTCCAATCTATATATTACACTGAAAAAGGTATCTCAGAGGAAGTAGTATCTTGATCACCCTTGACATTTTATATTTGTTCTGCAACTGATGACATTTAAACTGAAATTCAACACCCTAAACATGAATATACACATTATGTTTAAAAAGATTATACCAAATGAATATATTCTTTCCCTTTATTGCCAGTTAAGTTGAAGAAAAACGTTACTGGCTTACACTGAGTATGTTTGGTTAACTTCAAAGTGATTACATAAGAAAAACCCTGCTGGATCAGACCAGTGATCAGACCAGCATCCTCTCTCACACCAGTTACTATGGAGAGCAATATTACTATTAAAAGTTAAGCATCGAGGAAACAACTATACATTGGCAAGCATATTTGAAAATGTGGCAAAGGGCTCTAAAGCTGGCCACCTACCCTTAGCAGGTGCGTTTTACTGTGCTAGGTGAGCATGGTGGAAGAGGGTTGTTAACAAGCAGAACCGTGGCCAAGGCTGTATGTCCTAAGCTAGTAGCCTTCCTACGTCTCTAGTGACCTGCCCAGAGCCAGATGGATGTTGTGATGTAGTTAAGATGCCCTGAATTGATGAAAGGGCAGGGTGTAATTTTTTTAAGTAAATTAATACAATGCATCAGAATGAGGCAGTATTTAAGGAAGCTGGCCCAAAGTCTCCCCACTTGGCTCTTCCTAACTAGCCAAATACTACTGATGGCATTGAGTAGACAGACAGAAGGGAATAAGGAGCGAGGCAGAGATTTTCACTCCCCCCCATTGCTGATTAACTAGAAGGAAGAATCACTTGGAGTATATTATGTATTGGTAACTGCAGAGTGATTGTTATTAAAAAGCTAAAAATCTAGAATTAAGTACATACAGACAGGATCTTACAAACTGGCCAAATGCATTTACTCTAATGTATTTACTCACAACTTACAATTTCAAGCAAGAAAATCACACACACTGAAATATTTGGCCCTTGTAACACTAGCACAACAAACAGAGTGGCTATCAACTGAGCTAACATCCCAGCTATATAAAATATATTTCACTAAAGCTATTTTCATACAGCATCAATTACATTTCAGACACTAGAGAGTCATCTAGTGTTAGGGGCAAAGAGCACATTTTTCCCAAGCTATGTAAACAAAAATCTTTTCCTACCATTGTCTAAAGAAAGGACAGAGATAACAATATCACTCAGCTAGGAAGGAGTTGTATATAACTCCTGGCTGGGAAATACTTCTCTTATAAACAAACAGTGTGATGGTTAAGCTTGAAGAAACATAACCTTTATTATCACAATCACCAGAGTGGGATAATTTATTTTTAAATGTTAGAGTGAATAAATTAACACGTCTAGGTGGAAAAAAATGAGGTTTTTGATATATTCCCATAAAGGAAATCAATTTGAGTAAGTATTCTTCAGGAAGTAATCCTGAAATGATGTGCCGCCCACCTATAGAAGAGGCTCTGTACCATCATCTATTTGCCATACAGTTTACCCATTTGCTTCAGCACTAGCACAGACCTGAATTTCTCATACGTCTGAGAGAGGTAAGTGTTCATGGATGAGAGATGAGCGTTTTCTCCTTCAAAGAGATTGTTTGAGGCAGCGTGCTGTAGAACTTTGGCCACACAACCCAAATTCCTCCTCTGATCAGAGTGGATCTGGCCTCCGGCTGTCATGTCAATGATGTCAAAACCATCCGGGGCAACAATTGCTGGGTTCATGTACCGATAGTAGAGGAGATTCCCAACAATCTATAGGAGAGGGAGCATTTTCAGATTTTTCTCCTCTTTACAGTCTTCACCCCCCCAAAACTATCAATATTTCAATGAAATATGATTACAGAAACACAAGCAGATGATTTTCACCTATTCCATGGCAGCCCAAAATACACTCCAAAATGCTGCTCCTGGGGGACAGGGGCCTCCAGAAATACCTTGGAGGAATTGGAAATATCACCCCCGCCCCCATCCTTGCGCCCATGGAAATCTTGGCAGGATCCACACCAAAATCTAGTAAAAACTGTACTGGATCAAACATAGGAAGCGCATATCTTATAACCTGCCTAAAACGGCATGAATACTTTAGAGCAGTGTGTAATAGTATAGAGAAATTAATAAAGATACAAAATTCCCACGAATTCTTCCTAAATAGTTGTCTGACCATTTAGACTTTAGCTTCTCATGACATCTGAATGCAGCTATTGTGTCCCTATGGGACACAATATACTTGCATTTACACTGAGAGGAGTGGTAAGCAAAGTGGACTCATTTTACTTTCCCTGTTCTCATCCACATTTTACTGAACAGACTGAATTCAAAGCCTGCATACTTCTAAAACCAAGTGAATATTTCAGGCTTATTTGATTTTGAAGATGGCAGGAGAGAGACTGAGCAACTTACTTCAACAGATTGGTAATTCACTTTCATATTCTTTGAGACAAATGTAGGCGCAAAGCAATCTTATATTTTCTAAAAGTTTCATTACTTTAAAATGAGGCCCAGTGTTCTTTTCCAGGGACTACCGTTCCCTCAGCAAAATGCCCTTGATCAAACTAGCAGACCCAAACAACAGCTCTGAAGCGGCTTTAAAAAGAGCTGGAAATCTGATCACAGATCTCATATCCTACATCTAGTTTGGGCCCTTAACAGACCGCACATCTGCCAACCAGATATGATCATTTATGTAATGAATGTATTCCAAGAAGATTCTGTATCTCCTAAATACACCGTAGGGCTGTCAATTCGGTTTGTCCCGAACCAAAAAACAGCCGAATTTCCCCCGATTCGGCAATTTTCAGTTTGGGACGAACCGAATTCAAAAAAAGGCGGGAAAACGAAGAGCCGAATTCGGCGAGTTTGGGCAATCGCTGAATAAATTAGGCAGGTTTGGCGTTCCCCGAACCTGCCTTTTCCCGCCTTTAAAGACCCACTGCCCACTTTCCCAGGAGTCCTGGGATACTGGGCGGTGTGTCTTTAAACTGCTCCACGCTGCCAGCCCAGGCAGCAGTTTAAAGACCCCCCCGCCCTCTTCCAGGGACTCCTGGGAAAGCGGGTGGTGGGTCTTTGAACTGCTCCGCCAGCGTGGAGCAGTTTAAAGACCCCCCGCCCCCTTCAAGGGACTCCCGGGAAAGCGGGCGGTGGGTCTTTGAACTGCTCCACCAGCGTGGAGCAGTTTAAAGACCCCCCGCCCCCTTCAAGGGACTCCCAGGAAAGCAGGCAGAGGGTCTTTAAACTGCTCCGCGCTGCCTGGCAGCGCAGAGCAGTTTAAAGACCCCCGCCCGTCTTTATTTGGCCAAATTGATTCGTGCTGAATTTCCCAGATCCGAATCGGGGGAGTTCGGACTTTGGCATTTCCCAAATCAAAACGGGCCAAATTTTGCCAAATCCGAATTTTCCTGAATTTTTTTTTTAACAGCCCTAATACACCGGCACTTCAGATTGGACAAAATTTCATATTCTCACACTATACATACACATAAGCATCATAAAAACAAGGTTAGTAGAATAATATTTGTTCTAATGCTATTATGATCATAGACAAATTGATTTTTCAAACAGAATTCTAGCTGAACCACAACAAAACAAAACAAACTTATGAATCTATGAAGGCTATGCTGAGGTAGCAGCTTGCAGAACTAGGCATTAGATTCCTAGAAAAATTACATAGTTTGTTCCATTGTACTCTAGCACAGGAACAGCCATTGGTGATCTGTGACACTCCTAACCACAGTTATGAAGGGATTTGGATAAAGGTTCCTAGCATTTGTGGGGTCTGGAGACACAGAAGCTCAAAAGGAGCACACTGGGGAGGATGCTACAATCTTTTGTAAAAAGGGGGTGGGAGGGGGGGGGGGGGGGAGAGAGAGAAGAGAGAGAGAGAGAGAGAGAGAGAGAGAGAGAGAGAGAGAGAGAGAGAGAGAGAGAGAGAGAGAGAGAGAGAGAGAGAGAAGAGAGGAGAGAGAGAGAGAGAGGAGAGAGAGAGAGAGAGAGAGAGAGAGAGAGAGAGAGAGAGAGAGAGAGAGAGAGAGAGAGAGAGAGAAGCCTAAAACTGAATGCTTTCTGAGAAAGGATTCTCTAAAAACATATCTCCAAGCCTCTACATAACAAAACCTTGAGCACCTTCTTCCTATCCCTCTTGAGGCACCTTGTTACCCAATGCAAGAAACTTTCACTCTCAGCATCAAAATGAACAAACGAGAGGCTAACACGTCACCCTTGCAATCTACCTTTAATAGCTCATCTTCTGATGCATCTGGGAATTTCTCATGCAGCGAGTTCTTCAGAACTTTGGCTATATATCTCATTCCATAACTATATGTAAAACACATGAAAAAGGAAAATAATGGGTGAAAACAACTTATTCAAGTCAACCCAAAAGAAAAACAGAGAGAGAGCGCACACATATTGCTTTCTTAGAATCAACTAAACAAAACATGACAACATGAAAAAAAAAAGAAAAATATATAATATGTGTTTAGATGTAAACTATTTGGTTTTGGTGATACGGAGTAAATACTCCCCTCTGCTGGTGAACTGTCCTTGTAAATCAAAGCATACCATAGTTAAGGCTATCACTTAAATGAAGGAGATCCTGCTTTGAATTTTTTTAAAAAAATTGCATATAAAGTTCCAAAGTTTTCTTCAGTCCCCATACTTACGGCATTAAATTCAGAGAAGAAAAAATGGAAGCAAGAACTTTATCAGTTACTGCTCTGAGGCTCTGAATCGAGGACTCTAGTCGATTCACTACTTCAGGATGCATCAGTGCTTGTTCTGTTGTTACATCATAAGGTAACTTGCTACAAAAAAGAAACAAAAAAGTAAACAAGAATCATACTTTTAATGAGTTATAACATAGGGTTTGATGTCACCCCTGAAGAAAAGTTTAGATAAAATAATTTCTTATATTAATATAAAGAACAAAATCCAAAAGGGCACAGGGAGTTTTCATGTGCTTAAATGGGGGGCTTCTTCTGCCGCTATTTGATGCAGCAACTTGAATATCTGCTCCCAAGGACCAAATCACATTTTAAACAAAAGCACAGAAGGTATTTCCCCTTAGCTACTCAATCACTCCAGTAACGTCTGCATCCAGAACCACAAGATGGGCCAACAATATAGTTCTGAACCAACAAAACATTGCCCAACAAGTACAGAACACAACGTTTCAGAGGTACTATCCAATATGATTGCAGGTTAAAAGATTAAGATGTACACCTATACATACAGGTGAGAAGGAACCAAACATTTGGTTCTGCCAGGAGCTGATGCCAAGGAGAAAATACAGGGTACACCCATGGAGATTATCTAGATCCTAGCCAAAATATGTTTTTAAATAAATTTCTTCCCAGATGTATTTTAATGATTTACCAGCACAGTTTTGAGTACATGCTGCTTTTACACACACACACACACACACACACACACACACACACACACACACACACACACACACACACACACACGAACCTTTATTGGTATAATACTGCTTTTCCAATATTGAAGCAACATATCTACAAATATCTTCAATCAGAAGGCAATGGAATTTTACAGCAGCTAGTGAGTCTGTGACTTTGAATAAAATTAAGTGTTCCATGGGAAAGTGTCAGCCAAGTCACTGGGGGAATGGGTGGGAGGTAGTTGGGAATTTCCTGCCCTGTGCAGAGGGTTGGACTAGATCACCCTGGTGGTCCCTACCAATGCTATGATTCTGTGTCAAATAAAATGAAACATATTTCAGATTTTTTTTTTATGTGGTAAGAGTAACCTAAAGGTAATGACTCTCCCTCAGATGGAGCCTTAAAGATACTGAAAATTAATCCCAGTTGTTGTACTTACCTGGCTTCTCCAGTTTGCATTTCTAATTGGTTTACCCATGCCTTGTATACTTCCACAGGACTTGTGTTGATGGCTAAGGATTTGTCATCCATGATATCTTTCACCACTGGTGCCAACAGATGTCGCAGAGTGTTCTGTCCTCTGGCACTTCGATTAAAGCTTACAACCATCTTGATGACTGTAGGATTCCCAGTGACGATATCTTGAATCTGGTCTACTTTGGAACTGTAGTAGAGAAAATCACTAGTTGTATTCCAATGGAAAATATTACTTTTAAATATCATATGACAAGCATTGTTGCTTTTAGCTGTTTTTTTGTTAATTCATTAGAAATCTGTTTTTCCTTTCATTTGCAATTAGCTCTTTTTAAAGTGCACTATTCTGTTCAACATAAAGTAGACTGAAAGAATAAGATTTCTTAAAATTGAAATATAGAAATATGGCTAAATGAATAAGATCAGTTGCTTGTGAAAAAAATAATTCCATTAGGATTTACAATGGGATTCTGCAAGTCTGCTCTAGTTGAATCTATAAAAACACTCTGGGTTGGGTTCAAAAGTGTCCTCCTGCGAACAACAGCAGTCTTTTCACAAAGGGAACAGCACCTTTGGATCCAATGTCATATGACTAGTAACTAACGTGCAATGGTTTACCTTTGCCTACCTGCTCTGAAAACCCAGAATAGCCATAAAAAGTGTAAAACCTGGCAATTTTGGTCGAGCAGATGGAACAATAACTTCCTGACAAGAAAGCTGAATGTGGGGACTTTGGTTCATTTAATATACACACTTTATTTCTTCTTCTAGAGCAGTCTTGAAGAGCTTCAGTAGCAAGTATTCTTCTCGCTGATTAGAGGCATAGTTGTACAGTGTGAAGATAACTGTATCCATAAACTTGGTGGATTTATTCTGGGGCATCTGGAAGATCAGCTTTGCCAGGTAAGTTGGGTTAGTCTATGGAAAGAATATGAGAATGAGAGTGAATTCACATTAATGAATATGTTCAAGTTTTGCACTACCTACTTTATCAGCACCAAAACCCCAGAAGAATATGCAATATACTTCCAATTCAAGCTTGTGATTGAAAACTTGTTTACAGAGGGACTGTAGGTACCACAGAAAAGGCACTAAAATACTCTGCTATAGATAAAGCAGAACTCTATGGTTTCTTTCCACAGCCATGACTAAATGAACAAGATTAGTTGCAGTTCACGAACAGATGTCAGTCAATATTTCCTTGCAAGACACTGGGTTGTATCTGTCAAAGTGCAGAAGGCCCCTTAACAGATGCCGATCTTCTCCTTTTTCCCCTGCCCCTAAGCAGGTCTTTTTGACACCACCGGAAAGGTGATTTCCAGGGTCGTGTGTCCCACATGGACTGAAAGCCATGCATAGGGACTGCACTGAGGAGAAAGAAGTAAAATAGCCCTTTCCACCTCTTTCACCCACAGAGTTACACTGATGAAAGAATGAAGGCAATTTTTCTTCTTTCTCCCTTCTCATTGTGGCTCCCTAGTGTGGTGTAGTGGTTAAGAGCGGTGGACTCTAATCTGGTGAACTGGGTTTGATTCCCCACTCCTACACATGAAGCCTGCTGGGTGAGCTTGGGCTAGACACAGTTCTCTGTGAACTCTCTCAGTTCCCCATACCTCACAAGATGTCTGTTGTGGGGAAGGGAAGGTGATTGTAAGCCAGTTTGAGACTCCTTAAAGGTCAAGAAAATCAGGGTATAAAAACCAACTCTTCTTCTTCACTGTAGCTGTTAGTTCACATGGGTCCTAAAACCCTAAGCCTCAACTTTTCTGGGATTGGAAAGGACTACTTGGGGGCACGGATAGAGAGATCCATAGATCCAACCCATTAAGTTAATTTTTACAATACTGAAAATTCACTTATGAACAAAGTAAGGTTAGTGCAAAGCTGCCGAATGTAAATAGGTTGCAGGCCTTTCCCCATCCATGTGCCCAGGAGTCACACCCATAATTTCAGTCAGCTTTGATGAGAGGGGCCCACGAATCAGATTCTAAAAATATTCCTTCCCCAACCACCCTCAATATGCCACCCTTCCACACTGTGTCTCTTTACCAGCACTGCCCCATGCAAGGCCTTACCACCCACTTGCAGTTTACAACCCTGCCGCACTGTCCCATATGTTCTGGAACTTGAGAAGATTTTTGCTGGAACAGCCATGTCTCTCCTCTCCTGAGAGACTACACATTCCTTTAATCAAAGTCCCTTTCTAGTGACCAGAATCATTCTATTTCTTGATGGCAAAGACTGGCAAATTACAGATTCCACCTATCTTGACACCTGCATTCCTAATTTAAATGTAATTTGAGGGGAAGTTGATGCTGTGTCAGGCAAAAGCAGCCACTGATAGTTGCCAAGGACACAGCCTTGCCAAGGACATAGTTTCTTTGTGCTGAAACTATTTTCTGTGCCTGGAATGTGGCAACAGAATCATAAACCACACACTATGGACCAAAGAAATTGATAAACTCCCCTGAGCCTTACGTCTAACAAACTTGCGCTGTCTTCAAAGTAACATAAGCTCAAGTTTTCATCATTGAACAGCTTTTATATCCTTTATATTGTACCAATAAGTGTTATAAGTGAATGCGAACTGATGGTGTTATACCAGCACTGGTATAATTTGTGGTTATAGTTAGCAACCACAACATAGCACAACTTGTGAAAATAGAAACTTGGAAACTTCCAGGTGGGAGACAAGTTGTCAATTAAAAAACAACAAGAATATTGTCGAAGGCTTTCACGGTCAGAGTTCATCGGTTCTTGTGGGTTATCCGGGCTGTGTAACCGTGGTCTTGGTATTTTCTTTCCTGACGTTTCGCCAGCAGCTGTGGCAGGCATCTTCAGAGGAGTAACACTGAAGGACAGTGTCTCAGTGTCAAGTGTGTCACATACCAAGACCACGGTTACACAGCCCGGATAACCCACAAGAACCAAACAACAAGAATCTTCAGAAATGCAACAACTCACTTGGAGAAGGTAAAACAAGTGCTGATAGGCCTCCAACTTCTTCCTCCTCTCTTTGCTCAATCCTTTGATGCCCTGCTTCTCCCCAGTCACCATCTCTTCTGCTTGGTTTTTGGTTTTTTTGTTCAGCTTCTTGCTGTGTGACACTACGTCCTGTAAATACAATTGAGAATGCCAGAGAATACATGCAAATATTAAGGTAAATGAAAACTGCAATACATGCAAATATTAAGGTAAATGAAACTGCTGTTCCACCAGCACCCGAAGTAGTATGGGGACAGAGGGAGGAAGAATCAGTATCTGGTATGACCAACCATGGCTCAAGATACTGCAATTTTATGCAGTCTTCTGTTTAGAGAAGAAAAGAATGGCACAGAATATGAAATTATCTATATCATACCATGTTCTTATAACGCTTGCTTGAGTTCTCTTAGTTTTGGAATCCCTACTACATTAGCCTGAAATAACTGAAATAGAAACTTGCTTCATGGGAAACAAGAAATATACATTAAGTAGAACTTCGAGCTCTTTGTTAAAAGTACCAACATACTCTATTAAATATTTTTCCTCTATTATAGCCAAGGGATATAATAGGGTTCCCCAACACGGTACCTAAGGGCACCATGGCACCTGCCAGTACTTCCCCTTGTGCCGGCCAAGCTTTCCAGAAAGTGGGTGGGGCCATTTATTTATTGTAATTCAAATGAAATAGTTTTCCATGACTGCAATAGCAGCTGCAACCACTGGAGGACCAGGAGGACTTCTGAGAATGTGTAGTTTCCTAAATTAGTGTGTGGTTCCTTTCCCCCTTCAGGCTTTCCTTCATTGCTTTTCATTCTTCTTTCTCTTCCTTATTCCCTTTCTCCCCTGCTCGGGCTTTCTTTCCTTTCTTTTTATTCCCCTTCTGCAATACTTTTGCAACGTGAGAAGGGAAGTAGCGTGGTTGGCTCAGCGTCTTGCAGCAGCCATTTTGGGGTGGAGGTCACAACCTCCTCTCAAAATTCCAAAGATGCCCCCAGGCTCAAAAAGGTTGCGGACCCCTGGCATGTATCATCACACGGACTGCAATCCAGTGCTCAACTGATTATATAGGCCCTTCATTAAATGTAAAGGAGGAGGAGTAAAATACAAACTTTATAATTTGTAAATGACTGGCTAATTATAACCAATTATGAGGAACTTTTCTGCAGGAGAAAGGTTGGGGTAAACTATTTTCTTGCAGTTGTAGGAAGCCTCATACTGGGGACTCTAGCTGCCTATGCAATCCCTCTCACCACTTTGTCCCTGGGCTCTGACCCTGTCCCTCCTCAAAGACAAATATTCCTTACTGGTAAGAGATAGCTGGAAGTAGTCAAGCCTCTTAATGGTTCTCTTCCTAAGGAACCTTTGAATCAGGAAGCTTAAACTGACCAGGAAAAGGCTTCTGTAAAAGAATGGTGACCAAGGGGGTGCTCTGGTTGATATCACAGTTCAAGTTTAGTACTGGCACACTCCCTTTTTTGGGTGCTGATACCTCCTTCCCTGTTTTCTGGGGGCCTATCTAGAAAAAAGTATGGGACTTTAGTAAGTAGTGAGATGGGATTAGTCTTACTTTGCAAATCACCACTCTTGGAAAAGCAGCAATTGGGAAAAGCAGCAATGGGGAAACTGACTGGTTTAATCTGGTCTAGGCTTGGGATATGTGTGTGTGTGCATGCGCACGCAAAGCCAATCAAGCACAGCTATAAAAAAAACCCATTAATGAAATAGGTATAGGGAAAGACAGAAAATATCATGGGTTTAGGACATCATGGGAAAGCTTTTATCTTTAAACAGTACAATGTTTTTATTTATTTATTTATTATTTCCATTTGTTACCCCGCTCTTCCCGGCCAAAGCCAGGCTCAGAGTGGCTTACAGAATATAAAAGTCATATTAATCAATAAAAGCATTAAAACATTTTAAAATAGCCCTATAAAAGCATAATCATTATACTAATTTACCTAGGAGCCTCTAACAAACGAGTCACAATGCAACAACCCAGCTAGGCGAGCAGATGGAATAAAAGGTGTTAACCACAATGGGAAGGTTAGGGAGGGCAGTCTTTATATATAGGAACCGTAGCTGGCCTCAACCATAAGCCTGGCAGAATAGCTCTGTTTTACAGGCCCTGTGGAACTCTTTGAGGTCCCACAGGGCCCTGGTCTCGCTAGCGAGGCTATTCCACCAGGCAGAAGCCAGAGCAAAGAAAGCCCTGGCCCTGGTCAATAGGGCTATTGAAAAAAAAATTGGTAAAATTTGGATTCGGCAAAATTTGGCCTGTTTTGATTCGGGAAATGCCAAAGTCCTAACTCCTCCAATTCGGATCCGTGGAATTCAGCGCGAGATTCAGAGTTCGGGGGGAAATTCGGCGGGCTCCGGGGAGGGTATGTTTAGAGGTAGAGGTCCCAAACTCTCAGTGTAGCTTGAGGGGACCCTTCTTGCAAGAACCCCCATGTTTTGTGATGATTGGGGCAGGGGGTCCTGAATTATGGGGCCCGGAAGTGGCCCCCCATCTGCCCATTGCAATAAAGTCATTACAAACACATTTGCGGCTTTCCGTGGCTCTGGGGGGAGCTTTTTGGAGGTAGAGGTCCCAAACTTTCACTGTAGCTTGAGGGGGACCCTTTTTGAGGGGGACCCATTCTTAATGTGCATCTTTATTCCATTCCCTCATTGGAATAAAGCCATAAAACACAGTCGCGGCTTTCCGCGGCTCCGTGGCGGGACATTTTTGGAGGTAGAGGTCCCAAAATTTCAGCGTAGCTTCAGGGGACCCTTCTTGCAAGAACCCCCAAGTTTTGTGAAGATTGGGTCATGGGGTCCGAAATTATGGGGCCCGGAAGGGGTCCCCCCATTCTTAATGTGCATCTTTATTCCATTCCCTCATTGGAATAAAGTCATAAAGCACAGTTGCGGCTTTCCGCAGCTCCATGGTGGGGCATTTTTGGAGGTAGAGGTCCCAAAATTTCAGCGTAGCTTGAGGGGACCCTTCTTGCAAGAACCCCCAAGTTTTATGAAGATTGGGTCACGGGGTCTGAAATTATGGGGCCCAGAAGGGGTCCTCCGCATCCTTAATGTGCATCTTTATTCCATTCCCTCATAGGAATAAATCCATAAAGGCCCCCCTCAAACCAGTATGGCTCGGCCCCAAATGGGAAAAAAACCAAGGAGGAGGAGGCATGGGTGCCAAGCGGCGCCGGGGAGAGACTCACGCAAGCCGGACCATCGCACTCAACCCCAGGCTAGGGGCAAAAAATAAAAGCAGAGCACAGCACACACTCCCACAGAGGCGAGCGGGAACCCCCCCCAGGCAGAACAAGCGAAACCCCCCCTCTCAAACCAGTATGACTCGGCCCCAAATGGGAAAAAAACTAAGGAGGAGGAGGCGTGGGTGCTGAGCGGCGCTGGGGAGAGACTCACACAAGCCGCACTGTCGCACTCAACCCTAGGCTAGGGGCAAAAAACAAAAGCACAGCACAGCACACACTCCCACAGAGGCGAGTGGGAACCTCCCCCGGGCAGAACGGGAGAAAGCCCCCCCCCCTCAAACCAGTACGGCTCGGCTCAACCCCAAACAGGAAAAAAACCAAGGAGGAGGAGGCGCGGGTGCCGAGCGGAGAGAGACTTGCTAACCACCGCACAGACTCAACTTTAAACTTTAAAAGCAGAACACACACTCCCGCAGAGGCGAGCAGGCACACACCCCTCGGCAGAACGGGCAAAGCCCCCCCTCAAACCAGTACGGCTCGGCTCAACCTCAAATGGGAAAAAAGCCAAGGAGGAGGAGGCGTGGGTGCCGAGTGGAGAGAGACTCGCTAGCCGCCACACAGACTCAACTTTAAACTTTAAAAGCAGAACACACACTCCCGCAGAGGCGAGTGGGCACACCCCCTCGGCAGAATGGGCGAAAGCCCCCTTTGGCTTCCCCTCCACCCACAGAAACTGCTCTCCCCCAACACATATACACAGACTCTGCTCCCCCCCCCCACACACACAGGAGAAAAGGTATAGAGAAAAAACCCCAAAATCAAACTGTGTGGATGTCTTACAGCAGGAGCACGGAGGAGAAGTAAATCCAATCCTTTTCCGGTAAGCACCAGCAGCTCGGCCCAGTCAGGAATCTGATCTCTAAGCAGCACCGCCACCAAATTGGAAGGCAATGAATACAGTCGGGATGGGAGGGGAGGGACGGGAGTTTTTAGACTCTTCTCCTGGCCATTTCAAAAGTGAGAATCCCTGCTCTGATTGGCCAGGAGAAGACCCAGCTTGGCCACCATTGGCAGCGGGAGAACGCTGCTTACTAACTGACAATTATGCTGCTGATTCTGAGCCCCCGAATTTGCCGAATTTATTCAGCGCGCCCTGAACTCGCCGAATTTGGCTCGTTGTTTTCCCGCCTTTTTTTGAATTCAGTTCCATCCGAACTGGAAACCGCCGAATCGGGGGAAATTTGACTGTTTTTCGGTTCGGGACGAACCGAATCGACAGCCCTACTGGTCAAGGCTAGCCGGACACTCTTCGGGCCGGGGACCACTAAAAGACTGTTATTAGCTGAACGAAGAGTCCTCTGGGGAACATATCTGCGGTCCCGCAGATACGAAGGTCCCAGACTGTGAAAGGCTTTAAAGGTAATAACCAGCACCTTGAATCTGACCCGATATTCCAGCTGGAGCCAGTGCAGCTGTTTAAGCACTGGCGTGATATGAGCCCACGACGAGGACCCAGTAAGCAGCCTTGCTGCGGCATTTTGTACCAGCCGAAGTTTTCGAGTCAGCCTTAAGGGCAGCCCTATGTAGAGCGAATTACAGTAGTCTAGCCTGGAGGTGACCATTGCATGGATCACTGTAGCTAAGTCGGGGCAGGAGAGATAAGGCACCAACTGCCGGGCCTGGTGGAGATGGAAAAAAGCCGACCGGGCGGCAGCTGTGACCTGGGCCTCCATAGATAAGGAGGCATCCAAGGTCACACCCAGGCTCCTGACAGCGAGCACAGGTGTTAGCGGCACGCCGTCAAGAGCCGGGAGTCGGCACCCCGCCCCAAGGCCGCCCCGGCTGAGCCACAGGACCTCCGTCTTCGATGGATTTAACTTCAGCCAGCTTTGCCTCAACCACCCAGTCACGGCAACCAAGCACCTGGCCAGTGTGTCTGGGGCAGAGTCTGGATGGCCGTCCATCAACAGATAAAGCTGGGTGTCATCAGCGTACTGATAACATCCCAACCTGAAACTCTGGACAAGCTGGGCAACAGAACGCATGTAGATGTTAAATAACATAGGGGAGAGGACTGGACCTTGCAGCACCCCACACACCAAAAGACGCCGCTGCGACACCTCTTCCCCTAGCGTCATTCTCTGTCCCTGACCACGGAGAAAAGAGCTCAGCCATTGAAGGGCTAAGCCCCGGATCCCAATGTCGGCGAGACGATGGTCTAGAAGATCATGATCGACCACGTCGAAGGCTGCTGATAGATCCAATAATATCAGCAGCCCCGCCCCACCCCGATCCAGCTGTTGAAGGAGATCATCTGTGAGGGCGACCAGAGCTGTCTCCGCCCCATGGCCAGGGTGGAAGCTTCATCCAGGAAGACCTGGAGCTGCTCGGCCGCTGCTCTCTCAACTACCTTTCCCAGGTACGCAAGATTGGACACTGGGCAGTAGTTGGCAAGATCCCTCGGATCTAATGAGGGCTTCTTTAAGAGCGGACGCACCACAGCCTCCTTTAAACCCCCTGGGAAGGTCCAGGTGTCAAAGGACACATTGATAATCTCTCCCAGGGGCCCCCACACCACCTCCTGGGAGGCCTTGAGCAACCAGGAGGGACACGGGTCCAAGAGGCAAGTGGTGGGCCTTACAGCCATCAGGACTCTGTCGACATCGTCTGGAGAAAGCCGGTCGAAATGGTCCAATATTGGACCAGAAGACAGGCAAGGGGCCTCCAGTTCCCTTGCTGTATCAAAGTTGGCCGGGAGATGACAAAACTTTATCCGCAAAAAAGCTCGAAAAAGCCTTGCAGCTATGGGTCAAATTTTGATTTAAATTTGGCAGTTCCCCTATTAGGGACGTTAATGAACTAATAACTCTAAATAATTGTGCCAGGCAAGAGCTAGCAGATGCAATTTCAGCTGCATAGTAGTTTTTTTTAGCAGCTTTCATTGCCACCTCATAGGCTTTCATAAACGTCCTATAAGATGTTCTTGCAGCCTCGTCACGAGTTCGCTGCCATACTCGCTCTAGCTGTCTAAGCTCTCGCTTCATACTCCTGAGTCTCTCAGTAAACCACGGGGCCCAGTTTCTGCGAGGGCGAAGAGGGTGTCGGGGAGCGATCTCGTCAATGGCCATGGAGAGTCGGCTATGCCAGTCCTCCACAAGCACATCAAGAGAATTGCCAGGAGGAACAGGATCCCGCAGAGCCCTCTGGAATCCAGTCGGATCCATGAGTCTCCGCGGGCGAGCATAAGTCAGCTCGCTGCCCAAACAGGGAGGAAGCAGGAAGTCAATCCGAGCCTTCAGGACTAGGTGGTCTGACCATGGAACCTCTACTTTCGGCATCAGACCCACACCTACCCCAGCCCCAAAGATCAAGTCCAGCGTGTGTCCTGCTTGGTGTGTGGGACCCAAATGGCTGACACCAGGACCAAAGCCTGCGATGAAGGGGTGGCATCTGCATGGACGTTGAAGTCCCCCAAGACTATCAGCCTGGGAAACTCCAAGGCCCAGCCACCTCTAACAAACTTGGCAGGGTATCTGGCAGTGCGTTAGGCGGCCGGTACACTAACCAGATAGCCAAGCTCTCCTTGGCTTCCCACACCAGGCCCACACATTCAATGCCAGGAATCTCCAGATCGGGAAGGGCCCTGAAGGAGTAAGCCTCCAGGACGCACAAGCCACTCCTCCCTCCCGGCCCATTGTCCGAGACTGGTGGAAGACCGAGAAGCCTGGGGGAGCAAGTTCTTTCAGGGTGACTGTCTCGCCCTCTCGCACCCAGGTCTCGGTCACGCAAGCCAGGTCCACACCCTGCTTGACAAAGAAGTCTTGCAGGGTGGCGGTCTTATTGCTGATGGACCTGGCATTGCACAACAGCAGTGTTGGAGATGAGTAATTCCTGGTCCTCCTACCGTTGTTCACATGCAAGAATAAAGAGAAAGTGGAGCAGTGCTGACAGATCACAGGATATAGTTGTAGACTAGGTGCACAAACATTGTTAGCCAATAAACCTGCTGAAATTGCCAATTTGCTGATCTCTTATTGTTCATTTGATCCTAATGGCAACTTTTTCACTTTCAAGGACAACACTAATGAAATGAGCGTCACCTCCACCTACCTGTAGAGTGATTCTGTTTTTTACCAGCAGTCCGATTTTGATATCCATCAGGTTCAGATCCTTCTCCAGCTGTTGACTAGATCTGATATTTGTGACCACCTCTTCCCTCAACCTTGTTACTTCCAGCTCTTCTTGAAAGTCTAAATCACTCTGATCCATAAGATAAGCAAATTTGCGGAGGACGTTCAAAGGCGGATTTTCAGAACCAGCTAGAAGCAAAGTAAAGCACAACTCAGAAATTAAAGACAGAAGAGCTTTAGAAATTTCATTCTACGTTTAAATTCAACATACAGACAGTTGCAACGCTGGAGCTGGTGGTTGGGCAGGCATTTGTCACTAACTTAAGTTCAGAAAGTACAATTCAGCACTTACTCAGTGTTCTATAATCCTCCCTGGCTTTGTTTGCTTTAATGAAGGCTTGGATTTTCACAATTTCTTCATTCTGAAAAAGATTAAGATAAGCATTTTTAGACAGACTGGAATTGAAAATATCTATACTACGTGTATATGTGTACCTACGTGAATCTACACTATAATTGCTACCTGTCTAATTTTAATATCAACGAGCATGATCAAGGATAGTTTTAATTCTCTCATCCACTTTCCCAGCTATAATAAAGGCAGAGGATGTCTGCTTTATTGTGAGTAGGGTCGCCAGCTCCGAGCTGAGAAATACCTGGAGATTTTGGAGGTGGAGCCTGCAGAGGGCAAGGTTTGGAGAGGGGAGGGGCTTCAATGCCATAGAGGCCAAAGGCCAAAGGGGCCATTTTCTCCAGGGGAACTGATTTACATCGGCGGGAGATCAGATGTAATAGCGGGAGATCTCCAGCCACCACCTGGAGGCTGGCAACCCTAATTGTGAGGTACTGTTTTTCTGCAGCCAAACTAATGTAGAGGGAGCCAGAGGGGTTTACCCAGTAGGGACTTACATGATCTTTGAAGTACTGCAGCCGTTTCCTATATGCTCTTCTTGCTAACCACATTTTGACCCATGACTGAATCTGAAAGTCAAACAAAAATGCAAAGATTCTTCAGCTCAACAATAAGTAGCTTTGGTTTTTATTCTGAATTTTAAAAAAATTAAGTATTAGTTTAAAAACCAAATCTTCACAAACAACAAACTGGCAAATCAGGTCTTTTACAATCAGATAGCCTGTAAAAAAACACACCACATTTTAAGTCAAACTAAACTGATTATAAAAGTTACTGCACTGGAAACTATACAGTACTAAGGGGAGAGAGGGCAACTTCTCCTGAGGTGGTGACTGTAGCAGAATGGTGTGGCAGACATGCAACAGAGGCATGTAAACAGAAGAGAGTGAAGGCTGTTAGGGGCCTTCCTCGGCATTTCCTCCCCAAAAAAGGCTGTAGTTAGTCTGGGTGTTTAAAGTAACTGCACACACAATTACTGGACTGGTTCCAGCTTTGTGGAGGGCAGCAGGCAGAGAGTGGCCAGCCTCCCTCTCCTACCACATCTCTGCTCAGAGCCCCCCCCCATACATCCTTTCCCACCAGCTGCCGTCTCTGCAAGCCCTCCTACTCTCTGCATTCCAAGCGGCATGCACTGCATGCACACCCTTCCCCAGTGGAGCTGGGAGCCACTGCTGAACACCATTCATATGTCCACCACCCCCTGGCAGTGCTGGGCAGCACAAGCAACTGGGAGAGTAGGTAGTGAGAAAAGGGCATGCTGATAGGGACCATAAATAGGAGGGCAGCAGCTGTGAGCCCCACCACAAGCCCCAAGCCCTCACAGCTGGCTCACCTCAGAATCTGCTGGTGCCAACCCTGAACCCAATGTATCAACTATCAGATGAGGACAGATTGCCACAGAATACCTTATGACCCTTCAGCAAATTCACTCTTTTCAAAGAAGTTTCCTCACAACTCAACTTCCCTTTGGAGATCTAATTTGCCCAGAAAAACCCAAGTTGGTGCAGGCACAGATACAATTAAAATATTTTATAGAGAGGATTGCCCTGACCTTTATAACCTAATGCACTAAACAAGCAATGAATCAAGTAGCAAGTGAAGTTAAAGCGGAGATCCCCAACCTGGGGGTACCTTAGGAATTCTGATACAGTATGGTGGGTATAGCCACAAAATGGCTGCCACAAAAGGTGGAACCAGCCCCAATATGGCTGCTACAGCTTACCTTCATTCACCCAGTGAAGATTCTTGTGCTGTGGTTGCAGCTACTGCCAAAGCATCGTTCTTAAAAATCTGTACAACCAATCAAATTTCCAGTGTCCAATCAGAAGCTTTGCTGGGCAAAATCCACACACGGCCTCAACCAAATTCAAAAAATATTTGGCAGGCACTAGGAAAGGAGTTGTTACCGACAGTCACTATGGCAGGGACCCCTGATTTAAAATATAGACAGATGTGTATGGGGCTCTTGAATGAAGGGTACCCATTAAAATGTGTATCCAATATGGCTACGTCCACATTCTTTTTAAGAAGCCATATTTGGTTCTCACTGACAATTTGAAACCCAATACATGCTCCTTTAAGGCAATTTTCATTTACTATCCAACTTGAACACCATCACATAGTCCCTCACTGTGACAGGAATCTATGTACCTCTTACTGTAATTTTCTCTTCCACAGAGTTCCTTGAATGAAGCTTCCAAATGCTCATATTATAGAATTTTTAAAGTCAAAGTTAGCATTACAATCCTCCAAATACAGATTGCTTACCTTGATGATAGAAGCAACATTTCTTTGAAGCATCTCAAGCCTTTCAGAGTAGGCTTTCCTTTGATTATATCCTTTCCAGGATGCCTGTTCAGGTTTTTTTAAAAGGAGAAGAAGGGTATCAGGACTATGACTGATTCTAAATATTGGGTAAAAAACTTATGGCTCTCCCCAAATACTTTTAGAGTTTTGATTGTGGAGAACACAAGAACATGTGGAGTGCTACTCGGCTTCAACTTCTACACATCCAAGATGGCTCTCCTTGATCCAGGAAACACATTGGTGGGCACCATGGCATCCCTGTATGCCACACTGGGGATCTCTAGTCCAAAGAGTGGACAAGACATTTTCTGTCAATGTGCTGTAAGGACAGAGGCCTTTTAAGGACATTGTGGGCCTCAACACAGAAAAAACATGAACTCTTAAGAGTACAAGTTTTAGTCTGTCTAACCTCATTAAGGAATAAACTGAGTTACTGTTCATTAACCGTCACAAGCAATGATGATGCTACTGTAAATGACTATACCTGTATTTTTATCACAGATGGCTCCTGGCTTTGGAGGTATGACTTTCTTTCCTTATATTTTTTCCTTATTAGGAATCCTCTTGCTTGAGCTTGCAGTTGGATGATCAGGTCCTCATTTGCAAACCACAGCTGTTCTCTGTTGTAATCAGATGTAATTTGGCTAACAATATTCTAAGAAAAAATAATGAAGGGGTCAGACATAAGTATTTTCTAAGACAATAGCAGTTCCTCTAAGATATGCTTAACAAAGAACTTCAAAGTATGTGGAGAAATGCTCCATATCCTAGAAACTACCTTGATATTTTATTAATTGGGGGCTGCACTTAGAGGCTTCACTGGCAGTAAAAGACCAGCAAAAGGAAAACTACTGGAGATGAGTAATCTCTCTCCCAAGCACAGAACACCAGTTTTTAGTTTTGCAAATGACTCTGGCTAAATTAAGAACAAAAAGTTTAACATCTTACACCTTGCTGGAATGTCAATTTTAAAGGGGTCAGAAACTGGGACAGTAAGGAGCCAGAGTAATTTTTTCCCTCTTGAAGCAAGGAGACCAGAATGGGGGAAATGGACTCCCAAAAGGGAGGTTATTGATTTTCAGCACACAAGGAAGAAGCTGTCTTATCTCTCAGGCTCTTTTGTACACAAGCCATGAAGGACTAAGTCTTTACCCAGGGACTCTGTCTTGATCATGTGTAGAGGAACAGTGATAGAAGTCCCAATTCTGATAAAAAGGAAAGGAAATAATGGGCTTTTAAAAACTGCATCTTCAAGATTTATTGTTTGTGTGTGTGTTAAGTGCTGTCAAGTTGCTTCCGACTTATGACAACCCTATGACTTAATGATCTTCAAAACATCCTATTGTTAACAACCTTGCTCAGGTCTTGCAAACTGATGCTGTGGCTTCCTTGATAGAGTCTTGTTGGGTCTTCCTCTTTTCCTGCTGCCTTTAACTTTCCCTAGCATTATTGTCTTTTCCAGTGATTCATGTCTCATAATGTGACCAAAGTACACTAGCCTCAGTTCAGTCATTTTAGCTTCTAGGGAGAGTTCAGGCTTGATTGGATCTAGAATTGACCTCTTTGTCTTTTTGGAGGTCTACGGCATCTGTAAAACTCTCCTCCAAGACCAAGATTTATTAGCCTATGTTAATTAAACTCTGTTCAGTATAAGAATGGAACACAGGGTAAGAGGACTGCAGCTTTTCTCCTTTTCTTCATATCCTTGCCCAGCCTGATGCTTGTACAGACCAGGCATATTATTTTTATTTTTGTTTATTAAACTTTCTTATAGTTTAAATGCTTGAAGCTTGATCTCTGTAAATACACCATGCCTTTTACGTCTTGCCAGCCAAAGAGCAGTAAAGGGAAGGGCAGTAAAGGGAAGGGCCATTGGATGAGTTTGCCATCTTTTGAGCATGATAGCTTGAAATCACGAAGGTGGCAACTTGGCAGAGCCTCTAAACGGTAACACAGATACACAGTACTAGATGTACAAATCTGTCTAGCAGAAGATACACCCAGATTCGTTGGTAGCAGTGTTACTTTCCAGAGAGAAGTCAGGTACCTCTCCTAGGAGGAAGGGAAAGGGGTGGTGTCACCAAGTGGAGACTAGGGGGTTTTCTGAGCTCCCAGGACTTGAGGGAACAGAGCTTGTGGGTCCTTTCCTTTATACAGTACAAAATTACCATCCTGATAATATTTGCAAATCTAATAAGTATCAACAACATTTAACAGTAGCAAGCACACCATTCATTTTTAGTATGTTCAACATCCAAAGGAAAAAGCAACAAAGTTTCACTTACTGCAAGCAGCTACTATGATCTTTTCCTTGTATTTCCACTTCCGCAAGAGCTATAGCACAAGTGGAAGCTTTAAGCTGAATCCAACTCAATGTTATTTACTTAACCTCCAAGTTTCATGCTTCTCTTCCCCCAACCCAGGTGCTGAATGACAACATAATTTGCAAACACAATAAGGTATTACCTGGATCTCTTCATCAGTCAGCCAAGAGGTTTTTGGTACAATTCCTTCAGGGGAAACACATGTATCCTCTCCTGTTTCCACATTAAAGTAATAATCATACATGCCTTGTATTTTAGATTTGATCCATGGGCCTTCATTGGGATCTGAAAGTGTTAAAAGGAACCACTGTTATTCCTTCCATCTTACCCAAACAGTATAAATGTGCTTTTACCCATCTTTTCGTACTCATCTACCATTCCAGGAGTCTGTTTGTCCGGAAAAAATGCATGCTCCTGGCCGAATCATGCTGAATGCAAATGCAACGCCTACTATGTGGATTTAAGCTTCATGTGCCCTTTATACCACCTGGTGTTTATGGGCCCTAGCAGGCCACAACCACACATAGATTTGTTAAGAACCAATAAGTAGTTCCAAACAATAGATTAGAAAAACTCTAGAGGAGAATAATATCAACAGTTATTGGTAATTTATTTTGATCAGCTGATCTTCCAAGGCAGTTTACAACGAAAAAAGAGAGCAATCCTAAGTGGGTCTACTGATAAATAACACCCATTTTACTCAATGGAGCTGTGACATACAGACATACTTCTTACCCTCTCTTTTCCTACCCTCTCTCTCCCTAGATGTCGACTCCCAATTGCTGTTTTCCAATTGTCCCTCACTAACATTCCGCCATCTCTCATTGGACTCTCTTAGGGAGAGGCGGAACCTTACTTGTCTGTCACAGGGGCTTACTCCACGGAAAGCATTCTTAGGATTGCAGCCAAAGAAGCTACAATTCTTGTAAACAAACACAACACAGGAAACATGGATTCCTATGAAATAAGGCTCCTGGCCTGTCTCTCCGTACTACAGAGACTTTAGAGCAGGGCTTCTTAAACTTTTTCTCCTCTCTGCCCCTTTTCGCCAGAGAAATTTTTTCGTGACCCCGGGTATATAAGTATATAAAATAGGCATACAAATCAAACATTTACTGATAATAAATCATAAAGAAATTTATTTTAAAACAATTATTTGGTATACATATATTTTTACCAGTTATTAAAGATAAAAGCAAATTTGCATCCTAATCTGCATACTGTTGCCAAATTTTTCACGACTCCCCCCCCCCCACATTCAGTTACGCGACTCCATATGGGGTCACGACCCACAGTTTAAGAAGCTCTGCTCTAGAGTCATACCTCCTGCGAGCTTTCTGTTTCTGTTTCTGACATTATGGAGCTGTAATCAGATCAAGGAAAATAGCTACTTAGGAATCCCAGCAGCACTGGTTGTAACCCTCATGTTAAGCATTTATGCTAGGAGCAAAAGGTTAACGGCTTTTTTTGTTATGTATTTAATATCTGTGGCTTCCTTCTAATTTCTGCTTCCATTTATCTTCCCTTGATCTTCTTCCCTTATAGGAGGGTATATGAACAGCCATTGTAAAGAAGCTGCTTCAATGCAGCCTCTACACAGCAAGCTAGCAAAGATCTGCCAAGTAGAGAGACATCCTTCCTCCACACCATCGCAAAGCTAATGTAACTTTATTTTTTAATCCCCCCTTTTTATTTCCTTTAAAAAAGGAGGAAAACAAAACTTAAGAAGAGTATACATAAAGTAAAGACAAAAATATAACAATAGCAGTGGCAGATCTTCACATACGTTTCTATAAATGGTTTCCAAATACCTAAAAAGAAGCCAATGTACAATTGCTAGCTATATGCCATGTGTTCAAATATAGACAGAGTTTCTAAGGTCCTCAATCCATCAATTTACTGGAGGTGGGATTTTCTTTCCAATGTTGTATTATGAGTCTTTTAGCTGTACTAAGGGTATAGAGGGTTCATTTTTGTTGCCTATTGGTTAGCTTCCAAGAGTCAAGCAAATATCCTCAAAAATCAATGAATATTCTAATGACATAAGATTGATATGAGTAATAACTTCTTCCCAGAAAAACTGTTTAAGGTACCAGTCTGGTGAGTTACAACGCTAACAATCACACACTTTACTCAATCCTTTGCTAAAAAGTTGCGGTATCCAGTGTATCTTGAGCATAATTTTTTTGCTGAATAAGTTTCAACTTAAGATTCAAGGAGAGAGCAGGTATACACTTTAAGGCCATATTCCATTTCTTTAGCAAAACAGGGTAATCTGCCTCTTTATTCCAATCATTCCTGTGACTTTGCATGTCATATTTATTAATCGACATCAAATATTTATAAACAAATATTGTAGGCTTTTCTGTCTTGATTCAATTAGAGTTTCCAGAAGCAAAGGGACTCTGAGACAGGGCCATATTTAGATACCATCCGATGTTGCAACTGTAAATATTGCCATTCTACATAAAGTGGCAAGTCATATCTAGCCCTCAGCTCAGAAATGGCAAAAGCTCATCATCATAACCTATCAATCGATCCAATCTAAAAACCCTCCTGTCGGTCCAAGCCTTCCATAGAAAAGATTTCTTTCCAATTTTTAGATCTAGATTGGCCCATGTTAATTTATAATGTGAGAATGGGTCAAATTGATATTGTTGTGCCATTATACACCATTGTTCTCTAGTTGCAGAAATTGCAAGAGGAATGGGATCCACTCTAGCATAAGCAGACCCTGATGCAGTCCACTTAGAGGGGCATCAGACAAAAGCCTCCAAATGAGCCCACAATGGATAGTCCAATTGCAAAGAGTGATCCCAATATTTAGTAAAGTTAACAGGTATGCCTGACGATATAAACTAAGATCAGAGAAGCCAAATCCTCCTTCATTAAATGGAAGTTGCATCCTCATTAAAGAAATACGAGGTGATGAGGAACCCCACGTAAATTTCCAAAACAAAGTATTAATTTTATGAATGTATCTGCAAAGTATATAGAAAGGAATCGCACATAAAATATAAACAATCCTAGGTACAATATTCAGTTTGAGTGTATTTACTTTGCCCCATAGGGACAAGTTTAAAGTTGCCCATCTGCTCAAGTTCAGATACATCAGCAATTAGCTTAGTAAAATTTAGCATAATCATGTGCATGATGATATCGGATATATCAATATTCCAAGGCAAGTAATGACATCCGGACACCACCGAAAATGTCCATAGGCAGATACATTCTGTGATATATTGTCTCCCAGTGGCATCAACTCAGATTTTGTCCAATTAATTGAATATCCAGACAAGTCTCCAAAGGTATAAATTGTATTCATTAATGCAGAAATAGAAGACTGAGGTTCCAAAATAAATAATAAAATCATCTGCATGAAGAATAATTTTAAATTCCAAAGAATTATGTATAAAGCCATTTTGTCTAATGGCACAAGCCAGAGGTTCCACACATAAATCAAAAATAAGAGGAGAAAGAGGGCAACCTTGTCTAGTACCCCTCTCAGGAGACAATGGTGTGGAAAATATGCCATTAATCAGCACCCTGGATCTGGGAGATGAATAAAGAATTCTAATCCACTTCAAAAACTCACGAGGAAAACTGAATTTAGTCAATGTTGCAAAGATAATTTCCAGTATATTTTGTCAAAAGCCTTTTCGGCATCAGGTGACAGAATGGCAACTTGATCAGATCTCCTGTTATTTTAAGCGATCAGAGCAGTGACCAACCTAAGACTAAAAGCTAAATGTAACTTAAGGAAGCTCAGTATTAGTATGAACTGAGGAAAGCTCCATGATCACAACTCTCTGTTCCAACTTCCTGTGTGTGTGTGTGTATGTGTGTGTGTGTGTGTGTGTGTGTGTGTGTAAAGTGCCGTCAAGTCGCAGCCGACTTATGGCGACCCCTGTTGGGGGTTTTCATGGCAAGAGACTAACAGAGGTGGTTTGCCAGTGCCTTCCTCTGCATAGCAACCTTGGTATTCCTTGGTGGTCTCCCATCCAAATACTAACCAGGGCTGACCATGCTTAGCTTCTGAGATCTGACGAGATCAGGCTAGCCTGGGCCATCCAGGTCAGGGCTCCAACTTCCTACATACAGCTAAAAACAAAATGAAGAACAGGGTGTTCTGCTTATTTTTGTCCCAGCCAAATTGTTAGGTAGATCAACAGAAAAGGAAAGGAGCAGGATGTTTGCCCGAGGGACAACATAAGACCCCCAATGAAGGCCTTCTGGCAAGAGATAATGCTGCAAGATGCAGACGTTTTTCCATTTATCCCCAAGAATAAAACATAGATTTGGACAGGGAGGAAAGAGGAGGCAGTGATCTATATAGCCCCCTGCGGTGGAACAGGAGCAGATTTTCTCCTCACAGCTGCCATTTGCACCTCCACTTGGGGTCACACCTCATATATAATTTGAGACACATGATGTTAATGTAATGCTGGTAGAAGCCAGAAACCACTGAGTAGCAGTGAAATATTGCATTATTGCCCTGTAACTCTTACTCCAGACGTTTCACAGGAAACAAAAAGACAGTCACTATGTGAAACAGGATGTTCTGCTTGATGAATCATTGGTTTGACCCAATAATATAGTTCCTATATTTTTAAACAGTCAGATTTGTTTCTCTGTCATGGGGATTGCAGTTATAAAACGTGCACACAAAAGCCCTCAGACATTTAACAATGGGGGTGAATCTGTGAAGGAACAGTCACAGTGGTGGGACTCTGGAATGCAGAGAATCCTCCAGAAGTAGCTTTTCAGGGAAAACTTAAATGAGAACAGCTATGGCGGCAGGAATAATTTGCATGCAGAAGAGCTACAAATCAGATCAGAGATCTGAATCTTGAAAGCACAAATGTTCTTAATTTCTCCCATGCTGCACACTTTTTAAACTACTCCTCTCCCCCCTCCCCCGGCACAAGAGTATCTGGGAACATCTTACAGGAATAGGTGGCTCATCAATGACATTTCTTTCAAGAGCTCACAAACCCATGTGATATTCATACATGGTCAAAAAAAGCAGATCAGCAATGCACTGGAGATGTTAGTTAAGAAGTGTACAAAATTAGACATTTAAATCCATTCACTCTACTATGTATAGTGGGAAAGATTAAGGTATTACCTTTGAGTTTTAGACTCTTGGCTTCCAATAGACTGTTGTAGTAAGCTTCAGCACACTCTGGGACAGCTCGTAAATTGAAGTTAGGAGACTGTAATATGGTTACAATCTTTGAAGAATCTCCGTTTTCCAAACATTGGTTTATCATTGTAGCACCAATGGCCACTAAAAATGACATAATTGCATTTAACAATAGCAAATGTATATTTCAAGTGATGTAACACATATGTAGTCTTATTTTCTAATGATTTAGCCAAAGAATATCCTAGATCCAGGCAGAAAATGTTCCTAATGACCAAGGACACACATCTTAAATAGAATTGAATCACTCAACATTGCTTATTCCTTCCCTTCCATGTTCACCTTGGGTCCAGTCCATATTGTTACATTCTCCTGAAGTGGGGCTATCAGACAGATGGGAGGGGAACCAGTGTTCCTTGGATTAGAGAAAGGCAATAGTTTTTTCTCCAGAGTTGAAGGTGGTCGGAATCATAGACAACTTCCCCCTCTGCCTTGAATAAGTGAAAGTGGATCCAACCCTAATGTGTGCATGAGCTCTCCCACCCACAAGATTTTCCTTATTGGGCTGATTTGAGGGAGCTTTTAAAGCATTTTAATATACATATTTAAGTCAGGAAGAATTTGAAAAGTTTCATATCCATTACTTTTCCATCCCAGTTCTCCTGCCTTATCTCCCCACCCCTTCATAGTACTGTCCTGACAATTTACTTAAGTCCTGGCTTCTCTCAATTCAAATACAACTATGGAACTGTTGAAGTCTGGGCTCAAATGACAGTTTTTAAGAGAGGGTAAACAGTAATTGGAAAGAGCTATTGCTTCCTGTAGTGTATGCAGATGTTTCTTCTGTTCCACTGTCTCTTCTGGTAAAACATGCCTGTCATATTTTGGAAATAATGCAAGGCCTGTTCAACTCTATAAATTTCAGGAGTTCATATTTTTTTCCCAAGAACCTTATTTCTTTGTTCACAACACGAGTACCTTTTTATACATTTTGATAGCTTTTGTATCATTATTAGCCACTTGGAATGAGACAGTACAAATGTTTACATTAAAATTATAATGTTTGCTTAGATTTTCTCATATACATGCCTTCTTGTCATATTTCTACGAAACACATTTTCCCCTGCAATATGATGACAATAGAAATCCCAAAAGCAAGTGGGGAAAAATACATAAATTTGGATTTTGCCATGAAGATAAAACCCAAATGCACACCCCAGTGCATTCAATGTATAGTCTGCCTACTACACAATTAGGCACAACATACAGAGCAAAACTCCTAGCACTGTAGCAACTGTAGGTGAATGACTGCATAACTGAATTATCCTCCATCACTGTTTCTCTGGAAAAAAAGTTAACGTCTAAAAGAGAAGGATTCTATCCTTCCCTGTTACTAATTGTACTAATTGCTAGCTTTCAGTATGAAGGATTAAAAAAAAAAAAGATGAGCCAGCATGGTGTAGTGGTTAAGAGCAGCGGTTTGGAGTGGTGAACTCTGATCTGGAGAACCGGGTTTGATTCCCTACTTCTTCACATTAGTGGTGGAGTCTAATCTGGTGAACCGGATTCATTTCCCCACTCCTCCACATGAAGCCAGCTGGGTGACTTTGGGCTAGTCACACTCTCTCAGCCTTCCTACCTCACAGGGTGTCTGTTGTGGGGAGGGGAAGGGAAGGTGATTGTAAGCTGGTTTGATTCTTCCTTAAGTGATAAAGTCGGCATATGAAAACCAAGTTCTCCTCCTCCTCTTCTACTTCTTCTATTCAGTGCTATAGCTATTTTCTGAAGTGGTATGGTCCATGGAAGACCTTACTACGTGCTTTTATACTTATTACAACTACTCATTTCATCAAGACACACTATAAACTTAAGGTACAGCGACATCCAATTCAGCAGCTTGACACCCATGTAATTATAGCTGTTAGATATAATATTCCAGATGCACATGCTGTGCTTTACATAAGAATATTTGTTATTTCTGGACCATCAGTGAACAACTAAAGCATAGCAGAAGCTTAGTTAATGCCACTTTTGTAAGGCTGTGTTAGATTTGGCCTTATGTCAGTCACCAAATGGAATGTACACTCCAGAATGCAATTGCCTAAGTATGTGTTTCACTTTAAGTGGGGACAAAGTACCCAGTAAATAGGTATAAATACTTGGTTTTAAAGTTCACATTTTCCAAAAGCGAACAGCAGGTCAAGATGTAGCCTTTGACAATGAAGCTAAGTAAGCTATTGAACAAAATGTAATTGTAAAACCACGCATGATGCCCACCAAAGACTGAAATACTAGAAACTTCTATCAACTCTAGCTGGCTATTATATACCAATACATCTTGCCTCTATTTCATTTCTTGTATTGTTCAATATTGAGCCCAAGAACTATAAAATGTTCAATTTTTACAATATTTGCTTCCACAATAAACCTGTGAACTGGGTTTATATTTTCCCCAGTTTTACAGGGCTGTGACCTAAGAATCTAAGAGAAATCTGAAGAAGCCACATAGTAAATCACCTCTACAGAGGTGGGCACAACCCTCCCAGTTCTAAGCCAAGTTTTCTATCAACTGTAACATCTTAGTTTTCATATAAGGAAACAGTAATTTGGTTTTAGAAGTTAACCAACATAGTAAAAGCAGTCCAAGGAACAGTTCTGTTTTCTTTAGATGCAGAATCATCAAGTTGATATCACAACAACCTGAACGTGCCCCGAATTGTAGAATATAATTCACTTAGATGAGTAATGAATACCAAACTGAATACTCAAGTTAAAATTGGCAAGCATTTCCAGTTGCAACCCTCAAAAAGAATAGCAGTCCAGACATCACTTTCTTCTGTTAGAATTTAAGTTAAAATAATTTATTAAATGCTCATGTATGACATTTACACAATTCAGAATCAGCATCTATCAGCCTCTTCCATTTTAATAAAACAAATATTTATAGGTATTGTATAATAGAAAGGTTACTTAATACTGACCTATCATTCTAAAAGAATTCAGATTTACCATGGTTACAGTAACCCGGTTACTAACATTTTGAATGCTTGCAACTAGTCAAGAAATTCAAATGCAGCGAATGCATGTGGGCAAGAAAATGTCCCTCCATAAACAGTAACTGCATTTTCCTTTGAATTACTGAAGTATATTTTTCTCATTTTAAAAAAATCTTAATTTAGCCTTTCATGATAGCAGAAGCATAGGCAACATGTCCAACTCTGACAAAGAATGGGAAGAGTCAGATTGTTAAGCACTGAGAGCTGAAACACAATGAGCTGGTGTGCAACAAGTTACTTGAAATATTTTATTTATAGAAATTAAGACATGTGCATCTACAAAGTTTCTGATTTGGACAAGAAAATTCCAAAATAATTATTTATCCAAAATTAAGAGACTGTTCTATCTCCTTTTGTAACAGCATCTGTTAATTCTGTACTTTGTTGAACAGATGTGTCTGTGGCATGGCTATTTGTTGTATGTGAAATTTAAGTAAAGGAACATTTTTGTACCAATATTATTCAAGCAATCCATATATTCAAAGTGTTCATATTCAAATTTATCAGAGATTAGAACAACATCCTCACAAAAGGCAGTGTTCTGTAGTGGTTATATTGTTGGACTAGGATCTGGGAGATCCAGGTTGTAATCCCCATGGAAGATTGCTGGGTGACATTAAATCAGTCACACACTTTCAAACTAACCTACCTCATAGGGTTGTTGTAAGGATAAAAAAGCGTTTGGATTGTCTCATTCACATGTCCCTTTCTATAACATTGTGATACATCTTGTTATAGATATGTGGATTTGTCACTGTTACATCTAATGTAGCCCTAGGCTGTGTTCAAACCTGCAGGAAAGTGAGGTAGGAATAAGGTGTAGAAATGCAGAAGTAGAAGAATAGACTTTGCTACAGCAGACAGAAGGAGTCTACCATCACTTTTGGCTTTCTGTTTGCAGGGAACTGAACATTAACATTGCTAAATATGATCCCTGCAATGTGACATCGGTATAGTCTATTTTGCCACTTCTACATTCTACCACTTCATTCCCCTGCAAGTGTGAACCAGACCAGAGTACAACAAGACCAGCAGGAGGACAGAAGTGTCCCAAAATAACCCATTAAAATTACACTTTTAAAAAGTTTGATAAACATATAATTTCTTGCAAATGACACAAACAAAGTCTTCTGTTTTTCTTCCAACCCTAGTGCCATCAGGAGTATGAACCAATAAGTCTAATCAATCAAGTATACAGAAACCCCATTTTATTACAGAACATGAGTTTCCACTTAACCTGTTCTTTCCATTATTTAGTTAATAAAATCTTTACAGCCAGGGGAAACAGATCTCACCGAATGCACAGTCCTGCCTTTTATACAGTGTGTAGCTTAGTCGTTAACTGCCATGCCAATCTTTTACTGTATGATCTCGGGCAATGAGGTAACCTGAGTTACAAATAAAAAAGGCACAATCCTCCACAATTCACTCTGAAGCAGTCCTACTGAAGTCAATCACTGATTGTAATAACAGTCCAAAGAACACTGCACAGAGTTTTAACCTAAAGCAAACAATTTGGACTTTAAATCCCTAGTGATATTGTTCAGCACATCAGCTTCTCTGCAAAGGTTCCCAGACCTTCTGAAGAAATTGGGAACCATCAACAAAAATGGTTTTTGCTCAGTTCCACAATAAATAGTCCTATTCTCTGAACCTTATTGTACATCACTTTCTTCCTTTAGTCCTTCATACTGTATCATCAACAGGAACTTCTCCAAACATGATGAACCATCCATAATGCTCATATATGTGGCAGGGGGAAGGGGATGAGTTAACACACTGGAGTCACTGAGGACAAACTCATATGACTGTCCAAGGGAACAGTTGTGAAATAACCTTATAAGCGTACCTCTGTTGTCAAGTACTAAATTCATGTACTAAGAAAAATCTATTCTTTAAATCCATCCACACCACCAAGCTACCAAATCACAGTTTTGTCCTTGTAAAGGAGCTCAGGATCTGTAGTGATATGTGTACATTTAAAGAGGCATTATGCATGGAGTCAAAATACTGAGATATCCTTTACTCCTGGTAGTACTACCATTATGGAGGCTAACTCTTTTTAACACTGATAGACTGCCTGAGTCTAGTCCTCAATCTCCACCACTAGATTGTGTGTATGTATATGGTAGAGAAAGTACTTTTAAGGAGGGAGACCAGACTGCGTTTCTCACCTCTAGCAAGGCAACTGACTTTCATTTCTCAACCCTTCTTGCAGAGTAATCCAATTTTTAAGTTTATTCTAAGCATACATAGACAAAAAAGGAAACTACAAAACTTAGAAAATACAACAAAACTACAATTTCTAGCTAATTCAAAATTTACAGAGATTATTTGGTTGTCACACTTTCCTTGTGAGGCACAGTATGCATTATAAGGTTCGTAGTAACTTGCTAGTCCCTTATTTCAGGGTTTCTGTGGGAACACCATGGTTCATCTTTGACCAATCAGAAGGGGGAGGGCTTATGCAACTACTCTCTCCAAAAAGATCCAAAAGGGCAAGAGTACAGTAGCACCTTAAAGACTAACAAAAATATTTGCTGGTAGGGTATGAGCTTTTGTGAGCCACAGCTCACTTCTTCAGAGTGAAGCTCACTCACTTCAGAGTGAACACTTCACAGCTCACTTCTTCTTCAGCTGTGGCTCACAAAAGCTCACTCCAAAAAGATCCAGACCAATAAACTATATCCCTAGGCTCATGTGGGTTTTGCATTCTAAACCTTTGGGGCTGTATATAGAGCTAGGAGCAAAATGTGAAAGCCATATGTGAGCTGCAAAGACCTTTGGGGAATGAGAATCAGAGATGTTAGATGGGGGCCATGGAATTTCCGAATCTTTGTTATAAGCAAAATAAAAGATTCAAATGACTTCTTACGTTTTGAGGCATCTTCCAAGTTTTTGTTGGAAATATAAATTCCTTTTTGGATTTCATCAAGCCACAGGAGTGATGAATCATCCTGAGATTCCTAATTGAGGAGACAAAGAGATGCAGCACAACATTAAAATAGTTTCTTGATGTCTGAACTTCTGTTGAGTACAAACATGTATTCTGTTGATACAGACTTCTTTGCAATCCTCCATGAGCCTCATTTCCTGTAATATCAAACTATCTAAACTTATACCCGCACAGTGCACAGATAGCGTAGATGGCTGTGTAGAAGTTTCATGCCTGAAGTTTAGTTATTTCTTACAGTGTTGAACTTCATCCTTTCAATTCTATTACTTGAATTGAAAAGAAACACACATCCCTGTTTTTGCTGTGATAAACAGATTTTATTTGACAGCTGAGATGTGGGTTTAATAATTTATTCCAGAAAAGGAAAAAAAAAAACATTTAGAACACACTTGACAAAACACACAGGAAGATGAGTCAACATCACAGAAGAAATCTAGCTTGGCAATTTCACAATTTCTCCAATCGGAAGGAAACGTGAATGAAGACAAATAAAAAGCCACGTCATCCAAACGTACCACAAAGAACGTAAATCTACTACTACCACCAAAAAAAGTGCTAGCTCAGGCTTAAAATCCAGTTGGATGGTTGTCATGTTGGGAAGCAGTTACATTTTTTTGCTAGACTGCCTTGCTGGTTATTTTCACCAGAATTTGGCCTGTTAGCTAACAACCACAATTGTAAGTTACAGAGAAGCAGAAAAATATAAATATAGGTACAAAAATTGGCACATGAAAATAAATGTCAGGGAATAAAATGGACAAACTGGAGTCAAAATTTAAAGCACTGTGAACCAAACACTCCCAACCCACCTGGATTCACAGGGATTCAAGTAGTGACCCTGTTTCTCATACTCTCACACATCATTTGTGCTGCCAAATTGGTGGGACACTCAGAGAAAAATTTGGCTTCACAATTTGAACAACAAATGCCACAGGTATCTGTGAGTCCCATATATGAATGACTGGAGGCTGCTCCTGCCTCCGCTCTCAACTGAGAACTTTCTGCCATCAGCACACACCAAGGCGTAGAAGAAGAAGAGTTGGTTTTTATATGCCGACTTTCTCTACCACTTAAGGGAGACTCAAACCGGCTTACAATCACCTTCCCTTCCCCTCCCCACAACAGACACCCTGTGAGGTAGGTGAGGCTGAGAAAGCTCTGAGAAAACTGTGACTAGCCTAAGGTCACCTAGCTGGCTTCATGTGTAGGAGTGGGGAAACAAATCCAGTCCACCAGATTAGAGTCCGCCACTCATGTGGAGGAGTGGGGAATCAAACCTGGTTCTCCTGATCAGAGTCCACCACTCCAAACCACTGCTCTTAACCACTACGCCACGCTGGCGTAGAAAATGTGCCTTCCTGCTCAATCTACTTAGGCTGCTACAATCAGAGGCAGAAGAACTGTTGCCTTGAGTGGCAAGGCTGCAGTGGAGTTTACCCTTATGTGTTTTGATCTCCATTAGGTTTTCAGCTTCCTTGGATTTCTCAGAAAACTCCTTTTCTAGTGCTAGGGCAGTAGGAGCAAAGTCCCAGTTTCAGACAGGTACAACCACCTCCTAATTTGCCAGCATAAGGGACAAAACATACAGATTCTCATTCTGCCAGAAATTCACTAAGCAAGCCAATAGACTTGTTTCCTCAGCATCATTCTGGGGGGAAATATCTTGACAGTCACAGAGGGCAGCTTGTCAAGACTACCCTTAATTGGCAGTCATCAACTATCAGGTTTAAAAATCTCCATTCCCATTCTCCTCACTTCAGGAAGGAACTAAATGTCATCCCTGCAACAATGCCTCCACCTGTGCAGAGATTATTCCAAGAACAAGTATTTTCTTCTTCCTTCCTCTAATTTAGTGTCATTATAAGAGATTATAAGGGAAAATACATGTGGGAAACATTGTTTGATATTTGAATCTCTAGATTGTTTTTGACGGTATCTCTCAGAATGGGATGGCAGTCATCATTAATTATGCTAGGAGAATCTTTCCTGGAAAGTCCATTTGAAATTGCCAAAACCTCTTTGTGTATACTTCTCTAACTACTAATTTCAGAAGCACTGCCAAGGAAGAACACATTGGACGAATTCACTGTATTTCTTAACAAAGTTGTACAACATTTCAGTTCTTTAATCTTGCGAAACTGGCAAGAGTTCCCCCTTACACACGCCTATTATTATTATTATTATTATTATTATTATTATTATTATTATTATTATTATTATTATTATTATTATTATCCTAGCCTCTATCATAAGATCTCCTAAACAATTATTTTAAAATTTTAGAGACTGAACTCTCCCTCCCTCCTAACTCATGGCAGTTCAGGAGTTAATTTATTGCAAAAAAAGAAAAGAAAAAAAGAAAGAAACTTCCTGTGTCTTGATAGAAGGCTCAAGGAGTGGTGCCTGTTGCCACATACAGCTGGGTTACGCCCTTCTCCATAAAAAGAGACTAGCTTTGTTTCCCAAGACCAGTATATACAGAATGATTCTGGAATGCAGGTCTGAAGCTGCAAGCAATTTCTTGCTGAAATTCATTTTAAGGCGCCATTAAGACAAGCGAAAAAACACCATTGAAAAAGTTGAACTGCCATAATGAAAATTTTGCTCCTGTTAACAAGTGAACTGCTATTCCTGTCCTCTAGTTTATGCCAGAAAGGTAAGATGTTCACATGCTGTATGTTGTAAGTCTCTAAGTACTTTTAAAAATAACAGGCAATATTAACCAAATTAAAGTTACATATGTATCATACACAATTGGTATGTATGGCTGGAAGGCACATGATGTATAGTGACTTTGCTGGGCTATGGAGGTAAAAGTTTGATCTTTGCCTAGATGGGAGACCTCCTGAAAGCCCACACAATTGGAATTGATAATGGAAGAGGTATAAGCAATATTAATTAAGTAAATAAATTATAGCCTGGATTATGAAACAATCTGAAGTGAAGAATTCCATATTAATATTTTGACAGACCAAAAAAAAAAGCATGCAATGTACTTAATTTTCATTAGTAACATTTAGCTAGGCATCTCCAGTAAAGCATTCAATATTGTCCCCTAGCGTCAAGGAATTATAGAGGTGAAAAACTCTCCGTCCGCAAAAATGAGGGAGTTGCAGAATACTGATTTAATGGCACACTCATAACATGCCATTTTATTAGCTAGTTCCACATCCCAGGGGTTTATTAATGCCCAGAAAAGCTCTGCAAATAACCTCTTTATATACAGTGAAAAAGCACTTAGCACAAAAACAGAATTGAACTAATGAGAAGACATAGGCAGCCCATTCCTGAAGGGGGGGTAGACCAGTGGCAGCCGGGTACAGATCCTAAGGATTGTTTTATGCATGTCATTTGAGTTCATATAATGTTTCCATGCTATTTCCATGCCACTGCTGTCTCTGTTGCTTATTTATTATCCATAATTTCTTATATTATTGTTTTTATAACTTTATTGTTCTGGCTTTACTTTGTGAACAACATTGAGTAGGTCTCTGAAGATGTGACTTATTTTCTAAATAAACAGTACGCGATTTAAGTCAGTGCGACTTTTTGGGACTGGGTTGAAAGAGTAACAAGATGTGAGATGCATGACAGCCAATTTCATAAACGAAAGGGCTTTTCCCCTTTAAAAATTAAAGCACACAACAGAAAATACCTTGGCTTCTCAAGTACTGCAAACCTATACTCAAGGGATTTTCCAGCTACATCATATTCTAAGAAATTCTCTTAATTTTTGCCTTGAAGCCTGAATTTCAGCCTTTTTAACTGTTTGTCTTTAACTTGCAGAAAGCGAATGCAACAACAGTAGTTTGGGCTGTCAAGACAATACATCTCATGTAATCAAGACTTTCCGAGGCACTCCACAAGACCAGCATGAGGAGATCCCTCTTTCTGCCATAGAAGGCCTGACAAAGACCAGCCACAACAAACAAACAGAGAAATCCAATGCCTCCTCACTGAAAGTTAACAATTCCACAGTGGAATATCTCACCAGCTCACTAAGCACAAGACTGATACCAGCTGTTTATTTAGCTGTGGTTTCAGTAGGGGTACCGTCAAATGCCCTCACGCTATGGATGCTGTTTTTCAGAATGAGATCAGTCCGTACTGCCATATTCTATACAAACCTAGCCATTTCAGACTTTCTGTTCTGCGTTATGTTGCCGTTCAAAATCACATATCACCTCAATGGTAATAACTGGATATTTGGAGAAGCGATGTGCCGAATCACGACTGTGGTCTTCTATGGTAACATGTATTGTTCCATTCTACTCCTCACTTGCATCAGCATCAGCCGTTACGTGGCCATTGTTCATCCGTTCACATACAGGACTTTGCCTAAGCAACATTTGACAACATTTGCCTGTGTGATTATATGGATTGTTGTCTTCTTATACATGTTGCCTCTGAGCTTAATGAAGCAAACCTATTATCTGGACCAAATAAATATTTTTACCTGCCACGATGTTCACAGCGACTGTGAAATTGCATCACCCTTCCAGTTTTATTACTTCATCTCTCTGGCAGTCTTTGGATTTGTGATCCCCCTCTGTATTGTTATTTTTTGTTATGTTTCAGTTATCCGAACACTCAAAGCTTATAATCAGAAGTGGCTCTGGTACATCAAAGTCAGTCTCCTCATCCTTAGTATTTTTGCTGTTTGTTACACACCGAGTAATATCATGCTGATTACTCACCATGTGAATTACTACCGCAATGCTAGAGACAGTTTGTATTTCTTTTACCTTATTGCTTTAAGCCTGAGCAGTCTGAACAGCTGCCTTGATCCATTTCTTTACTTCCTCACATCCAAAGTTAAAGGAAAGACTAGTGCTTATATCACCATGGCTAAAATAGCTCAGAATGAATGCATGTAATACACTTGACAACACTGTGCATATATTTTTGTTCATGAAATGCTATTTAAGAAGTATGTTTTTATACTGGTAAAACTTTAGCAATACACAAATATTACGGAGACAAGTTTTAACTCCCTGCCCCAGGATGTGGTGATGGCTGCCAACTTGGAAGGCTTTAAGAGGGGAGTGGACATGTTCATGGAAGAGAGGGCTATCCATGGCTACTAGTAAAAATGGATACTAGTCATGATGAATACCTATTCTCTCCAGGATCAGAGGAGCATGCCCATTATATTAGGTGCTGTGAAACACAGGAAGGATGTTGCTGCTGCTGCAGTTTTTTTTTTTTTTTTTTTTTGTGGGCTTCCTAGAAGCACCTGGTTGGCCATTGTGTGAACAGACTGCTGGACTTGATGGGCTTTGGTCTGATCCAGCATGGCTTTTCTTATGTTTTATGTTACTTGGTTTAATGAACAATTAGTCATCTAATGGCATCGTTGACTAATTAGTAAGGACAAATGTTAAGTTATGGGGCTACAAGTTAAACTCACTTGTTTCTTTTGTTGGCCTATTTTTATATATCGCTTTTCCTATGGAATAAAAGAAAATTAAAAATACGCCTCTTTGCAATGAAAGGTATCTTTAAATTGTAAGTTAACTTAGATTTCCTTCGACAGCTCAAAAAGAAGGTACACCTGTGGCGTGCAGCTGAGTCTTATGCTGATGATCAACTGTTTAATATGCAGTGTTTATTTTCCATTTTTATGACCTATGGCTCAATAAACTAGCTTTGATTTTATTTGGAAAGGGAAAAATCTAGAATTGCATATAAATATTTGGTTGACTCTAAAGAGAGAGGAGGGTTTGCTATTCCGAATTTTAGATTGTATGCGGAAGCATCGGCTTTGGTATGGCTAAAAGACTGGATACAATTAAAAAATATACGTTTATTGGTCTTAGAAGGTTTTAATAACAGATTTGGGTGGCATGGTTATTTGTGGTATGATAAACTTAAAAATCACATGGCATTTCAGCATCATATTGTAAAATCTTCATTGATAAAAACTTGGTTAAAATATAAACATCTGTTGGAAACTAGAACACCGTTATGGATCTCTACATAAGAAATGTTAACATTACGACCACTAAGACCATCCCAATTTATAACATACCAGGATCTCCTAACTTGGGAAGATAAAAAATGTGCCTTAAAAGACCTTGAAGATCTTAAAGAACATTTAACTTGGTTTCAATATCGTCAAATAAAATCTGTATATACACAAGATACGAAGATAGGCTTTCTTAAAAATAAATCAACATTACAACAAATTTTACTGGAGAACAATGATCATTTATTGGTTCTTGTAGGTTATCTGGGCTGTGTAACCGTGGTCTTGGAATTTTCTTTCCTGACGTTTCGCCAGCAGCTGTGGCAGGCATCTTCAGAGTAGTAACACTGAAGGACAGTGTCTCTCAGTGTCAAGTGTGTCCTTCAGTGTTACTACTCTGAAGATGCCTGCCACAGCTGCTGGCGAAACGTCAGGAAAGAAAATTCCAACACCACGGTTACACAGCCCGGATAACCTACAAGAACCAATGAACTCTGACCGTGAAAGCCTTCGACAATATAATGATCATTTAATTTCGAAGATGTATAAGATGTTGTTATCAATATATACAGAACAAGATCAAATTAAACCTACAATGATAACTTGGGCACAGACATTAGGTCATGATATTTTATTGAATAATTGGGAAAGACTTTGGACAAGAGATATGAAACTTGTGCTTTCACAATCGTTGAGAGAGAACATATATAAGATGATCTACAGATGGTACTTGACACCGAAAAAACTAGCCAAAATGTACAGTACAATATCACCAAATTGTTGGAAATGCAAGGAAGAAGTTGGTTCTTTTCATCATATATGGTTGCTTTGCGACAAAGCTAAAAACTTTTGGGATATGATTTACAATGAACTAAGACTAATTTTACAGCGAAATATCCCAAAAACACCGGAGATGATGCTGTTAAGTATGATACCAGAACATATTTTGACACAAAGATCTTTTTTGATATATGCCACCACTGCTGCAAGATTGGTCTATGCAGCTAAATGGAAAATGTCTGAGATACCAGACAAGAATAACTGGATAAATAAAATGTTTGAACTAGCAGAAATGGCTAAACTTACTGCTTTAGTAAATCAAAAAGACAATGAAGAATATGTGAGAGAATGGGAGGCATGGATAACATATTGTGAAAACGAATTACATATGGGAAACGTTAAAGGCTATGATTTAATCTAATTCAACTGATCAATGTTGAAAGGATGAGTATATAGGCTGATTACATGTAGTTTATAGAAATGATATAATGAATTATAATGAATTAGAAAACAAATACAGAGGGGATTATATAGATATTAATTGGATAGAGGAGGGGAGAGGGGAAGTCAGAAAAGTCAATACTGATTAGGCTGATTAGTTTGAAATGGTTTTATTTTATGTAACTCTGAAGATGACAACATTGAAATTGAACGTAACTTAATAAGAAAATAATTTTTTTTATAAAAAATTAAATAAATTAAAGTTATTCATGGTTCTTCTGTTTTCCCTTTTAATTGAAACACAATTTGGAACACAAATACAGTACCAACACTTAATCTCAAACTATTGCCAACAGCCTTGCTTACATGGAGCATTTCAGGAGTAGCTGCACTCCGTGTGGACATTTCCCACATGACATTTCTAATATTTGTGTCAAGGAGCCCATGTACCACATGCATAGCTTGGGATAGTAACTATCAGATTCCATGAGCAATTTAGAACAGCCAATACTTATTTTACGAGGCTACAAGTTAAAAACACTTGTTTCACTTTCCTACAGAATAAACGTTCTGCAAAGGCTATGCAGGGAATACATATCTCAGGGGATAACTATACATAAGGCTGTCGGGCTGCTGGTGGGGGTGGAGGATATCCTGCCCCCATCTCTCATTTCCTGCTGCCACTCGGAATGGTGGCAGGCAAATTTTTTAAAAAATCTGTAGAGCCAGTGACATGATGTCTCTTCCAGGGAAAATCAGTCCTCTCTAAATATCACCGAAAACGCTATGGTTTTACCACAGAGGTTCTAGAAATTCCTAGAGGAGTGATATCACTTCCAGGTTTTTCTAAAATAGTGGAAGGTATCCAGTCAGATAGTTGCATTAGGAAACTTTATTATTTTTTAGCCAGCTTCTTGGGGTGGTCTGACTAAAGAAATATAAGTGCATGGCATCTGTGACTTCAAGACTCTTCTGGTTTGCAGGAATCTAGAGGGAATAGGGATTACACCAAGGAAGAGAAATGGGCAAGCCAGGACAAAAGACCCAGGAAGGAAACAAGGGCATAAGCCCAGCATTATGGTGATAAAAAATGCTGCTAAATTGCAACCGACTTATGCTGACCCCATAGGGTTTTCAAGGCAAGAGAAAAAAGGAGGTGGTTTTGCCATTGCCTGCCTCTGAGTAGCAACTCTGGACTTCCCTGGTGGTCTCCCATCCAAGTACTAACCAGGGCCAACCCTGATTAGTTTCCAAGATCTGACGAGATCAGGCTAGCCTGGCCATGGTAACAAATGCAAACCAAGGCAAGTGAATTTGCCAGAGGTTTAAAAAAAAGACACTGCCAAAGCTAAATGTGTGTGTGTGTTAAGTACCATCAAGTCACTTCTGACTTATGGCAACTCTATGAACTAATGTCCTCCAAAACATCCTATTGTTAACAGCCTTACTCAGGTCTTGCAAACTGAGGGCTGTGGATTTCGTTATAGTCAATCCAAAGCTAAATATATTAATGAATTTATCCTAAGCATTTATGTATAACCAAGCTGTATTGTGTTCAGTGGAACTTACTTTTGATAAACGGCTTAAAAGTGGCCATTTTAATATTAAAAAATCAATATGTATAAACTTGACAGACATTTGCTTATATGACAAACAACATGGCTATGAAGCAGAAGACTCAAAGAATAATAAAACAATGTGTCCTTGTGAAAGGGTTGCTTTTTTGAAATTCTGAACTAATTCTCCTGTAATCTAGTACATTTTTAAACCCCACTCTCCTCCGCAAAGGAACCCGGAGTACTCAGTTCTCCCTTTCTCATTTTATCCTCACAACTATCCTATAAGGTAGGTTAGGCTGAGACAAAGCGACTGGGGGCCAGGGTCATCACGCAAGCTTCATGACAGAGTGGAAATTGAGCCTCCCAGGTCCTAGCCCAACTCACTAACCACTGTACCACCCAGGGCTCACACCTCCAACAGCTTTACCAAATGCATAAAGAGCAGAGGGAGTTAGTTGATAGACAACACAGGATCAGTTGGCAAATTAGAACACAAAGGTAGTGTATATTCTGATGGCTAATAAAGTCTAAGGAAATACTCAGTGCTAGCATATTCACAGGAAAAGAGCTATACAAAGCTCTGCATGCAGATTTTGTGCTTTCTATCCATGCAGGAAAATTCTTGATGCGTGCACAGGCCCACCGTTTCAGAATAAAGAACTGCAATCTCAACATAAACAAAATACAGATTTGTTTGTTGTATGAAGGAGTTTAATGAGGCGTTTCTTTGTGAAAAGTATGTTTTGAACGTGATTGCTTAGTGCCGGAGAAATTCCATCTCTCTCAAATCTAGCAAACAGGAAGCAGACCAGTCCTAATGTCAGGAACTAATGCATCCAAATGGTTAGCCTATGAATAGCTGAAATGTCTGCAACAGCCAGAACCAGGAGGACAGTAAGCAATCCATAACTTGGGGCTTTTTCACATGGGGTCTTTTCATCAGTTCTCACCTCATATTGCTTTGGTTTATTCCCCGATCTCCGCACTCATTTTTGTACCTTTAGTTTTCACTTCGGTTTTTTTTGTCTCTCCCCCCCCTTTTCCCTCAGTTCTTTTGAGACCACTTTTATCCCAATGCTTTTTTTGGAAGCTGATTTTGTGTTGGCTTTTTCCTTGTGCATAATGTTTCTGTCAGTTTTATTTGTCACACCCACCCGCCTCCAGACCACTTTTCAATTACTGGACTGCTGTCATCGTCAAACCACTACCTCTCCTCCACACCACCCTGAAAACAAGTGGTTTCTTTTTTTTAAAACAGAACTAAAATTTACATTTTACATTTATTGTTACAGCCATTGGCTAGCATAAACAGAACTAAAATAGCGATATCTTGATGGAACATTGTATCAATAGGCTTAGGAGGTTCTCCGAATTCCCAAGTTGTTTTTTTTTTTTTTTAAGTAAGTCTTCATCCCCCCTCCCTCATGGAGATTTAAGGGTAAGGGCATATCTCCATGAGGAAAGAAGCTAGAGACTTACTTAAAAAAATGAAATTTAGAGAACCTCCTAAATCTACTGCTACAAAGTTCCAGCAATATATTGGTATTTTAGTGCCTATTTTAAAAAGGAGAGGTGTTGTGATGTCACCAATGTCACCGCCGATGATGATATCAGTCTCCCTTGAAAATCCTCATTATTGAAGGCATGTGTGGGAGAGAATAAACTGACTCCACAAGTGTGAAAATGCACAGGGAAGGCAAATGTGCAGACCAATCATGCCCAAACAGATTCCATTACTTGTGAATCAACTCCCAAGAAAATCAGAAGTAACTCAAGTGTGCAGAAAAGCCAATAAACACATTTCCCCACTCCAAGGCTCAACTTCCATTCACAAAAGTACAATAACCAAAATTTACCTGATCACTGGTAATAAAGAGGTAATACACAGATATTGCATAAGTGTGGAAGGAAGGAATTACAGACTGTTTTGGCATTTAGTAGCTTGTAAAGGAGGAAAGAAAGCCTGGGAAACCTTACCTGACATTTAAGTATTTTTGAGTTCTTCAGTACATCTTGGTAATGCCAAGCATTTACTGTTCTCACATTCTGGAGCTTCACTGTAGGGAGCAGCAGGGCTTCTAGTGTTTTCGTAGGATCTCCATGATCAATGGCTTCATTAATGAGACCAACTGCTACAATCCCTAAGCAAGAAAGACAGAAATGAACTGAAGTACAACCCTGTCATGCATTATTCAATACGCTACAAGGTGAGCACATGAAAGAAAGAAAAATTGCAACAAGGTCATACTACAAAATTCAGTACTGATGTCTACATTGGCAAGTCGGATTTTTCTTTTTAAAGTCATCTTTCCTTACAGAAGGACATGTTCAGTTGCTGAGAGATAAAACACATGTAAGTGATTTCTATGCAATCACACATTACTTGATTATTGATAGCTGAGTTGTAAACACCCTCCACTGAAAAATTATCATGTTGAAACGACACAATACTCATATCTGTGGCATTCAATCAGCAGTGGCCCTTACGCATGCAATCATTATTTAATGCTAGAGTCAATCAGTGACTGATGAACATGATTGTGAGGAGCAAGGGAAGCATTGAGACTTGCATCATTATCAGCTTATGTTTCACAGGTATTTTTATTTCCTTCCCTTCTTCTAATAATTTTTACATTAAAAAGTGGGACAAATTTGTTGTAAACTAGATTTTATTCTGAAGCACATTCATAATTTCAAAATACTTCAGATTATAAATGCCAGCCTTCAGATGTAAGATCTTAGTTGTACTTGCCTTCTATGAAACAGGATGCTGTTTAAGTTGATGCAATTCAGAATGGGACTATTATATTAGGAATCATTTACACAGTACTCTTGAAATCCTTGACTTTCTCCATTCTCGGAAGTAGGTGATGGTGGTGACCTTCACAACTGAAACAGCTCATTCTGAATTTACTGTGACCCATTTAGAGTAATTCCATAGAATCATAGAGTTGGAAGGGGCCATACAGGCCATCTAGTCCAATCCCCTGCTCAATGCAGGATCAGTCTAGAGCATCAGCCTCTGCTTAAAGTCTACCAGTGAGGGGGAGCTCACCACCTACTCCCGCCATATAAACACAGGAACCTCACATGAGTTAACAATGAACAAGTTTATATTTTATGTCTCATGGTTAATATTACGAAGCAACAAGCCAGGCTGAATTTCATGGCCATTTCCCATATTATTCAGAAGCAGACCCAAATCTGCTATTGAACCGTCCAGACCAATTTATTCCTCTTCTTTGTGACCTACCCATAAAAAAGTTGCAACCCACTATTGTACCCCAACCAACAATTTGAAAACTACTACTCAATGAGTATTACGTTGCAAAAATATCTATATCTTGTCACGTACCTGCAGACCACCTCTAATATGTCTCTTAACCCATCCTATTCTATAGCGCTGTTGTAAGAACCTATTTGTAAGAACTGAATACTATTACAAAGAAATTATAAACTCAGATTTATAATTTACCAGAACTCCATTGGATAAAATTTAGAACCCTTAAAGAGCCTTAAAGAGAATACTTACTGTCATTTTCCTCTTGAATTTGCATATTAACCATGTCGATACAGTTCTGGATATCATTCCAGCTTAGATATACTGGTCCTTGAGATGAAGCTTCTAACTTTATAGTAATCAGAGCATCAGCATAACTGTAAGGAGTTCATTAAAGTCTGTTACTATATATATTTAGCAGAATTATTATTGTTATTTTTGCTGCCAAGTCACAGCTGACTTATGGCGACACCCATAGTGTTTTCAAGCAAGAGACTTTCATAGGTGGTTTGCCATTGTTTGCCTCTGTGTCACGCCCCTGGTATTCCTTGGAGGTCTCCCATCCAAATACTTGCCAGGGTTGAGGCTGAGTGTATGTGACTGGGCCAAGGTCACCCAACAAGTTTCCATGGCAGAGTGGGGATTCGAACCTGGATTTCCCAGATCCTAGTCTGACACCTTAACTACTACACCACAGACCCAGTATTAAATCTGTTTTCACTCTTGTTAGAGGAGAAGACCTTAAACATAGTTTGATAAACCCAATTAAATACACAGGTGGAAATACATGAGCATATAACCCCAGTGTGTCTAGAATTCTGGCAATTTCCTATACTGTAATATTTTGGGGGCATGCAAAGTGACCCTCCCTCCTCCATAGAAGTGGGCCTGGAACAGACTTGAACTAAGCTTTTACCGTTGTAAATTCTCTTCTTCGAGGTTGTTAAAACCAATGGATGGATTGCTGAGATGAGTTTTTGCTGCTGCAACATTCTTGCTTTCCAAAGACTGGTTAAGTAGTACCACAGCTGATAGCATCTCCACAGCAATAGAAAGTTCATCATGAGCCAGGTAGTTCTATAGAAATATATTCAGGTCAGCAAGTAAAACTAGATTTCCACCAATATTTAAAGGAGAACCTGCCATAGTGCTCAGGAAGTGAAAGGCAGTTCAAAGGCAAAACAGATGTCCCTTTTTATGCTCAGAATGGGAGCAGACAAAAAGCAAAGAAAACACACATTGTATGTCTCAGGAAAATATAAAATAAAATTGATAGGAATGATACATAAGCCTTTCTAGAATTCAAGTTGCCATTTTTCTCTTGAAAATATATGGGAAAAGCAACTGGTAGAGATTCTAGCCCTGAATTCTAAAGTCGTGATTTACACATGGATGTTATGTATTTTGTTTCATAGTTGTTGGTACACCAAGAGAACATGCTTATGAGGGACACATGACACGTGTACATGTGTTTTCACACCACATTTCCCCACAAATGTGTTGAAACCACTGTAGCTATTTAGACAGAATGAGCTGCTTCAACTACCCTAAGGAGTTCTAAGGAAAACTGATTTTTCCTTCCATGGTTGGAGAATTTTTTAAATTGAAATTGAGAAGACAGTATAGTACAGAGTAGTGGCCTATCAATATTCTTCTCAGCTTTGAACAAAGATGAGGTGACTAACCAAATAGCAAATAGCTCCCTGTTGTTATACCAGAGCACATTGGGCCTATTAGCACCCACAGATCACCTACATTAGTTTCAGCTCCCACTTGCAATACAATTAAAGTGATCTAAATAAGTCTACTGGATTTACCTTGACCTGGGAGAATGTGGTTTTCTTTCTATGGAAACACCCTATTCTTGCTAGAATATGTAGGTTCAGCCTTGATGGCTGAAGGATAACATTCTCCTTCAGTTTACCTCAACTTGCTGAGCCTGAGGAAAGGATCATTCCCTTCCGTTATTTCTCTAAAAGTATCATCAGTAAACAACTATATAAAACCATGGAACTGAAATTTGTGAAGTTTTATAGTCCTAAAAATAAGCCAAACAAAGATCCAAGAGAGGTTTATAAGCCGTGAAATTCTGCTTATTTTTCTATGATCAATCCTTTGTAAAACGTAGCTCCGCTCAGCCTGAGTGGAGAGACAGCTTCAATTTTCATTTACTTTTTCTAACTGTCACAATGTAGAAAGCAACCCTTTATAATTGGCAAACACAAAAGAATGAAAAAAGTTGTGCTTGTGGTTAGTTTTTAAAAAGTATGCGTGAACTTACCCAAGTCATAAGGAAATACTCATGTGATAAATTAGCAGAGATTTAGAACAGGTTAACTTTCTACCTGTTTGAAACAACAGCGCTTTGGTACATAGGACAGTTCATTTCTAAATCATGTGGTTTCAAGGGTACATTCTGAACTTACCACAGCATTCTGTTGCTGTAGATTGAAGAGCTCGGTCTGGTACACAGTAGCAGCAGATGGGTATACTTCCGGCAGTTGGGCCTCAGGTTTCATAAGAGCAGCAATTGTTTTATTAGGATCACAGTTACGAATTGCAGTATTGATACGATCGACTGCTATAAGTTCTAGGGGCAAGAGAAAAAATACCTTCAGAAGTCCCTATTATATTGGATCCATTTCATACTGTGTAACTGATAGTTCTAGCAATATGTGTCAAAGTCAGCATTCCAGTGTCAAAGACAGCATCCCAGCCTATTTATTTTAAAACGTCATCCAAATGGAATGCACCACAAACAATGCCATGCAGAAGCTATTGGGGGGAAAATAATTCAAAGACACTTCAACTATGCACCAAGGAAATAAAATATGCTTGTAATAGCACAAACATTTGCTTAATTAAGTTGTGCATTTTGTTTTGTCCTTTGTATTTGTGTCTTTTAACTTTCAAAATATCCACAAGCATTGGTTTCAGGAGGCAAAAGCAGCAACTGGAGAGATTTGACTGGTGGAGTTACTGGGATAGATGACCCTTCATCTCACTACTGCGCACACACACACACAAGCTGCCTTAGATCAAGTCAGAGCATAGGTCAGTGCTATCTATTGACTGAGAGCAGCTCTCCAAAGTCTCAGGCAGAAGAAGGTTTTTTCCAACAGATGGGGAAGATACTTTAATGGGAGACACCAGGGACTGAACTTGAGACTTTCTGCTTGCAAAGTATGTGCTCTGTCACTGAGTTTTAACCCCTCCCTTTTGCAAACTTTCAAATTTACATTCACAGCCTTAAAAGCTAGAAAATTGCATAGTCTCTGTTCAACAAATTAAAATAATTTTTTATCATTCTGTGTCAGGTACGAGGAACAAGAATTGTTGGCATTACAAGACTGCGTGCAGGTATATGGATACTTCTCTGAAGCAAATTAGACAGTCTTAGTTGTCAAGAAGCTCCATAAATGCACTGGGGCTCCCATACATACAAAGAGAAGGACTTCTTGATCATAAGCATCAGAAGCACCTACTTGTCTCTTTTCTATGGTTAGCTGTGATTTGATCTCCCTGACCAATGTAAACAAGGGTTACTTGGAGTTGTGAAGGGTCACCACCTGCAAATTGGATCCTTGTTCATCTTGGCTGATTAAATTTTGCAGCAATAGTTTCACAGCACCATTTTCCACAATTAAAAATTCTTCTGTGGTAGAAGGAAATGTTCCAGTCCTTTGAAAGAAAGCTGTCCTTATTCCTATATTGGAAACCAAATACGCACACCTGACAATGGATGATCCTACCTGGCTTCTAACCTAATAAACTGGTTTCTAGCCTAATAAACTGGTTTCTAACCTAATATTCTTGGATGAAGTGACTGAGCAGTTGCTGGTAGGACAACCTCAGATATATGCTACATTTTCCCTCAACCAATTTTGATCAAGCTTCAAGCCTAGTTTTGGGAATGGGGCAGTTTCAATCACTCTGATGGATGACCTGATTACTAAATTGATAAAGGTAATGCCTCTCTGTTAGATCCCATAGAAATATCAGCTATGTTTGGTACAGCAGACTATCAAGAATAATAAGAGCATCTTGAAAAAGAGGCAGATGTTACTAGAATTACCCTCAGGTAGGTTTCAGTCTTTTTTTGTTAAAATGTACATGAAGAGGCTGAGTCATCAGTGGGGAACTTAAGTTTAGAGCTCCCAGGGTTCTATTCTCTCACCAATTCAACATCTGTATTAAACCAATGAATAAGATCATCTATAGCTACAGAATTGGACATCATCAACACACTAATGACATTCAGCTATACCTGTCACTAACTGGCTTTAGGCCAGGTGCCCAAATGTTGTGGACAAATGAACACACATGAACACACATGAAGCTGCCTTATACTGCATCAGACCATCAGCTCATCAAGGTCAGTATTGTCTACTCAGACTGGCAGTAGTTCTCCAGGGTCTCAGCAGAGGTCCTTCACATCATCTACTGCCTGGGGATTGAACGTGGGACCTTCTGTATGCGAAGCAGAGGCTCTTTCACTTAGCCACAGCCCCTCCCCATGAAGGAGTGAACAAGCTGAACATGAACCCAGAGGTCATGCTGGTCAGGAAAGCTGATGTTTTGGATGGGACTGACTCAAATTTTCAATGCAGTCCAGCCACCTTAAGATGATCAGAGGAAGAATTTGAGAATGCTCATGGACCCAGTCTTGCTGATAAACAGAAAGGCTCAAGCTGTTATTAGATCACCTTCTTTTATATTGTTTATTTGTAGGTTACCAGCCTTTCTCGATCCAGCTGACTAGACTACACTGATCCATGTCTCTACAGTCTTTTTCTGCAGTGCATTCTATATGGCACGACCCCTGAAGACAATATGGAAGCATTAGTTGGCTCCAATGTGGCATCCTATCTGCTTGACTAGGACCACACTACACCAATATTAAAACAAATGCTTTGGCTAATTATATGCTTCCAAGTTCAATTCAAGGTGCTGGTGCTTACCTGTAAAGCCTACACTGTCTGGGGCCCACATACCTGAAGGACCACCTCTCTGTAAATGAGCCTGCACATCAACTTTGTTCTGTTCAAAAGGTCCTCCTAGTTGTGCCTCCACTGTGGGCAGCACATTGTGTTGTAGCCTGCTTGGGAGCATTTTCCGTTGTTTCCTCCATCCTTTAGAATGGAATTCTGGAAGGAGTTCCAAGGGCCCTTATTCTTTCAGCATCTAGAAGACTAACATAGGCATCCTTCTGTTGATTCTAAGCTCTCAGCAGAAGGCCCTCTGAAGTACATTTAGCAAACCTTTTGTTTCTTTAGATTGTATTTGCAGTCTGTTGTGGAAACATAATTTTGTATCTGTCGAAGGCTGCTTTGAGGGGGAGGAAGGGTAAAAATCTTTGAATAAAGTAATATTGAAGGCTATTGCCTAAGGAGAGTAAGTGCTGCTGTTGATTCAGCTAAATTAAGCAGATTTGTTTAGTAGTCAATTCTTTCAAAAAGACAAGAATTCATAATACTAGCTACCAAGTAACCTGATCTGGTAGAAACCAAAAAAGGAGACCCTACTTATACAGATTAAAATATCCAAATATACCAAGTTCTATGATGTATTTGGTGTACATATAAAGCATGAAAACAGTTGTTAGATCAATGAATTAAACTGAAATGAGAGGGAAGAAATTACCATTAAACCAAGTCACAAAAAGCATGAAAAAGCATGAAATGAAAGTGTAGTCCAAGCTGAATCTCGTAGAAGTTTATACATTCTAGTAATTCCAGAAAAAGCAACTGATAGGAATATGCGGCAGCAAATTTAGAACCCCCTTAAATGTAGTATTTTTTGTTTCAAGATTGTGCATATCAACTATTTAAGAATATTTTAATTAAATTCTTAGAGGCTGTGTTTACATCTTTATAGTAGTGCAAACCAGGTTTAATATACACAAGTGCCAAGTGTCAGCAGTTTCTACTTTGAATACAATGCACTGTATTTACTAGATAAAGGTACAGTTTATACACAGTTACTGATCATAGTGTGTTACTACTGTGTTACTACTGAACAAGTGTGTTGGGGGGGAAATTCTCAGTTTTGTATGCTTCCTCCTCCCCCCATGTATGGCCAGCAAATCATGTGTTTGTAGGGAAGAATGCAAACCACAGTTTGTGGTTTGGATATTAAAAAAAATTGGTTTGCTGAGAAAGTGGAAATTTTTTCGTAGCTGGTCATGCACAAAAAGAGGGGAGAACAACACCCCCAGGCTTGTGTGTATAGTGAGAAATCATGGTTTGTCATTATTTCTAGATCATGTCCTATGATTAATTATATGGCCATGGTGTGGAGGGAGGAAACAATGGAAATATTAGTAATTTGGTAATGGTGACACCAGAAATGTGTAAATAAAGCACATGCATATGGGATTGAAGAAATAATGGTTTTAAGAATGGAACAAAGTGCTCAGCCCTAAGGTAAACCAAGCGGTGAAGATACAAATTAAAATGAAATAATTTACTCACTACATCTGTGAGTCTCTGCTTCCGCATTGGCAATACTAACTTCATTCTGTATCTCACTTTTGTCAAGCATAATTGGAAACCCTGCTATCTGATTAGGAAAAAAAGATTTCGTTATATTTTTAAAATTAAGGTAAAATTAGTAGACTGACTAGGATACACCTAGTGCTACTTGCTAAATGTAACAGTTTCATCATCAGAAGTGTGAAGTTTTCTATGTCTACTAAAAATTCTTGCATTAACCAAAAGGTTCCCAAACATGGACAAATGTGTGAGTTTTGAAGAATTCATTTTTTTCAAACTAGGATAAAATATAGTTTTCTTATTCTGTTTATAGCCAGCTAAAAGCCATTCTCATAATTCATACTGATTATTCAAAAGGACATTGCATATAGCAGTAAAATAATATTTTGCAAGGTCTCCTGCCCTTCAACAATTCATGTTGAAATCAGAAAATAATGAGTTAAAGGCAAAAGTGACAAACTACCAAGTGTAACATTGAGTTACCTGTGTTCTCTGATCTTTAGAGTCAAATAACTGTGCTAGATACCATGAGGAATTTTGCGGCAGAACTTCAAACAGGCTCAGAGTAGGACAGTTCAAGCCTGCCGTCAGTGCCATTTCATCTTGCCTGTCAATTGCCGTGTTCACTTGGTCTAACGCTATGTGAACTGAAAGGAAAACAATGCTTAAAAATGGCAAATACTCTGGATTCTCAATGGTCAGCACCAGTGTGGTTTTGCATATGAACTATCATCGGTGGTCTTTATTCACCAAGGCACTATAAAATGTTTAGCCCTCTCAAATTCACCCGGTTTTGCAATGGAGTTTGTACTAAACCCTCCTGGATTTGGACGAGCACACAAAAACACATCAGTGCAGATAATTTTTAAGAGTCTGGGTGAAAGCGTATTTGGTAAGAGGGGTCAAAATTTACAGTATTTAGCAGCCAGCAGAAAAGGAAAACATGCAAGGAAAGTAGATCGGCATTTCAATTAACAAGTTTGTTGTTACCAAGAATGCAAAGTATGAAGAAGAAAAACATCCTTACTCAAGTTTAGTAATAACAGCAAGACGTCTTACAGAGAATTCCAGCTAACTACTGAAGCAGTATGTAAAAGTGTCAAAAAACCTCAGTGACAGCAAAACCGAACATCACAATGTTTTCCAACAGACTTCAGGGTAAGTATGCATCTCTTGAGGTTTCAGGAACAGGAAAGATTACTCACTGTTGACCTTATTGATGTTTCCTTGAATCTCAGCTTGTGTCAGCAACTCTTCGTATACATCTCTTTCTTCCTCCAAAATAGAACCATTCTGAAAACAATTATACCATTACTGAACAAAGTATGCCTTGGAAATTTATGCCAACAGGTAGGATTTAAATTAAAAACAAATAAGCGTAAGCTTAAAGGAGGTATAGGCTTACCAGATATACAGTTATATTATTTTACATGTATATTGGTAAAATTAGCAGGTTCCCTGTGGCCAGAGCGAGTTTTATAAGATATCCAGGAAGAGGCAGAAATCAATTAGGGAATATTAAGTGGTATCACAATAGGAGGTGGGAAAACATTAAAAATAGGATTTATTTACTGTTTCTGCTACTTTGACAGTCTGGGGGAAAACTGAGAAAGTATGTGACTCCAGGATCGTGCCCTCTAACATCAATTATTATTAATCAGGAATTTTCTATGCCTGAAATGTTTGCTGATGAAACTTGTTGATGTCAATATAAGTTGATTAGGGCAAGAACACTGATTAGGATTAGAAGAAGGTCAATTTTTTTTCATATGATGAAACAGTAGATAAAATAGGTGAACATCCTCTACCTTTATTTCAATATTTTCAGTTAAAGCACTACAGCACTAGAGATATGGAATAAACATTTATTAAAACAGAGTTAATTTCACTATTTGTTACATGAAATGAGCTATCTGACCTTAAGTCTGGCATTCTCTTCTTTTCTCTTTTTAGCTTCAGAAAGCTCCTTCTGATATGCATGGGCAAGATCCTCTTCCACATTGACCAACATGGCATTGGGATTTTTCAAATTTATGATAGTTTGATCTGCAACTCCCTTTTCAATGGCTTCATTAATTGCAATTACTGCAGCATGCACTGAAAAGAAGAATCCAATATTTATAAATAGGCATATTTTTCACAATCTCCTTGTACGTACCTTCAGTTCCCCATTAGTCTATACCTCATGCTTCAATTATAATATAATAGGAGCCCCGTGGCGCAGAGTGTTAAACTGCAGTACTGAAGTCAAAAGCTCTGCTCACCACCTGAGTTCGATCCCAAGAGAAGTCGGTTTCAGGTAGCCGGCTCAAGGTTTACTCTGCCTTCCATCCTTCCGAGGTGGGTAAAATGAGTACCCAGCTTGCTGTAAAGGGAAGATGACTGGGGAAGGCACTGGCAAACCACCCCCTAAAACAAAGTCTGCCTAGGAAACGTCGGGATGTGACGTCACCCCATGGGTCAGGAATGACCCGGTGCTTGCACAGGGGACCTTTACCTTTTACATGCTTCAATAAAAAATGGAAACTGCTTATTCTTTAAAGAGAAAGCTTATGCTAAAACAAATCCTTTCAGTCTTTAAAGTACCACAAGACCTCCCTTTTCTTTTGCCTTAAAGAAAACTCACTTTGGATTCCAAAAAATAATGTTATTCATACGTTAAATTTCTGTAATAACTTGAAAAACAGGTGACAAAGCTCATTTACATTTTGTTCTGCAGGAGAGGTGACAGAAATGGGGAAATAAATCTATGATTTATTTTTGACTATTTTTTCTCTATTAACAACTGCAGCATCTGAAAGGGTATAACCACACATGGAATAAATAACTACTCCAGGAAAATGTACTAACAAGAAGACAAACAAAATGAATACAACATAAAGAAACATCAACCGAAGAAAGTCATATCAAGAAGATAAGGAGACACACACACACACACACACACACACACAATCTAAACAGTGTACAGTAAGGACAAGTAGGAAGACCTGCTTTGATTTGAGCCTCATTGTTTCAGGATGAAAAAAAGAGGTTTACAAGACACACTAACAGTTTGTCAATTTCCATATGGCAAGAACTTTGCAATTTAGACATATCAAGTGAGAATTCACATGCTCAAGCTGTTTGTGTCAGTGTTGCTAGCAACCACCCAGTAAATGTTAACAAAGTGATTATTCATGGAGGCACCCATGAGAGACACAGATGTCGATTATAGTGCTATTCAAAGGCTTTTTGTTAGTTCTAAGGAAGTTAAAAGAGTCATCACGTACAGTAAAAAGCTTCAAAGTATGATGATTTTTTTTTATAGTTAAGGATGTACCAAAAGTGCTAAAAATTAACAGGATGTCTACTTGAAACAGAGACATAACAATATGTGGAATAACATTTCATTGTTCTACTTTTCTAGAATTAAAATTTAATTTAATTTAAAAGAAATAGTACATACTAGGCCACATTAGAGACCAATGTTTAGAGACCAATGGCTTCAGTTTTCACATAAAAGCCAAGAATGTTAAGCTTGTAAAATAAAACATATTATTGACTTGAATTAGAGGAGTTCAAAGTAATTTTCAGCATTATAAATCATTAAGGGTCCCTACAGATGGCATTACAGAGACAGCCAAGTTGGCCAGCTGAAGCTAATTTGCACTGTAGCAACACAAAAGACAACTGACTTGTAGTGCACACTTGAGTAAAATGACACAGATCAAAATGTCTCATTTAAAATAAAGAATAATGAGTTTTAATTGGGCTTTTTAATGTGTACAGTGTCACTGACAGTGTTTAGTTGACAAACTCCTGTTTTGTCAGGAAAAGGACAAGCCTGGCATCTCAAGCTCATGAATTCTTGTCCTGCCACTGCAGATGGAACCCAGACTGAAGACTTCTTGGTTTGCGAGAAACTGCAGTCTGTTGTAGCAGCCAGATCTGAGCACTTTAACAAATTGGGTGGGGGAGATAACACCTACAAATAGGGTTTCTCCATTAAGATTAAACTTTGGGATTAGACTCTCACTTTGTAAGCAAGGAAAAACCCACAATTGGTTAAACCAGTGGTCGGCAAACCGCGGCTCGCAAGCCACATGAGGCTCTTTGGGCCCTTGAGTGCGGCTCTCGAGGAGGAGGAGGAGGCGCACTGCGGCTCCTCCCTGCAGGTGGAGGTGGCGAGCGGCCGGCGAGCGGGCGGGCAGCTGTCGCCTCGCCTCGGCTCACGGCCCTCTGCCAGGGGGCGGAGGTGCAGGGTTGTGGCCCAGGCAGGCCGGGCCAGCTGGCCAGAGGGCTAGGGAAGCACGCCCCCTGGAGCCGGAGGGCGAGAAGCCGCGGGGAGTCAGCTGCAGCCGAGGTAGGTGCGGGGCAGGGCGGGGATGCGGGGAAGAGCGGGCCGGGGGCGCTGCCTTCTGCCCCGCCCTGTGCTTCGGAGTCTCCCTCGCCGGGCTGGCTTCGTGGAGTCCGAGAACTTTTGGCGGGGTGTGGCTGCGGGGCACCGTGTGTGTGTGTGTGGGGGGGGGTGCACGTGCAAGTGACGATAGCTTTTCTCCTTCTCGTTTGTGCATGGCTGTTGATGCACGGGAGGTTTTGCCTTGGGTTTGCTGCTCTGTAGATGCACATTACGGATACCGTTGTTCCTTTGCTCTGGTCTCCCTCTCCTTTTTCCGCAAACTCCATCTGATTAGAGGGCAGACTTTAGAAACTGGGTGAGTTTGCTCTGAGGGGGATCTCCTTTCAAACTGGCCTTTGCAAAGGAGTCTGAGAACACTAGAGAGGCTGCCTGTCCTGCCTGCCCGTTAGCTTCACCCGCCTTGTTTCTGCAGTTCAGGGCACAGAAGCTGGGCCAGGACAGCAGAAAACCTGGGGGCTGGGGGGGGGAGGCGGGGGCAGCAGCAGCAGCAAGTTTGTTTCTGCTTGCAGGCTGGGGTTTTGCCGGGAAGACCAGGGCAGTAGCCAGACGTGTTCCACGGCTGGCTGGAGCACGCCCCCTGGAGCCAGAGGGCGAGGAGCCACGGGGAGTCGGCTGCGGCCAAGGTAGATGCGGGGCAGGGTGGGGACGCAGGGAAGAGCGGGCCGGGGGCACTGCCTTCTGCCCCACCCTCTGCTTCGGAGTCTCCCTCACCGCGGCCGGGCTGGCTTCGTGGAGTCCAAGACCTTTTGGCCTGGGGTGGCTGCGGGGTACCGGGTGTGTGTGTGTGTGGGGGGTGCGTGTGCAGGTGACGATAGCTTTCTCCTTCTTGTCTGTGCATGGACATTTATGAATGGGAGGTTTTGCCTTGGGTTTGCCACTCAGATGCACATTTTCCCCATCCAGATTCTCAAAACTCAACAATAAGCCCCCCTGCAGAGTTTTGAGCATGCAGATGGGGAAAATGTGAATCTAGAGAGCGGCAAATCCAAGGCAAAAGCTCCCGTGCATGAATGGTTGTTAAAAGGCGTTTTGGCTCTCAAAAGAAATCTCAATCGTTGTACTGTTGATATTTGGCTCTGTTGACTAATGAGTTTGCCGACCACTCGGTTAAACCACAAAAACTCAAGGAACACAGTAAGTTATGGTTTCTTTCAAACCACACAATCTTTAACCTCATCTCCAGATACGATAGAAGGTGAAAGGAATGCGTGAGTCCAAGATAAACAATTATCATTCTTGTAACAAGCAAACCAGAATTTGTTCATGACATTTCAATGCGGCCATAGCAACAGGTTTACTTAAAGGTACTTTTTTGTTTTGTTTTTAAACAGAGTTTTGACTCAAGTCACATGACACACAAGTTTAGTAACTTTTAAAACATTGTATTTAAAGCATGGCTTGGAATAACATTCTACACTTAAAGCATGGCTTGGAATAACATTCAGTTGACTTACATGCAGCTTCATCTACAGAAAGTTCACTAGCAAGGATGCCTCCAATTTTACTAAAAGATGGCATCTGTATGCCATACTTCTCCAGTTCCTTCCGCATGTTACTGATTTCTTCCTCTAATTGTAAAAATAATAAAGGTTAGATAAATGTCTTACAATTTATTATGCAATAAATAACATATGAAATAGAAACACAATAATGGGGAGAATCCATCATTGTGCCTATAACTCCCAGACCAATTCCATTTGGTCTTCTTCTGTTTGGGGAACCCATGAAGATTCACTGCCCTGACCTGGATGGCCCAGGCTAGCCTGATCTCGTCAGATCTCAGAAGCTAAGCAGGGTCGGCCCTGGTTAGTATTTGGATGGGAGACCACCAATGAATACCAGGGTTGCTGTGCAGAGGAAGGCACTGGCAAACCACCTCTGTTAGTCTCTTGCCATGAAAACCCCAAAAAAGGGGTCACTATAAGTTGGCTGCGACTTGACGGCACTTTACACACACAAACATGAAGATTCACTACCTAGCATTTTTAATAAAATAGTGTGTTGTTTATATAGCTGCTACACACCCACTTCAGCAAGGATTCAAGGAGAATGGTGGGGGAGTAGGAAAAGCTAGCTGTGTAATTGGAAACTGCAATACTGTACTACCTCCTTGATGCAAGAAAAACAATTATTGAAAGTACCTGTAAAGTCTACTTTCCCCAGCAAGTCCTGAATCTGAGGAGCAATTCCTAGTTTAAACAAATATAGACTGCAAAGGAAAAAGGGAAAAGCATTAAACTGCAGAATAATTAAACCTGAAAAATATTATTAACTGTGAAAGTTCATACTCTAATACATTTGTTGATCTTCCAAGTGTCAAGAATCATTTTTCTTCTGCAAGTGTTAGACAGCTCTCATTTTAGGTTGTCCCATCTTCATGTTAACACCTGATACAACACACAAAATAATAACCAAGCCAACTCGTTTCAGCAAGAACGTAGCTTTCCTCAGAATTTTCCAGACCACCGCTTATATAAAATGTTGTATTTTTATGTAAAGAGGCTTACACGTTCCAAAATCAATTTAGACGCCACTAAATATTCTAATGCTTTTGGGTATATCTAAAATACAGACAACATTCTGAGAATCCCTCTTTTCATTTCAGCGTTGCATGAAAAACCTATTCTACTATAATTCTAAAACTGGTGTAGTAAAACCATCTGGACAACAGCTGAACAAATTCATGTCTTCATTCATGTCTCCCTGCTATGCGAAATTAACAGGCTGGTAAAGATTTGGGAATTTATTAAGATGACACAAGGGACTAATCTATATTGTTATTAGGGGTCAGAGAAGCTAAAAACTATTTAGAAAGCATAACTGAGACAAGGCATTTTACAGATCTAAAAGAAAAAAAGAGCCCTATTTAGCAAAGCATAAAATTTCAAAAGTTGGACAACAGCAACAAAGAGGCAATACATTGAAATATGAAGAGAATGAGCAAATATAGTCGCATGTTGACTTGGCTTTGTTGCTAGATGTGAGGGAATAAAGACAGCAGGAGAAAAACCTATAGAAGTTTGTGGAAGGAGCATATTTTATGTAACTTGGAGATCTGTATGAAAAACAAGAGCTCTTATGATACTGCTAGATGATTACCCTCTAAAACTCCTAATACAGGTTCTTCCAAGAGGGAATTGCTAGAAAGGTTGAGCGTAATCAGAGGAATTAATGGATGATGGGGCAATAAGGCAGATTCCCAAATCTCACTCTTTTCTAACCATTACACCACACTGGCTCACTGATTCATCTTGCTCTTTCTTACTAGTGGAATTAGATCACTTTTTTAAAAAAAAATGACTCTACTTATCACTACAATAAATTGTCCAAAACTTAATTAAGCTTTAAACTGGCACTGCTGATTCAACTAGTAAGTAATTTAATACCTTGACAAAAAGCAATCAAACAGTGTAAGCTATGATTTCCATATGGCATCCACTGCCTAGACCAGTGGTTGGCAAACCGCGGCTCGCGAGCCGCATGTGGCTCTTTGGCCCCTTGAGTACGGCTCTGCCACTTGGTTCGGAGCCCCTGCTCTCGCGCCTGCTCGCGCCGCTAGCCGGGCTGCGCTTGCTCCCTTTGCGCCGGAGAGAGCGAGCGGAGCCGAGTTTCCTGTCCAGAGCCGTCACGCCTGCGAGCGAGCGCGAGAGAGCAGGTGAGCGGGCGCGCTGTCTCCCCCCCGTAGAGAATGGCCGGGGGGAGCTCCAGGGCCCATCCATTGAAATGCGGGCCAGGATGGCTCTCCCTGAAACTGTTCCAGAAGCCGCAGCGTGCAGGAACGCTGCGGCGCCCTTTAAACCTCTTCTCGCCGCCTGTCAGCTGTTGGGCGGCAAGGGAGGGGGGAAGAGGAAGAAGCCAGCCGCGGGTGTGCCTGCGTGAGGTGCGAAGCTTTCAGCCCTGCTGGGCCCCACGCGTGCTCATGTGGGAGGGGAGAAAGGTCCTGTGTTGGCGCTCTTCCCTGCCGCCCCCCCTCGAAGGCCTGGGAGCCGCCTGAGGGGATCAAGGAGGAGGAAGGTGGCGAGGAGGAGCTGCTGCTGGAGCCTGGAGCCTGGCCTTGTTGCCGCTGGGGATCAAGGAGGAGGAAGGCGGCGAGGAGGAGCTGCTGCTGGAGCCTGGAGCTCGTTGCCGCTGGCCTCGCTGCCCCTGCTGTCATCCCTTGGGCTGGGCTCGGTGCCGCTGCCACTGGCGGGGGCCTTCGAGGGGGGCGGCAGGGAAGAGTGCCAACACAACACCTCCCCCCCCACTGTGCGCGCATCAGCAGGGCTGAAGGCTTCCTGCCTCGCACGCACACGGCTGGCTTCTTCCTCTTTCCCCCCTCTCGCCCCCCAACAGCTGACAGGTGGCAGGGAGGCCATCAGCAACGAGGCGGGGCCTCCTACTCCAGGCTCCAGCAGCAGCTCCTCCTCCTTGCCGCCTTCCTCCTCCTCGTCCCCCTCAGGCGGCTCCCAAAAGTCCAGCTCCAGGCTGCCGCCATCGTCCTCCTCCTCAGGCGCCTTTCCCCCGGCCGTTTTCGCCCGCCTCCTCCTCCTCCTCCTCCTCAGGGCGCTTGCGGAGGGCCAGGCGGCCCCTCAACAGCTGTGCGTCCGCCAGAGAAAGGCCTGCCGTCCCCCGCTGTCCTCCCCCTCCCCCCTCTCCTTTCTCCCCCTCTTCTTTCTTTCTTCCTTCCATCTTTTCTTCCCCAGTTCCTTCCTTCTCTTTCCTTTCCCAGTTCCTTCCTTCCTCTTTCTTTCTCTCTGTCCCTCCTCTCTCTTTCTCTCTCTCTCTCTTTCTTTCTCTCTCTCTTTCTTTTTTTCTTCCTTCCTTCCTTCCTTCCTCCCTTCCATCATTTCTTCTCCAGTTCCTTCCTTCTCTTTCCTTTCCCAGTTCCTTCCTTCCTCTTTCTTTCTTTCTGTCCCTCCCCCACTCTTTCTTCCTTCCTTCCATCCTTCCTCCCTTTCATCCTTTCTTCCCCAGTTCCTTCCTTCTTCCTTTCTTCCTTCCTTCCTTCTTTTCTCCGCCCCTCTCCCTTCCTTCCTTCCTTCCTTCCCCAGTTCCTTCCTTCCTTTCTCCATCCCTCCTACCTCCCTTCCTCTACTAGGGTTGCCAACCTCCAGGTGATGGCTGGAGACCTGGCAACCCTAGCATCTCCCCCCAGTGTACCTATAGTTTAATTAAGACTTTAAACTTTAATTAAAGTTTATTAAGTTAATAAACAGTGTACCTACCTATATAGTTTAAGTTTAAGAAATTTGGCTCTCAAAAGAAATCTCAATCATTGTACTGTTGATATTTGGCTCTGTTGACTAATGAGTTTGCCAACCACTGGCCTAGACAACAAGAGTTGAGAAGAACTCTAACATAGATATGGTTTACCACTAGGGGGCGATGGAATTGTGTTTTTCATTGTGACATTACTACAAAGATAAATTCACAATAATGTCACTACTGGAAAAAAGATATTTGGTACATTCTGTTTTTAGATGAATACTTACTAGCATTACATTACTGACTGATGTTTAAGCTTTACACGAATAAGCTTCTTTAAAAACATCTGTAGCTGCACTGGGAATTCTAACACACATACAAATGACTTGGGCAGGAACAAATTGCTTATAAAACAAGCATTAACTGTAGTAAGCTTTAGTAGTAAAAATTCAAGTTAAATCTTAATTTAAGAAGCATGAGCGTGGCACATAAGATTTATTAGAAAGAACGGCCTTGAGGATGAAGTATTTTCACAGTTCTGTGCACAAATACACTGAAGATTCAAGCACCGATGATATTCAGTAAGTAACAAACTAAACAAGCTGAATATTTTTAACATCAAGATTAACTACAGGTTAGCAATAAATCCATGGATTTGAAAAACAATAAAATCTCAGAGAGTTAGATATGGCTAATTCTTCAAAAGATTTTCATTGCACTGTAGGCAAGGATTATCTATACACTTCTAAATCTGTTTTCCGATATGGTATTGAGACACAGACTGCCTTTGTTGTACTGATGGATGCTGAGAGAAGAGGGTGGGGGGAGTGTGTTGATACTCCTGGATCACTCTGTGGTATCCAGTACCATTAATCATGATATTGTTCAGGCCATTGTGTCAGGATAAGGGGAAGGGGCACTATCTTGATGTAGGTACAGATCTTCTTAGTGGACAAATCCCCAAAAATTATGCTGGGGGACTTGTGTTCTTCCTGTGGTCATTCACTTGGTGAATGCCACAGATTTCCATGTTGTCTCCCATTAATTCATGGGATGAGATTAACTGGGAATGATTTTATCAGTAGGCAGAGGACACCAGCTCTGGGAATGAGATTAACTGAGAATGATCTTATCAGTAATGCAGAGGACAAGAGCTCTATTTTTCTTTTCCATCTAATTCTAAGGTGGCAGTTGAGAACCTTGCCCTGACCTGGTTGGCTCAGGCTAGCCCAAACTAGTCAAATCAGTGGTCCATCTAGTCTAGAATCTTGTCTCACACAGTACAGAAGAGGGCAACCAAGATAATTAGGGGGTTGGAATGCCTTCCCTATGAGGAAAGGCTGAAGAGTCAGGGACTTTTCAGTTTAGAAAAGAGATGACTAGGGAGGGACATGATGGAGGTTTATAAAATTATGCACAGGGTGGACAGAGCTGACAAAGAGAACTTTTTCTCCCTCTCCAAAAATACTAGCATTTGAGGGTATCCAGTGAAGCTGATGGGCATTAGATTCAGGACAGACAAAAGGAAATACTTCTTTACACAATGAGTGATTAAAATGAGGAATTCACTGCCATAGGATTGTAGTGATACCCACAGCTTTCAGATGGGATTAGACAGATTCATGGAGGATAGGGTCTATCTGTGGCTACTAGCCAAGGAAACCTCCGCATTCAGAGGCAGTCAACCTCTGAATACCAGTGCCAGGAGACTACATCAGGGGAAGGCCTCGGCCTCTATGCTCTGTTCTTGGTGCTCCAGAGGAACTGGTTATCCACTTTGTGAGACAGGACACTGGACTAGATGGACTATTAGAATTAGCACAGAGATATATGCCTGTATTGTCTTAACTCTCGATGGGAAGCCGTGTTAGTCTGTCACTAGCAGTAGAAAAGAGCAAGAGTCCAGTAGCACCTAAAAGACTAACAAAATTTCTGCCAGGGTATGAACTTTCGTGAGCCACAGCTCACTTCTTCAGATATAGCTAGGGTGTTAACGCATGGTTGTTTGTTCTACGATTATCCCGTGAATGTAGCGAATCTCTGCAGTCAACACGCATGGTCACAACATGCAAGCGAGATCAACCCACCTCCTTCCAAAACTTCCCCAGGTTTCCCAGTCCCTACTTTGCCCTGACTTCAAAGTAAGGATCACATCAGTTATAAGTCCTTGCCTGTGCGTTTCAAGGCTTGGGTCGACTTCCCACCGCCTGGCCCCAGTGGCAGCAGCACCTTTCTGCCCCCCAGGCCCCATGCTCCTCTCTCTCCTCCCACACCCTCCTCCGCCTCCCCCCTCTCTGGTCTTCCCAGCACCAGCTGGGGGTTCAGGCCCCTTCCAGGAGCCTGCAGCCTGGCAACATGAGCACTTGCTGCCGCCTCCACCCGCCACACACTTCCAGCCGCCGCCTCCACCCGTCAGAGGCAGAGCAGCTCCATCAGGCGCCCCTTTGGCAGGCTCCCCACCCACCTTCAGGTCCCTTCCAAGCCGGTGGATGGCAGGGTGGAGAAGCGCAAGGAGCCCTGCCATCAGAGACAGAGAGGTGGTAGTTCTACCAGGTGCCCCTTCAGCAGGCTCTCCACCCTTCTCAGTCGTATCACGTGTTCAATTTTTTTGAACGAAGAATTTAAAAGTGTGCAACAGAACAGGGACAAACAAATGAGAACCTAGCCATGCATTCACGATCCTAGAATGTGATTCCATCTATCCTTAAGTAGAGATGAGTGAATTAGACACACTATGGCAATGTAAATGTCAAAAGCAAGTAAATGACATTAGCAGGCGTGATTGGATTAGGTGTGATATACAGGGGGTAATAGGCATGGAGAAATTAGCACTGATACTGAACCAGGAATCCCAGATCTCTATTAAGTCCAGGAGAATGCATAGTCTTGAGCTTCATTATTAGTTGTAATTCAGCAGCCTCTCTTTTCAGTCTCCCTTTGTAAGAGAACTGCTACTCTTAAATCAGCAACTGAATGTCCTGGAAGCTTAAAATGTCCCCCCACTGGTTTCTGAATGTTGTGGTTTCTGATGTCACACTTATGTTCATTCAATCTTTGTCACAGGGACTGGCCTGTTTGTCTAATGTAAAGAGTGGAAGGGCATTGCTGGCAAGTGATGGCATAAATCACGTTAGAAGATGAACAGGAGTACGAACCTGAGGTAGCATGGCTGACGTTGCTGGGCCCAGTGATGGGGTTGCTAGGATCTATATGAGAGCAAAGTTGGCACCTTGGTTTGTTGCAGGCCTTGGTACCAGAGTCTACTTAAGTAGTTTATCATTGCGGGTGAGAACTTGTTTAGGAGACAGTAGCAACATCAGACATACTATCTCAGGGGGATTAGAGAGACTGCTGAATTACAACTAATAATGAATCTGGGATTCCTGTTTCATTACCAATGCTAACTTATCCACACCTACTACCTGTCTGCATATCACACCTAATCCAATCATGCCTGCTAATGTAATTTACTTGCTTTTGACATTTACATTGCCACTGTGTGTCTAATTCACTCCTCTCTACTTAAGGATAGATGGACTCTCATTCTAGCTGTATCTGAAGAAGTGAGCTGTAGCTCACGAAAGCTCATACCCTGCCAGAAATTTTGTTAGTCTTTAAGGTGCTATTGGACTCTTGTTCTTGTCTTAAATCTGTAAAGCTAAGAACATGTCTTGCTAGGAAAAGTTGAGGGCAGCAGGAAAAGAGGAAGACCCAACAAGAGATGGATTGACTCAATAAAGGAAGCCACAGCCCTCAATTTGCAAGATCTGAGCAAGTCTGTCAAAGATAGGACATTTTGGAGGACATTGATTCATAGGGTCGCCATGAGTCGAAAGCGACTTGACGGCACTTAACACACACAAGCACATGTACCTGGTACTAGGTTCCTTTAAGGTAAAAAAAAGATCTTAAGGCCAAGCAATTTGCATTGGCAGCCTGAAATTGAACCATAATTTCTCCTACATTTAATGGTTTAGACTATATCCTGAACAAGGTCCAAACAGTAAAGGTAAGTTAAATCTCAAGCCTGCACAGTGTTAAAATATATAAAAAATAACTGTCATGTTACCATTGCACATATATACCAGAAGAGCCTGTGTTTCATTGACCCATCTTAAGTCACCCAGAAGACATAAGTATTTAAAATCCTTATTCCACTAAACATCTACCAGAACATCTGAACAGAGATTGTGACATCACTAGAATGGAACCTAGCATGCCAGTTCTTCATAAACAGCTTACAATTAAGAGCCCCCTGTGTCCACTTCAGGAAACTGCTTCAAACTTTGCCACTAAATATGATAACAAAAATTCAGCTTTCCAGTTTAAGAACAAAATTATCTTTCCAGTTTATTTAATTATTAAATATTTACTTATTCAGTGTTATTTCAAAAAGGCATTTCATTTTGGAAGTATTAATATGCAAAGCAAAAAGGTTTTAAGCACGTCTGTCTTGAGATAGCAAGATATCAAATTTTCCAGGATTACAATGTTGTTACAACTTCCACTTATTCAGAGGCATCCCAAACTTAATTTTTAGGACTTTTCCAAAGCTAGAATAGAGTCACAATAAGGCAATAAAAAATGCATCCCTCCAAACCATTTTTACAAGCCTGAAATTGCTAAAAAATAGGGAGGCTCCCAGAATATCAAACCAAGTGCGCCCAGCCAGAAGAACAGTGTGCCACCATTATTGTAAATACTACTTTGAAGACAACCCTGAAGGACTATACTTTCCAGCCCACTGGTTAGGAGTGACCTCTCAAGCCCTGCTCTTTCTGCCTCCGCCTTCAGAGTGAGGTGGGTGGCAACCAGAGACACAGTGTTTTCTTTTGTGGTACCTTCCCTTTGGAACACCTTCTCCCTTGATGCTCGCTTAGCACCTATTTTACTTTCTTTTAGGCGCCAAGCCAAAACGCATATATATATATATATATTTTTACCCAGGCTTTTAATTAGGGCTTTTAACTTACCAGCTTTTTAAAAGGGCTGCTTCTGTTTTATAAGTAGTTTTTATGCTGGTCATGTCTAATTGCTTATTCTTAATGGCTTTTTTTTTTTTTTTTACACTGTGGTGATTTCAATTGTGAGCTGCCTCGAGATGGACTCTGAGAAGGCGACACAAATATCCTAAATAAATAAATAAATAAACTTCATGGCCTAAAAATAAGTTGCCAAATCAGGGTATAATTTCCTGCTTGAGACTATCTTCCAAGCATATCGAACTGCACAGGATTCTACTGTATAGAGATGAAGAAATCTCACATGTACTGCGCAGAGCAATCTGTTGATCCATCTCCACAGGCACTAGGCTTTATATGTACTAAACTAGCACCATGGTGCACTGCAGATACTCAGTCCCTTATCCTAGGCTGGTAACTTTAAAAGCGAATGCCATTGCAAACCCCTATCCTCATCTTAATGCAAATACGAAGGTAAATGCCCAGAGTACACATTATCTTACAGATCTGAACTGACTGTCAGTTAAGGGAAACATCAAGAATCTCAGCAATTTTTAAGTGTGGCCATCATTTAGAGCAAGAGCCCTTTGTTTTATTCCAATATGGCATGTCCATTTTGTTAATTTTAGATTGCAAAATTGTTCCCTAAACAAAATCTAGCAAATATATTTTTACAGATTGTACATACATAAAGATCCAGTGTTGTATAGTGGTTAGTGTCAAACTAGGATCCGGCAGCTGAACTGCTGACCTGCCATGGAAGCTCCCTGGGTGACCGTGAGTCTGTCTCTCTCTCTCTCAGCATAACCTACCTTAGAAGGTGGTGGCTGTGAGGACAAAACAGAGGAAGGGAGAACAATGTCCCCACTGGGGGAAAAAGTGGGGGTATTTAATTTGTTCTTAGAAATATATCTTCAACATGGCCAAATTTGTAGTCCAGAATGGTGCCATGAGCAGACAAGACAGATCTTTCTACAAACCTGGAAAATGCCCCAGGTGTGCAGAAAAATCTGAAATCTTTAAAAAGTGCCTGTAGCTTTAACAAATGAAAGCCTTCAGGCGCCATTGCTAGGCAACCATAACAGTATTGACTGCCTTCAGCCCTTGGCTTTCCAGTACTGTTCTGGCCTTTGCAAAAGAATTCATCTAGGCCAGGCCCATCAGCAACTACTGAGCGACATGACACCTCACAACTTGCATGAATCACTCAGGACCAGCTGCTGAACAGTAGTTCAACACCAACCACCCCATGAAAGCCAGTGTAGTGTAGTGGTTACAGTTGGCTGGTGGGTAGAAAGGAGAGAAGGAAGCAGGAAAGGGGGAACAGACTATAGGAGTGTTCAGGGTAGAGAAAGAGAAATTAGTGGAGGAAAGGGAAATGAGATACTCCCCTCGGCAAGTCCTTGTGGGTCCGCTTGTAAACTTATAGTTCTGGTGTACATGTGTGTGTTTATATGGGGTAGCTTTCGCATGCCTATGAGGTCTTCAAAACCTGTAACTGAACATGTTATCTAATTTCACTGATATCTATTAAAAGGAAAGCAGGAAGTTAAAACTGTAAAACTAGACAAAAACTTGAGCATAAATCTGGTTGTAATCTCAATTTACCTTAGTGCATGTATACAATATATCATCCGAGGTATGTTCTTTCTATCATAGACATCTGTGGTCTCTGGATAAAAGATCTTTAAAAAAAAACCACAAATGTTATTTTCATAGTCAATAATTTATATTGGTCAAATTAGATAAATTAATGACAATGTTATGCACTGGATCAGTGCCACACTTGGTCAAAGAAAACTGGTTCAAATTCATGCTCAGTATGATCCTTCACTGGATGTTTTTTGGCAGATCATTATCTCAGACAAATAAAATTCCACTCCATGTGCCTTGAAGAGGCAGGATACAGCACAGGATACAAATTGTAACAAATGAAATTAATATACATTGATGTTATAGAAATGGTCTCGAAAACATTGACTACTCAAGTACATAGCATGAAGGAGCCTCTGTATTAGTGTTCTTTGAAATTAATATAATTGACAATTACACAAAAGCTGACAGCTGTTCTTTGTTACAGAATATTGTATCTCACAGTATTACAAAATGAAAAACTGAAAGCCTATACTACCCAACTACATGAGGGAGTAAGAAGTTAAGATAGCAAATAATTTCTTAGATATTTAAACTTCAGAACAGATACCACTACTTGGACATATCCAGTTATGTGCTTTTATGTACATGTATGTGCATACACACACAGTAGTTTGGGGTCCAGTCTGTGGGTGGGGAGTGGACCATTCAGTGTGTGTGAGAAGAAGCACTGTGATGTTAAGGTAGACATATAAACTGACAACACTGCATGAAGTCAACTAATAGTGAGCTGTACCTTGTGACGAGACGGAGTCCAAAGGTAGTAGACAGACCAATAGGAACAATGAAGGGAAATGAAGAAATAATGCTTTGTAGAAGTGATTTCATAATTCTTGGTTTTAGGACTAGCCCAATGAGTTAGCTCATTAATCTCTACAGCAGAGAGATGCCATATAATTCCCTTTTTAGAGACTTGAGCTTCTCCTATTGTTCTCAGCCTCAATGCCAGGTCTCCTCAGCAGCTCACATCTACATGATCCAACAATACCTACTGCAGCCAGCTGGAACGTATGAGACCCTGCTCATGTTCTGCATGATACCAGCTGCCTTGGCAAGTACAAGAATTCCATCTCTTTTACTCAGACGCTTTCCCCTTCACTTTCCAGAGTTGTCATTCGATGCAAGTTCCAGCTTCTCTCCACATCAGTTGCTATGCTCCACACAGGAGTCTTCTTATTTCAGCAAACATCCAACAAATGTTCAAGGTTTAACTACTTACTTTAGGTAGGCCGATGGATTCCATTGCCCGTAGCCACTGTACTGTATTATCTGTGTGTCGGAAATGAAGACCTGATCGCTAACGGAGGAAAAAGGAAGGACAGAGATACAGTTATGTTAAATGGCTCTACAACTGACATCTAAAACCTTCCCTCTTCTACATGAAGTTTTGATCATGATCTAGTCTGTAAAAAGTAAACCACTAAACAACTATTTTTTAAAAAGCTCTTCCACATCAGCTAACTTCTCAGCTAGTCAAGTTAAGCATACAATACCATAGTTTACTTACTCTTGAGGAGTTTGGGTTTCTTAATGTACTAAAGCCAACAGCTTTACTCATAAATGGTTTGAGAGAGATTCATATTCATGGTAGGAGCACTGGGACTTTTAACTTTAGAGCGATACTGCTTAAAGCAAACTTAATGTGAAGGAAGTGTCAGAGATTGTTAATTTAGATTTATCTTGGAAAGTCAACTCTATATGAGCAAGCAATCCTAGAGTATACCAGTTAGTTATCTTTATTTATTTCTTCTAGTTGTTGCTTTCTTTCAGCACATTATGAACTCTACCCTATTTATACAAATATTCATAAAATGAAACCCTATGCATTCAGAAATCCTTCGCCTTCCTTTTAAATTCACTTCCATCTCAAACTAGAAAAATACAAATTCAGGTCTGAAGAGAACAGAAGGATCATTATCTCATGATAGTGGATGTCCTTATACATTTACAAATGTCTTGGGGAACGAAGCAGATCAAGTAACTGCCAACAATTAAAACTATAAGAGAAGTAATGTTGTAAAAATGTTATAGGACGAAAATTCTGAGATGCGATGTTTCAAATTCATGATGCATGAAGTGCTCAGATGTTGCCAAATCCATGAACACAAAATCAGCTCACTGGTATTTAACTACAACTCAATTTCATCAACAGTGAGAATAGTTCTTAAAGTGCCAGTTTCACATAGATTTAAACACAGGGTTAGGTTTTTTCTTAAGTACATGTATCAAAATTCAACATCAGCACAATATTCATAGGCACACCCTCAAGTGTGAGAACATGCACTAGTAGAGTCAGGTGCCTTATAGCAATTCATCTGCGCCAATGAACATAAGAACATAAGAAAGGCCATGCTGGATCAGACCAAGGCCCATCAAGTCCAGATGTCTGTTCACACAGTGGCCAACCAGGTGCCTCTAGGAAGCCCACAAACAAGACAACTACAGCAGCATTATCCTGCCTGTGTTCCACAGCATCTAATATAATAGGGATGTTCCTCTGATCCTAGAGAAAATAGATATGCATCATGACTACTATCCATTTTTACTAGTAACCACGGATAGCCCTCTCCTCCATGAACATGACCACTCCCCTCTTAAAGCCTTTCAAGTTGGCAGCCGCCACCACATTCTGGGGCAGGGAGTTCCACAATTTAACTATGCATCGTGTGAAGAAATACTTCCTTTTATTTGTTTTGAATCTCTTACCCTCTCTGAGAAGCCAAAAGCACCCCTTCAACTAAGGACCCTCCTTTTTGACGTTTTACAAAGGAATCTGGTGTAAATACGACTATAGCCAGCACAGTTTTTTTGTGGACGTTGATATATACCCTTCTAGGATGAACCATCAAACTTAGTTGGGTATTGTAAACTAAGCGCTATTGGTAAACAAAGTGCTATTTGTTTGCTAGGGACGGAGGAGGTCTTCTCAGGGCTGAATTTGCACTAGGGCTCAGCTCTGGCCACTGCTTTCAGTGCTGGGAACCAACTGCCAGTGATATGAAAAAATACCTTATAACGTGTTTGGTCCACATCATAGATCTTCTTGTCTGAGACCAACTTTGGTGCAAAAAACTTTGCTAATTTGGCAAGGTAAACACCATTCCTTAATCCTTCCTCCAGTTCAGTTGTGGGCGGCAGCTCTTCATTTAAACAGATCTCTATCCACCTGCAAATATAGGAAATTAATTATCAAGGGGCACTGCATCTGCTTTTATGACACACTGGGCAGTATCAGATGAATTCAACACAAAGCTTAATTAATTTCCTTTTAAAATATATGTATGTACATTTTATTAACTTTATTTTTATGCAGCCTTTCTCTCCAATGGAGACCCAAGGCTTACTTCATTCTCCTCTCCTCCATTTTTCCTCACAACAATCCTGTGAGGTAAGTTGTGTGTTACTGGCCCAAAATCACCCAGCAAGCTTCCATGATAGGGATTCAAACCTGGGTTTCCTACATCCTTTTCCAACACTTTAACCACTACCTCATGCTGGCTTTTTTTAGTTTTCCCACACAACAAAAGAAAATCAGCATGTGTTTAACTAGCATCCTTTGAGAGTGCCTGTTTTATTCAAATAGCAACTTTGTGAAGGAACACACAATAAATATGCTTACAGCAAACAAAACTGGATAAACATTCTTGTTATTACAGTCACTGTGACTATCAAGACTAGTGGACATATGTGATGTTCAACAACATTATTTTCCCACACATATAATTTCTGTTGTTTATATAAGGATAGCAAGAGTAAGAAAGTAGTAAACAGGAAAGAAAAGCAGTCTATCTCCACACATCAGGTTGTTTCAAACTAGCTATACCTTGATCCCCCTTCTGGATGCACACCTTAACGTGGTGAGGGGTTTTTTGTGTGTCAGGGAAGCTGAGAGCAATACTGTAATGGGTCTAGACTCTATCAAGAGACTAAATTCCTAGCAGAGTCACTCAAGACGCAACGGTCACAGCTGAGACACCAGACGAAGATACATCCACTCCCTAATGGCCACATCCGCAGAAGAGAACAGGCAGTTCCAGTGGGGATGGGGGCAGAGGAATCCCTGAAGGGTAGCTACTGGGCAGCAGCAGTAGTGGAAGGTGACACTGGTGGAGAATCTTTCGTAGACTACGACAGTGACACTACAGCTAACCCTGGTTAGTACTGCGCAGAAGAAGGCACTGGTAAACCACTTTTGACCAACCTTTTACCTTGAAAACCCTATGATGAGACAATTCAAAATGAAAAAAGGTATAGGGCTGGAAGATGGGACCCCAGATCGGATGGCACTCAATCTGCTACTGGGGTAGAGAAGACAAGTACGAGTAGCGCTGTTCTTAATGATGCGATTGGACTAAAGCCGAAAGGACATTCAATGGTTGCCATGAATAGATGCAAAAGGAAAGTTCGAAGATGTTCGACGCATATAATAGGAACATGGAATGTGAGAAGCATGAATCAGGGTAAGTTTCAAATTGTTAAACAAGAAATGGAACGTTTAAACATTTCACTCCTGGGACTAAGTGAATTAAAGTGGACTGGATTAGGACATTTTCAATCAGAAAATTACAAAGTGTTTTATTCAGGGAATGACAAAAAGAGAAGAAATGGAGTTGCTTTAATAGTGAGGCAAGATGTAGCAAAGGCAGTCAGGAGCTATAATGCAAAGTCTGACCGAATAATATCAATCAGACTTCAGGGAAAGCCTATCAACATAAGCATCATTCAAGTTTATGCCCCAACTACAGATGCGGATGAGGAAGAAATTGAAAGTTTTTATGCCAGTGTTCAGGAAGAAACTGATCACACACCTAAACAAGATATGCTGATAATCATAGGTGATTGGAATGCAAAAGTAGGAAACAAAGCAGAATCAAATGTTGTTGGCAGATTTAGGCTAGGAGCATGGAATGAAGCAGGAGAACGCCTTGTAGAATTCTGTGAAGACAACAATCTGTTCATTGCAAACACATGTTTCAGGCAACCAAATAGACGATTGTATACATGGACATCACCAGACGGCCAGTATAGAAATCAAATAGATTATATAATTGGAAGCAGAAGATGGAGAAGCTCTGTTCTCTCAGCCAAAACAAGACCAGGAGCCAACTGCGGTACAGATCATGAATTGTTAATATCAGAATCAAGATAAAGCTTAAGAAAAACAACAAAACATTCATAGCACCAAAATACAATCTAAGCAATATTCCCAAAGAGTTTAAAGACCATGTAAGGAACAGATTTGCATTACTGAGTTCAAGTGAATGTAAACCTGAAGAACTATGGGTGGAAACTAGAGATATTATCAAGGAAGAATGTGCAAAGACTATTCCTGTATTCAAAAGAAAAGAAAAACTTTGATGGATGGCTGAGGAAACTCTTAAAATTGCCAAAGATAGACAAGAAGCAAAAGTAGAAGGTGACAGAAATAGAATCAAAAGTCTAAGTGCAACGTTCCAGCAACTCGCACGTAGAGACAAAGAGAACTATTATAATAACCAGTGTAAAGAGAACAACAAAAAAGGAAGAACAAGAGATCTGTTCCACAAGATCCAAAAAATCAAAGGGAAATTTAAAGCACGGTTAGGCATGCTGAAAGATTAGCATGGAAATACATTAACTGAACAGGACAAAATAAAGAAAAGGTGGGAACAATACACTGAAGAACTATACAGAAGAGATGAAAGGATAAAAGATTCTTTCCAAGAAGAATCTTTTGAAGAAGAACCTACAGTTTTAGAAAGTTAAGTGAAAGCTGCATTGACAGCAATCGGGAGAAACAAATCACCAGGAGCAGATGGGATATAAATAGAGCTATTCCAAGCTACAGAAACGGAGTCCATCAAAATCTTGACAAGAATATGCCAACAGATATGGAAAACTAAACAATGGCCCACAGACTGGAAACGATCCATTTACATTCCAGTTCCCAAGAAAGGAGACATCAAAGATTGCAGCAACTATCAGACCATCACATTAATTTCTCACACAAGTAAAGTGATGCTCAAAATTAGGGCTGTTGAATTAAAAAAAATTCGGTATAGTTCGGATTCGGCTGAATTCGGCCCATTTAGATTCGGCATATGCCGAAGTCCGAACTCCCCCGCTTCGGGTCTGTGCAATTCGGCGGGAATCCAAAGTTCGGAAAAAAAATTCGGCCGAATAAAGCCATTAAAAACACAACCGCGCCTTTCCACGGCTCTGGGGGGGCATTTTTGGGGGTAAAGGTCCCAAACTTTCAGAGGAGCTTCAAAGGACGCTTCTTGAAAGACCCCCCAGTTTTGTAAAGATTGGGTCGGGGGGGGCTGAGATATGGGCCCCGAAAGGGGTCCCCCCACGCTTAATGTGTATCTCCGAGCAGAGCTTGCCGCCCACGCACAAAGCTCCCAGCCCCGACAAACAGCTGAGAGCAAGGGCGGGGCAGGTATGAAAAAATTTGCAAAGCAATACAACTGCAAAGCAACACAAGCACGCAATGCAACACCTTTGCAGCAGTTCAAAGCAACACCTGACACCTGGGAGTTTGCATACCATGGAAAGGGACAGAGGCAGCTAGCTATGCATAATGAGCAAGAAGGGGTGGAATTTCTCCTTTTGCATTGGACTTGGGACCAGGCAGATGCATTCTTTAAGTCACCATTTGAAAACCAGTTTTGAGCAAGTATCAAAATAACCTAACTGATCTTATGAATGAGGGAAAACCTGAAGACACAAAACTGAAGCCCCCCCTCAAACCAGGGAGAGAGAGACTGGAGGGGGAACACACACCCCAGGCAGAACCGGCAAAAGCCCCCTTTGGCTCCCCCCCACCCAAAGAAACTGCTCCCTCCCAACACACACACAGAATCTGCTTTCCCCCCCCCACACACACACAGAAAAGAAAAATTATAGATTAAAGCCCCCAAAGGGGTCTTACTGTGGCTGTCTTCTGTTCCATCAGGAGGGGCTGGGAGGCTGGGTAATCCAATATGATTCCATTTGTATCCAATATGAGATCCATATGTATGCATCTCTCGAGGGTGATCCATTCATCCCAATAGGGAAAAGGGGAAAGCCCATATCTCGGGCCCCCCTGACCCAATGTTTACAAAACTTGGGTGGTCTCTTAAGAAGCCTTGTCTGAAGCTCCGCTGAAAGTTTGGGGTCGGCACACCCAAAAATGCGCCCCCTGCAGCCACGGAAAGAAAAAAGGGGGGAGCCCATATCTCGGGACCCCTTGACCCAATGTTTCTGCCCCCACTGAACCCATCTTTACAAAACTTGGGTGGTCTCTTAAGAAGGATTGTCTGAAGCTACCCCCCAAAAAGGGCCCCCTGCAGCCACGGAAATGGAAAAGGGGGAGAGGAAAAAGGGGTGGAGCCCATATCTCGGGGGGCCCTGACCCAATGTTTACAAAACTTGGGGGGTCTCTTAAGAAGGCTCATCTGAAGCTCCGTTGAAAGTTTGGGGTCTGTACCACCAAAAATGCGCCTCCTGCAGCCATGGAAAGAAAAAAGGGGGGAGCCCATATCTCGGGACCCCTTGACCCAATGTTTACAAAACTTGGGTGGTCTCTTAAGAAGGCTTGCCTGAATCTCCACTGAAAGTTTGGGGTCTGTACCCTCAAAAATGCACCCCCTGCAGCCACAGAAAGGAGCGAATGTGAACAAGCACCCCCCCACACACACAGAGGAGGATTTCCCTCTCTCTCTCCCCCCCCCCGGCCGGGCTGCACATCAGCTGATTCCTCCAGTATTCAATCCTGACTGATTGGCCAGAAGGAGACCCAGCTTGGCCACCGATTGGCCGGGGGAGGAGAATGCTGCTTACTGACTGTTATGCTGCTTACTGACGCCCCGAATTTGCCGGATTTATTCGTGAACTCCCGAACTCGCTGAATTCGGCTCCCCGGTTGCCCGCCATTTTTGAGTTCGGTTCGTCCTGAACTAAAACCCGCCGAATCAATTGAAATTCGGCTGATTTTCAGTTCGGCCCGAACCGAATCAACCGCCCTACTCAAAATCTTACAGCAAAGGCTGTTACCATATATGGAACGAGAAATGCCTGATGTTCAAGCTGGTTTCAGAAAAGGAAGAGGCACTAGAGATCATATTGCAAATATACGCAGGTTACTGGAGCATACGAGAGAATTTCAGAAGAAAATCAGCTTGTGTTTCATAGATTACAGCAAAGCTTTTGACTGTGTGGATCATGAAAAGCTATGGCTGGTTTTAAAGGAAATGGGTGTGCCACTACATCTGATCATTTTGATGCACAACCTGTACTCTGGACAAGAGGCCACAGAATGTGGAGAAACAGAATGGTTTCCAATTGGCAAAAGTGTCAGACAAGGATGTATTTTATCTCCCTATCTCTTCAATCTATATGCAGAACATATAATTAGGAAAGCTTGGTTAGATTTAGATGAAGGTGGGGTGTAAATTGGAGGGAGGAACATTAATAATTTGAGATATGCCGATGACACTACATTATTGTCAGAAAATAGTGAAGATTTGAACCAACTACTGCTGAAAGTTAAAAGAGAAAGTGCCAAAACAGGACTACAGCTGAACATCAAGAAAACTACAAGAGAATTACACAACTTTAAGGTTGACAATGAGAAAATTGAAATTGTTCAAGGCTTTCTAATCCTTGGCTCCACCAACAACCAAAAGGGAGACTGCAGCCAAGAAATCAGAAGGAGATTGAGACTGGGAAGGGCAGCCATGAAGGAGCTAGAAAATATTTTTGAAGTGTAAGGATGTGTCACTGGCCACCAAGACTAGATTAATTCATGCCATCGTATTCCCTATTACTATGTATGGGTGTGAAAGCTGGACAGTGAAGAAAGCTGATAGGAAGAAAATAGATTCCTTTGAAATGTGGTGTTGGAGGAGAGTGTTACGGATTCCGTGGACTGCCAAAAAAACAAATCAGTGGGTTATAAATCAAATCAAGCCTGAACTGACCCTAGAAGCTAAACTGACTAAACTGAGGCTGTCATACTTTGGACACATTATGAGAAGACACGAGTCACTGGAAAATATAGTCATGCTAGGAAAAGTTGAGGGCAGCAGGAAAAGAGGAAGACCCAACAAGAGATGGATTGACTCAATAAAGGAAGCCATAGCCTTCAATTTGCAAGATCTGCGCAAGGCTGTCAAAGATAGGACATTTTGGAGGACTTTCATTCGTAGGGTCGCCATGAGTCGGAACCGACTTGACGGCACTTAACACACACACACACACACACATATCTTGATCAAACTTTCCTAAGTAGTCCCATATCTGAATACACCCATATGCTAAGGGAACAGAGATGCTACTCGGATTCTTAGAGCAAAACAAGTTACATCCATTAGTACCCCAAAAAGCATCAAGTTGGTGCCTCTACTCACAAGTATCCATCACAAAAGTATTCCTTCTTTGGCTGCAAGACAGACAGCCTGTACAGGCTTCCAGCTGTTTTGGTTCACCGTGTGTTAAACTAGTTGTGTACACGTATGGCCATCATCTGAATTCATACCTCGATCCAGCTTCTGGCGTGCCGCTGAAAACCATTGTCAGTGCTGGTTAGCAGAAGCATGATAAAAGCCAAGTGGATTCAGCTTCAGGCAGCAGCATATGCACAACCGGCTCACTGTGGGCTACAACAGCTGGCAGTCAGCACAGATTATCTGTTTCCCACCACTGCCAAGTTCTGAAGTGGTTGCGTGAATTGGCACTCAATGTTAAAAAACAAGGGAAGTACTTGCAGGCATTACAATATCTGCCCAATGTTTAGGCAAGAGGCACCTAAGGCAAGAGGCGTCAACACCTACAAATATAGACGTCTAGTGACATTGAATTACTCTTTTAATTCAGCCCACTATGTTTATACTTAGACACACACTGGAATATATCCTAAATCATGACATCTGATTAATATGGAAAAATACACAGACACCAGATATGACAGATATTCTCTAAAATAAGCAGAAGACAAACAGGAAGGAATTAAGTATGCCGACACCTGTGAACATTCAGACTTTGTATAGAATGGTCTGACTTTAAATACAGCTGTACAGAAAGCAGAGCAGAGACGTGCAAAGTTTAAGACTACCACAGTAATCCACATATGACTGCAGTCAACTATTGGAATGAAATCTACTAAAAATACCAGCGATTCTATTTCTATGAATACTAGAATTGAATTCCTCATTAATGCCATTGCCGTATAACCAGGAAGGAATGATCATGTAGGCTGCCTTGTTAATTGCCTTTTCAAATCTCCTATCTATTTCAAATGCATATATGTAATATGGATTTCTCTCCGTCTTGAGAGAAAATGGCTGCCTTGGGATCATTAATTCTATTTACGAAAAGTTTTATTCCTCTGTGTGAATCATCAGTCATTTCACAACATGCCAGAAGTGGGGAACAGAATCTGCGCTGATCTTTCTCGGGTCCCATTTCTTGGATCAATGGTCCAATCCATGACTGAGCTGAGCTGCACTGCCTCTCAAAAACTGAAAAAAAAGAGAGGACACTCTTGACTTTTATAAACTTAATCCCATGTTGCTTGATTGACTGAGCTGACCCACTGCTTACTCTCCATAATTTTCCAACTCTTAATATCTCAACTGTGGGATGAGGAGGTCACTGTAAGTTTACCTGAAAATCAGCAATCAGTTACCAAGTGCAGGGCTTTAGCTAATCACCACTGGGTTCTCTGGCTAAAAGGCTGCATTGCTAGCTTTTATAACTTTGCCAGCAATGCAGCCTTGGTTCATAATTTATGAAGATACAGGGACAAGGACTTGAGGGGAGGGCTTGTTTTGAGGATTTCTAGATCACCACAGGTGGCCATCCACATCACATCTGATAGACCACCTCAATTCTCAGCACGTTCATGTGGAAGCAGGTGGTCCTTTAAATACCATGACCACAAGCTGTTTAGAACTTCAGTGTGTCTGGAAATGAACAGGCAACCAGTTAAACTCTCAAGACTGGTAAGGGATGATCCTGAGAATTAGCACTTGTCAGTTGCCTGGCATCAACATTTGCACTAATAAAACGGTTGTCAAGGGCCACGTATAGTAAGTACATTGCAGTAAACACAGTTCCTAATGGGACTGGGATGTAACTTCTCATTAACTATGGAATTAACAAGTAAGTGTAACAAGAACAAACTTTTCGGTACCACCCTCTTATTAACACCAAAGAGTCAACCATCATATTAACAGTCATTACCAAGCCATTATACTGAGCGGCTGTCAGCAGCAGCAAAACATAGAACAAGAATAATCAGATCCTCAAGACAGATAGATATAGAATTGGAAAATGACCGGACAAAAATATCAAGTGTTTAGATAAAGGAACAACAGGTTCCTTGAAAACTCATCCTGGATGCCTGTTCTCCCCCATGTAATAATGATGGTTGCTCTTCACACAGTGCTTTCACGTGACTGCACAAAATTCTACATTGGAGTGTCACGGTATTTGGTAGAGAACTTTGGACTAGAGCTAATGCACTTTTTATAATGCAGACAGGCATTAGCTATATTTGACAAAGTGTATATTTGGTCAGTGTAGGGCTATATCAGCAACTTTCCAGTTTATAACATTGATCTGAAGGGATGGAATACACATTTATCTGTTGCGGTACTTTACTGGCAAACGCCTTCTTTTGTATTTTGCTTGTAAAAATTCCAAAAGGCCACAAGGGCCATTTACAGGTGCCAACCATCTGCTCTAGTTTAAGACAATATACAGAGAGAGTATCTGCAGAACTCTAAACAATTCAAACTTTTCTATTCGTTTGAAACAGTACAGTTAATCTCATTACAGAAGAGGGTTCGGATGACACGTCTTGTATTCCTGTACTTCATATGACCTCCTTCAAGTAGGTGCTTTGTTCACCTATACTCCAGGAATTCCCAGTTAGTTTTATCTCCCACACACACACACAGATTTCATAAATAAATTGAATAAACTAAAGCTGACAGGCCTAGCTGCCACTAGTAACACATACTCACTAACCTAGAAACAGTTACATGAATTGCACCAAGAACAAAACCTTAAAAAATGATCTCTAAGTGTGGAAAGTATTTGTCACTGAACACTGAGCTGTTTGCTCACAATTTGCCTGAGCATTCACATAGAGGACATATGATTAACTACCAGCTTCTACCAGTGAAGACTGTCCAGTTTATGCCATCTGCAGAAGTTGTAACCACCTAAAGTTCTATACATGAATATGCCTGGAGTATATTTGGGTGTCATTTGGACGAAGTATAGTCCCAAGAGTCATACGATCAGATTATAGTGTGACAAAGGTAAGAGAGATCACATGCATTCATCTCCTGAGCAGATTAGTCTGAAACGTGTCAAGTGTCATTTTTGGGCAACATGATATAGTAGTTAGAGTGTTGGACTAGGATGTGGTAACCAGAATCCCTATTCTGCTGCAGAATCCCTGGGTAACCTTTGAAACTAAGAGGGAAAAGAATGCTCTTGTAAGTGGGAGATACAAGCATGTTTCAGAGGTAGGTCACTGAACAGAAGCAACAGCAACAGCTTTGTATACCTACGGCCCACAGAAAAATTAATGGTGCTAAAATATAATAAAAGACTTTTTTCCCTGGATTACTGCTCATCACGACTCACTTTACATGCCATGTAACTTGACGCTTTCTCAGATATGGAGCCTTTTATATTTTGCGTGTGGGCTTGTGCCATCAAGTCACAGATGACTTATGGCGACCTCGTAGGGTTTTCAAGGCAAGAGATGGTCAGAGATAATTTGCCATCGCCTGCCTCTGCATGGGCTGAGAGAGTTCTGACAGAACTGTGATTGGGCCAGCAGGCTTCATTTGGAGGAATGGGGAATCAAACCCAGTTCTCAAGATTAGAGTCTGCTGCTTTAACCACTATACATCGCTGGCTCTCCTTTACATTTTAGCCAACAAGAATGAAGTAAAGATTTCCTATCAAGTTGTTCATTAGTGCCAGTTAATATATTCACGTAGATAAGAACATAAGAACATAAGAAAGGCCCTGCTGGATCAGACCAAGGCCCATCAAGTCCAGCAGTCTGTTCACACAGTGGCCAACCAGGTGCCTCTAGGAAGCCACTAACAAGACGAGCGCAGCAGCACCATCCTGCCTGTGTTCCACCGCACCCAAAATAATAGGCATGCTCCTCTGATACTAGAGAGAATAGGTATGCAGCATGACTAGTATCCATTCTAACAGCCATGAATACCCCTCTCCTCCATGAATATGTCCACTCCCCTCTTAAAGCCCTCCAAGCTGGCAGCCATCACCACTTCCTGGGACAGGGAGTTCCACAATTTAACTATGCTTTGTGTGAAAAAATACTTCCTTTTATCTGTTTTGAATCTCTCACCTACATCTGCACTACAATGCCAATATAAGTATACAATAAAGAGAGAGCATAGCAATCATACATTTGGGGTGGCAGCGACTGTCATGATTGGAAAGGGAAAACTCTAAGAGAAACATGTGCAATCTTTTAGCCTCCATTATCAAAAAAGTTGCTATCAGCCATTTACTATTACCATTTACTGCTCTAATAAACTTTAGAAAATGCCTTCAAACAGGTGGAACAGAAATCAATACATCTTGGTCGATGAAATTAGAATTATAAGGCTCTGTTCACACGCTTGAACTTTTGCCATATTACAAAATTAATTCTGTACCCAGAAAGGCTAAACACACTTTTTAAAGGGAACGCGAAGACTCTTGAGAAGCTTAAACAAAACACTTGCAGGCTATTTAGACAGGTGCTCAGATGGAATTTTTGTGGACTATGTATCTCAAAAACCTACTGAAACAGCAAAGATCCTATAAAATACCTCCCCCAAACCTGCAGATCTATTCAGTTTCTTCAAGCATAATGCATACATGATGCAGAAATGCCAGATTTAAACTATGATATCGTTGAAAGGAAGCTGAACAGTCTTGAGGCAGGATATGAGAAACCACCAATGTCTATCTAAAAGGAGAAAAGTCAATTTTCAGTTTTGCAGCTAGCCACATGAGAATCCAAGATGAGCCAATTTTCTCTGGAGCTGTCTAGAGGCTCAAAGTAGATGGCAGAGCTCAGGCACAAGGAAACAAATATTAATCCCCAAAAGTTCTTCCAATCTACATAAATTACACTATGAACTGTCAGTAACTATAAGATTTAATGGAATAGGATGGGGGGAAAGTTACGTGATAAAAATTAGTGAAATGTTTTCCTGTCTTGATTTTTAGATGCTAAGTAACAATTGTGGAGGGCAGAAATATTTATTTTAAAAATCCTCAAACAAGAGAAAGTGCCATTTTTGTGAGAATAGTTCTAGCCACTGGGTCCCCTATTTATTTTTGGACTGTAAGTAAGATCTCAAGTATTACCACTGCTTTACTGTTAACCTATGGTTGAACAGTGAAGAAATGGAGAAATACACTTGCTAAGAGCAGTCTGCAGATCCAAAAACTCTTAACTTTATACATTTAACTTTATCTAACAGCTTAAAATAGTTTAAAACATACCTTCTACTCACTTTAAGCAGCCTAACGTTAACTGGATGTTTGCTCCAAATTTGACAGGGAATATGGATATCAGTTCATCCAAGTTTCAATTAATCCAAGCTGTAGATGCCGAATATAAGCCACACCTATAACCAATGACTATTTCCAGGGGGGAAAGTACTTAGATAAAGTATTCTAAGCCAACTTTTACTTGAACTCTCCCTGTGATCCAATAAGAGAGAGAGAAAGAGAGAGACTCTCCCATTCCATACTTTCAAGTGCTTTTAGCTTTCCTCCCATTTCTCGTGTCTTTGATACAATTTGGTCTTGGCTATCTGTATTTATTTAGGAAATGTATATGCTGCCTCTCCAGAGTCCTGCTTGCTGCTAGACAGACAATATAACTGAAACTGAAATTTCAATCTTAAGTGTTTCTTTTTCTTCTACGCCAGTACAAAACTTCACCTTTCAACACTATTAAAAATGAAAAAGCCCCATTAGAAACAAAAGAAAAAGCCCCCTAGTATTTTACACAGATGAACTCATTCACAGTCATGAAGGGCCTGAGACAATCCCATTTCACAACAGTGTGTTATAAAGTATATCATGGTGGCTAGCAGGCCGCCCCACTCCCTATATGGTTTATTCTGCAGAAAGTATGAAGTTTTTGTTTTAATCCACATCATACCAATCAGAATGCTAGCAGGGATATGGACAAGGTGGTAGGAGATTTGGTTCCTTGCCTATAACAGATCCTTCAATAAGGAACTTAAACAAGACCCCCCCCCCCCATTTGATAGCAAAAGCAACAAATTTGCCAAGGTGCCAGTAGAACAGACTGGTCCAACAAATGAGCGGAGCCACATGCTAAGTTGGTAGGTCAAAAAGAAAAGAAACCTTTAAGGACAGTATTGAAACAGGGAAATTCCCTTTGAACCAAACAAAGGTCAAGAAACATCTGAAGTTGCAGAAAATTGTGTCCACCACATTTCCCCCAAAAGAATTATTTAGTACGTTTCCATATCCTTTAACATTCCATCTTGAGGTGAGAAATGGACACACCAGATCAAATAGAAAGTATCAGAAGGATATGCAGAGAAATGTGTTTTATTCTGGAGGTTTGGATTGTACAAAACCCTCACCTTTATACGAAGTGTCTCTATTTTAGCAGAGAACATGGGCAGAGTCAAGGCAATCACACTCAGCCAGGCTTTAGAGATGCTAGCAGTCTCCCAGGGAAGGAAGGAAGGAAGGAAAGAAAGAAAGAAAGAAAGAAAGAAAGAAAGAAAGAAAGAAAGAAAGAAAGAAAGAAAGAAAGAAAGAAAGAAAGAAAGAAAGAAAGAAAGATTTCTGGAAAAGACTTCTTTGACCTGCAGGGTGGTGGGCAAAGAGAGATAATTAAACCCCTTGGCCCAGTGGAGGGAAGGCCTCTTTGGTGATTCCACCTAAGGAGAAGTCTTACACCTCTGCTTTTGCTGAAGGCCACCATTGCTATGAGGAAGAGGCTGGCTGCCTTGAACAAATACGCCCAGGTAATGGGAAGCCTTTAGAACACTGTAACTTCTAAATTAGCCTGCCTTAGAGCATTTTATAATTTTTGATGCTGGTAGTTGTTCTCTGTACCACATACACCTTAACCATTCAAACATACTATTTGAAACGGGCATCAGGAGAAGGGATGGCATTCAGGTGGCAAGCTGCTAATCCCCCAGTGGTGTGCAAGTGAAGTAAACTGTCCCTGTGGTAACCTTAGAACAGCAATGCCGGGGAAGGAAGCTGGGAGTCCTGGTTCTCTCAGAAGATAATTCCCAGGTGGTGGCAGTAAGTGTACTGACAGAGGGAGAGAAAACCCCCTCTGAGGGTCGGGAAAGCCAGGAGAGTGGCATATTGCCAGGTGGAGACTTGGACGGCTACTGGTGTTCAGAAGCCTTGGAGGGCAAGGCACAATAGGACCCGCAGGTCAGTGGGGTTGTTTTGCCACAGGATATACCCAAGTTTTCCTTGAATCCAGTTACATTATTTGTTCTCATAAGGTCAAATGTTAATATTTCAGTCCTTCTGCTATATTTTAATCCAAATAATTGGAATTGCAGCTATGGTCTCTCTTACCTGTCGGTGACCATGGAATCCCTGATCGACCTGTCTCCATACTAACAGTTTATGGCTTACATTCTTGAAGAGGAGGAGGGGACAAGAAGAGGGGAATAGTGTGTAGAAAAATTCTGAATATGTACAGTTTCATGATACGATTTGTGAAAAGCTGCAAGATATTTAAGTGGTGTCTCGACATACAAATCCCACTGGTCCCAGCTTATTCCAGTTCTGCTTAGGGCTTGTAAATATCACGATGATGTAAGATACATAACTTTCTGGCAACCAGCAATGACAGACATTTTCCGAAGCCAAGGAGAAAATTACACTAATGTGCGAGTCAAAGATTTTTATTGTTCCAAGAGAAAAATAATAGTGTCATCTGAGATTAAGTTTTATGCTCTTTGCACAAAAATTGCGCACAATTACTGAAATGCTGATGGCTTGATCACAAAAAGTCAACTTTAACAAAAGCAAGCTAAAAAGGTCAAACAATTTATACAGAATTCAAGAACCATGAAGAACACACAGACTAGGTTCCAACTACTTGAAATACCCATTCAATTAGAAAGAATGTTTTGATGACTTCATACTGCTCATAAATTCCATCCACACACCAGGACAAAAGATTAACCAGGGCAAAACCCCTCTCATCCGCTTCAGGGCAATGTGAACCAAGTTCAGAAAAGAAGATTTTGATTTGATAAGCAGTGCCAAACAAATTAAATAGCTTTAGCATCAAACCCATACCAAGATAGGCCATGTTGTGCTTCTTTGTATCATCAGAAGACTAAAGACCTCCCGCTCTATGCTGAGACCTACAACTTTCCATCCACTCCCTTCAAACCTGCCCCACCACTCCCTGTCCACTGTGCATATGCAAAGTGCCATCAAGTCACAGCTGACTTATAGTGACCTCTGGTGGTGTTTTCAAGGCAAGTGTTTAAGCAGAGGTAGTTTGCCATTGCCTTTTTATGCCGAGTCTTCCTTGGAGGTCTCCCTTCCAAGTACTCATCCAGCCTAGCTTCTCAGATCAAGATCAGGCTATACTATACCATTCCACACACCCCTCCCCACCCCGCACCTCCTAACCTTTCCCAAAAGGTTGCCTAGGAGTAGCAAAAGCAACAACGAGATCCCATGTTGAGAAGACCGCTGGCAGCATGCATGGGACTATGGGAAATGTAGTTCTGGTGGTCCTGGATGCTCTCATGCATACTTGGAGAAAGTTTTAGGACCCACTGGAAGCCTTGCAGCAAGTCTCTGTCTTCAATGCCACAGAAATGGGAAAGTGTAAAAGAAGAGGGCAGCAGAGTGAATGTTGCACAGCAGGGAGGATGTGAACAAATGAACTCTGAACCTCAGGAGGGGTCTTGGTTTAAATTTTTCTACAGACTTGTAGAGAACAGGGGACCTTATTGCAGAAATTTGTCTTTCAAGCCCCCTTTAAGAACATAAGAAAGGCCCTGCTGGATCAGACCAAGGCCCATCAAGTCCAGCAGTCTGTTCACACAGTGGCCAACCAAGTGCCTCTAGGAAGCCACAAACAAGATGACTGCAGCAGCACCATCCTGCCTGTGTTCCACCACAACCAATATAATAGGCATGCTCCTCTGATACTAGAGAGAACAGGTAAGCAGCATGACTAGTATCCATTCTAACTAATAGCCATGAATACCCCTTTTCTCCATGAACATGTCCACTCCCCTCTTAAAGCCCTCCAAGCTGGCAGCCATCACCACATCCTGGGGCAGGGAATTCCACAATTTAACTATGTGTTGTGTGAAAAAATACTTCCTTTTATCTGTTTTGAATCTCTCACCCTCCAGCTTTAGCAGATGACCCCATGTTCTAGTATTATGGGAGAGGGAGAAAAACATCTCCCTGTCCACTCTCTCCAAACCATGCATAATTTTATAGACCTCTATCATGTCTCCCCTTAGCTGCCTTCTTTCCAAGCTTGAGAGCTGGTGTGGCGTAGCAGATAGGGTGTTGCACTAGGATCATGTGAGACCCAAGTTTGAACCCCCTATCTACTACGGAAGCTTGCTGTGTTACCCTGGGCTCATCACAAATTCTTGGCCTGGCCTACCTCACAGGGTTGTTGTTGTTGTGAGAAAAAGGGAGGAAGGGAGAATGATGTTCTAAGTGCCTTTGTCCCAACTGGGGAGAAAAGTGGGATACATATAAATAAATGCAAATGTGTCTTTATTTTGAAGTCTTGTGTCAAGGGCAGGACTTGTGAAGGAGTTGAAACCCCATTTCCTGGTCTCTCCAACGGCTGGCTCTACACCCCCTTGCTCCATCTTACCTCTGCCTTCGTTCATCGCTGTCTGCTTGCTTCCTGATCATCCCCAATGTTTGCATGCATTCTAATATGCCCCCAAAGGCACCTGATCTGCAGCCCCCCCCCACCCCCATGTAAGCAGAAGTTTACTGATTTCTTTTTCAGAGTAAGATTCTTCTACAAATGTAGAGATTTTCTGGGGTTCGCAAAACCATAGCTGTGGTTGACCCCACTATACAAATTTGTCTATCTACACATGGCCAGACCCTATGTAGTAGATATAGGGATGACTGAAGTCAGCCTGTGCCACAATTTCTAGTACTTTTATTACGATCCACTGAGCGTCTCTCCAAGCCCATAGGAGTTAACTGCAAGCCTCACAAATATGACCACAGTTAAGAGTTAATATAGCATAGCACGATTTTGCATGGGAAGCTTTGTCCCCGTGCCAAGAACAAAGTCCACATAATAATCACCCTCTGGCTGCTACAGAGAAGTTGGTTTGCCTGAACACACACACACACACCTACCTCTGAGAAATAGTAAGTGAAACTTTGCAACAGACACCAGAAAACTGAGGAAAAAGTATGCGAGCATCTCAGCCATTGCACCACCAGACTCTCATATCAAGAATTTACATCCCAGCTCTATTCTAAAGCCATGTTAGAGACACTTCTGTCTTCCAGATGACCTGATACATTTATCGAGGCAATAGAACCAGTTCTTACTAAAATTTTCCTATGTCTGCTCATTCACTGAGTAATGCATAAAATTGAACTTTGGCACTTGCTACAGGACAACTTGCATTTTAGAGCTCAGCTAGTTCACTTAGGAGACCTCTTATATGAAGAGCATTATGTAATAATTTTCCTTGTACCTACCACACTGTTATATCTTTCTGACATTTGGCAGAAACAAAAAAACTACTTTCTAGCCTTTCAATTCCAGGACGCAGTACAGCATGCTTAAGTGTTCTGGACTCCTGCCACAAAGCATCTGGTTTTCTTCCAAACAGAAAGTCCCCGAACTACACATCGTATCAGGTTAGAATTAATCTGACCTAAAATGCAGGGGGGGGGGCAGATTTTGTAGCCCAATTGAATTACGCTGAGAGGAGGATTGGGAAGGAACAAAGCTAGCTTCAAAACCCCTTTTCATCTTGAAAACTGTCCAGTCCACCTCAGACGACTCAGATCAGACAGGAAAGGTTAACTGTTGCTGAACAATAATCACACCAAAGCACAGCAACATACAACACACACTCTTTATGTTTTTTAAAGAGAGATTTAGATTGTAAATATCAGAAGCTGATTCACCCACTGGTGAACCTAAGGGAGTTTGTTTCAGAAGAAGAGGAAATGAAATTTCTGCTGTGTCCCCCATCTTTTGTCTTTCCCAAGTTGCTAAATTTTGCTCAGTGGCTATTAAGGTCCGTTTGAGAGAGATCATTAATGGTACCAACTAACTTTGAGGTAAATTTTAGTATAATATTTTTTATCGCAACTATTTTATCATTTTAATATATTTCTGTTAAGATATGGAGAAACTTTTAGATTTGATACCTGGTATGCTGCTCTGAACTCCTTGGAGATAAGGCAGGCTATCATTATGAAGATGAATTGCATAACTGGTGACATTACTACCTGGACCTAAGGACCAAATCATGCTGCCAAAATCATGCAATAAAAGCCACAAAGGCAATCCTGTGATACAAAATTTTGGGGAACAAGGAGAGCATCGCCCTTGCCTCTTCCCTCATCATCACACATTTATCAGCATTCCTCCAACTGAGCATCCTCTTTGAATAAAAAATACAAGCTGCAGACCACTGAATTATATACAGCAGAACTAAATAGGTTCATTTCAACTGATTCTATTTTCTAACAGAAAAGGACTACATAAGACTTTATGATTTGATGTCACACAAATCAACTAGTACCTTCCTAGCTATGAACTGATGTTCTTAGGCCGGCTGTAACAGTTGGGTTTCATTTCCAATTCATGTGTACTTTTACAACACCAAATGTATGCACTATGTTCTAAGGGACCAGATATATACTCTGGCATAGAAAGAGACCAGATAATTGTATGAATAATTCAAAGTTCTCTCCCATGAGTTTATGTGTGGATTAATGAACACACTCCAAAATCATTTTCCACTGAAAGACATTTATCAGTGTTCACTACTTACAGCATTTACTTTGGCACTTTAGCAGTATTAATAATCAATGACTATGCCCTGATCTGGATGGCCCAGGCTAGCCTGATCTCATCAGATCTTAGAAGCTAAGCAGCATCAGTCCTGGCTAGTACTTGGATGGGAGACCATCAAGGAATACCAGAGTCGCTATGCAGAGGCAGGCAATGGCAAACCACCTCTGTTAGTCTCTTGCCCTGAAAACCCTATGGGTTACCATAAGTCAGTTGTGACTTGACGGCACTTTACATACACATACATCACAAGATCTTTAAACTCTGCTTATTCCAAGGGTAAAGCAGTGATTTAGAAATTGTCAATAGAAAGCTTAAGCATATTTACAAATTAAAACTTGTAAACTGCATTAAATTCAGCCTACTTCAAGCATCCAGGGCAACTGCTCAACTCCTGTGCAAAAAGAGGAAGCAATCTCTCAAATTCCTCTGTGTAGGGACAGTGACTCCTGTAACAAACCCTATTCTATTCCTACCTGCACCAGCCATGTAAACAAGTTTTTTTTAGGGGGGTGGTCTGCGATCCCATGCAATGTTTTCCTATAAAGAAGTATCACATTTCAAGTAATCTGGAGTTTTGGAGGCCAAGCACCAGTTGAGGTTTTGCATATGTGCACATTATCAGATGCTAATTTACAGGGGAAATTATAATCATGGTATTTCTAGCCTGACCTGACACACAGCAGTAAAATTAGCATTCATAATTATCACAGTTGATAAACAAGGAGTAGTCATGGAAACGCCATAGGAATTTGATGGAACCTTATCATCATCAGAAAGGCTGAGCAAAAAGTACACCTTTAGCTGGTACCAGAAACCTGGCACACTTTACAACATCTGAATATCTGTGGGGAGGTGCTATAACAGAATGAGCTCTGTCATGCATGGCCACCCACTTCAGTTTAGACAATGGTGGAGCATGATGTAGGGAGGATGGCCAGCATAACAGGATAAGTTTACCTGGGAGTAGGAGGTCCTTCAAATACCTTCATCCCAGACCATGCAGAACTTTAAAGATCACAGCCAACACTATGAATTGAGTCCAGAAGCAAATAGCTGTGTAAATTCTTTAGCAAACATAAAATATGCATCTAAATCATACCATAAAGTAATCTTGCCACTGTATTTTGGATCAAAGTTTCCAAGCAGCCCTCAAAGGCAGCCCCCATATGCAGCACATTGCCATAGCCTAGTTTGATTATAAAATGGAAAACTGGTCAAGTAATCTCTCAAAAAAGGCTGCAACTGGCAAACTAACTGAAACAGGCCAAATGCATGGCATGTCACAGAGGAGATCTGAGCCTGCAGTTTAAACATGGATCTCATAGCAATAAACTGCAAACCTGTTCTTTCAAGGTGTAACAAAGTCCAGAAGCGGCTGATTCCTCAATCTCTGATTTGGTATTCAATCAACCAACACCTCCATTTTATTTGGATCTTCAATTTATTGGACCATTACCAATGCCAGGCTCCCTTCTGAAACATCTTCAGAAACATTGCCCCCCGGCAATGCTAACTCTAAATTACTGAATATACCCCAGCAGTTTCTTGTAGATTTGAAATAGCATGGGGAATAGAATCAAGTCTTGCAGTACCTGCCATGTAGATGCCATGGATCTGAGCTATCCCCCAACACCACTATCTGGTACTGGTCAGAGAGACAGGAACAAAACAAAAACTGTGAAATGCACTGCCAACAGCCATTTCTGACAAACTGTCCAGAAGGGTATCATGGCCAAAGGCACAACCATGGAGAATTTTAGTAGAATTGGCAGAATTGTGCTCCCCTGTTTCTCTCCAGGAAACAGCAGTGTCCATCAGAACAATAAAGGCACTTTCCATTTCAAAATTACTCCCCAAACTGGATTAGATATTAATACTGGAAGTGAACAGAACCAGTATGGATAAAGCCACGGTTAATGCAAACATGAATCCCTGCCCCCTAGGGTCATGACTTCTAGAAGTTTGGGGAAGCATGTTTAAAATGTCGGAAACTTTGAAATGTAACACACGTTCTCGCTCAGAGGGAGAAGGACATCTGTAGAATGGGTGTTTTCCGTTCCTCGTTCTCCGGGAGGCAGGACTCAAAACTCAACTTCCTGTCCCTTGAGGGAAACGCCCCTCCTTTCAGTTTTGTTTCCTGCCTCGTCGGGAGAGCAGCCTAGAGTCGCAGCTCTGCGCAGACCTACTAGATAATAGAAAATAATCTGATTACTTCCTCTTCTTCTTCTTCCTCTTCTTCCTATTCTACTACTATAATCACTTATCTACTACTAATTATCTATCCCTAATTCTGTCCTAAATTTAACCTACATTAGGATACCTGCCTTCCCGCCATTCCAAGATGGCGGACAAGCAGCCCGATCCCTTCATAGTCCCGGGGGATCTGGACCCGGGTCTTTTGCAGCCCACTCAAACTTCGCAGGAGCAGCCATCCTGCAGCTATACCTTCGAGGCTAAGGGTAAGCAAAAAGGGGGCCCCGGAGCGGGAAAGAGGAAGCGGACCGGCAACTCTAAAACTGGCAAAGCTAAACGCCTGCCTAAAGCCGATCGCACCTCTCCTTCTTCCACCGCGCCTACAAGCGGGAACAAAGGGAAAGACGCGGCGGCGCCCGCCCCGCAGGCCGCCCCAAAAATACGAGCCGACCAGACGGGCGGGGGAGAAACAGCAGCACACGCCGCTTCGGGTTTTGTAGCACGCGCCGCCGATATTCAAACCGCTACTAGCGATTACGGCACGGCTATCGCCCCTCCCCTCTCCATGTTTGGAACCGGGGAACATTCAGCGGCGTCTGCCGCTCCTCCCTCCTTCAGCGCACGGGGGATTACCCAGGCGGTCGGCGTCTCGCCAGTCCCTTCCACCGCCATGCTCCAGGGCGTCTCGCCCCTGCTCAATCCCAGCGCGCTCATGGGCGTCTCGCCTCCTCCCCTCCCAGGCGTCTCGCCTCAAAATATACCCGGCGTCTCGCCTCAAATCGCCTCTGGCAACATTCTACCAATGAATCCTACCTTCCCCCCACCCCCCCTGCTGGATACTAGCGGCCTCTCCTTTCTAAAAGCAGAGCTCTCTACCTTATTTAAGGAAGCCCTCACTGAAGGCATCAGAGCAGCACAAATAGCCTCCCCACCTCCATCCATCATGGCTGGGCACTCTGCACCCAGACCAGAGGAGAGATCCAGAGCTCAAACACTGGATCCTTACTCCAGTCAATTAATAGGGAAGGGACGTAGGACCACTGTTGCTACTCAGGACAATGTCTTGCAACAGACCACCTCCCCTTTTTCTTCTGAAGACGAAGGGAGTGACAAAGAGGAGGGCGAGTTCTCTTCAGAGGGCGAGGAGATCCCTGACCAACCAAAACAAAATAGAATCTTTAATACTGAGGAATTTCCCCTGTTAATAACTAAGACGCTTGCAGCGTTGGACCTCTCAGCAGAACCTGATAAGCAATCAGAGCAGCAAAAGAGAGGATCCAAGGAATTTTTCCATATGCATGAAGCCCCAGACAGGACAGTCCCTGTCCCAGACTATTTCCTGTCCTTACTAAAGGCAGAATGGGACAAACCGATGGCAACCAAACAGGTCCCCCTAGCCACTAGAAAGTTATACTCTATAGCCAATAGCACAGCTGATCTGCTACAGGTCCCTTTAGTGGAGTCACCAGTTACAGCTCTACACTCTTCAGATCTGGTCACTGAGGAGGGTTTAGTGATGATCAGAGACCCAGCTGATAGGAAGACGGAATTAGCATGTAAGAAGTCTCATCAGGCGTCTGCTCTAGCCATAAGCTCCTCCATAACATCGGCCCTGGTTTCCAGAGCGGCCATCATATGGACTCGCAAGCTAGCTCAACTTATTCCGGCAGAGGAGAAAAATGCCCAGGAGGGATTGTCAAGAATTCTGAGAGCTGTGTCCTTCCTGGCAGACTCTACTCTAGATACGATGACATTCGCTGCTAGAGCCATGGCTACCGCCTCTTCCGCTAGAAGGGCGCTTTGGCTTCGACCTTGGCAGACAGAGCACAGATCTAAATCAGTCCTCATGGGATATCCTTACCAAGGGAAGAGGCTTTTCGGAGATAAACTGGACTCCATCCTGGTGGAAACCAGGGACAGAAAGAAGATGCTTCCCAAGAGTCTACGCAAGGACCCCAAAGGTTTCTCATCTAACACATCCTTTCGACCCTACCATACCCTCCAGCGGTTCAGACCAGAACAGAGAAGAGGCAATTGGAGTTCCAACCGTGGCTCCTTTCGAAGAACAGGTCGATTCTCTAGATCCAACAGATTCTCCAACTTCCAAGGGGAAAAAGGAGACAAGACTGCTCGCCAAGGCAAACAGTGATGCCAACCCACCTCCGGTGGGGGGCAGACTCACTCTATTTTACCCTCAGTGGGAAGCCTCCCAGCCAGACCCTTGGGTGCTTCGGCTAATACGTCAAGGCTATCAAATCGAATTTTTCAGACCTCCGTCAGATCGGATGAGAGTTTCACCGACCTCCAAGAACAGGGACAAACAACACAGGACCTCCCAGGCCATCCTACACCTTCAACTTATCAAGGCCATAGAACCGGTCCCACCATTGGAACGCTCCTTGGGAATCTACTCAATCTTCTTTACCGTGCCCAAGAGAGACGGCGGATGGCGTGCCATACTAGACCTCAAACACCTAAACAGGCACGTTCTCAAAAAGCGCTTCAGGATGGAAACCCTGAAATCCATCGCGGAGGCCCTAAGACCGGGAGACTTCCTCACCTCTATAGATCTGACAGAAGCCTACCTTCATATCTTAATTCACCCTCAACACAGAAGATTTCTAAGGTTCCAGTATCAAGGTCATCACTACCAGTTCCGGGCGCTCCCCTTCGGTCTGTCTTCAGCCCCACGAGTCTTCTCCAAGGTGCTGGTGACAGTGGTGGCACTGCTACGAAAAGAAGGAATACGTCTACATCCATATCTGGACGACGTACTTATTTGCGCTTCATCCACCGAGCAAAGCTCACTGCACACGCAAAGGGTACTGGAATCCCTAGAAACTCACGGATTCATGATAAAGTTCAAGAAGAGCCATCTAGATCCCACTCAAAGACTCCGTCACCTAGGGGTCTACATAGACACGACAATCAACGCTCTCATCTTACCAGAGGACAAGATTCTCAAAATACACTCCATGGCCAAATCTGCCTTCAAATCCAGAACCGTAAGCCTCATGACCCTGGCGAAGTTACAGGGCCACATGATTTCCTGCATACCAGCTGTGCAATGGGCTCGCCTCAAAGCAAGACCTCTCCAGCGGTTCCTCAGAGCCCATCAGAAGCACATCATCCAGAAAAGGGACAGGTACCTAATCCTATCAAAGGCGGCCAGGTCCAGTCTCATCTGGTGGACACAACCAAACAATCTTTCCAAGGGTCTTCAATACATCAGACCCACCCCTTTGCAGATGTTCACAGATGCCTCCCTCTTAGGATGGGGTGCAACTCTACTTGGACAACCGGCGCAGGGGTTGTGGAACCCCTCCGAGCAGAGGCTACATATCAACATACTGGAAACCAGAGCTATATTCAAAGCCTTGCAACATTTCCAAAAACAACTGGTGGGCAAGGACCTGATGATCAGAACAGACAATGTGAGCGCAAAAGCTTACTTGAACAAGCAAGGAGGCTCCAGGTCATCGGCTCTCCACCGGGAAGCCACAGCAGTGTTGCTATGGGCGGAAACTCATCTCTCATCACTATGTGCAGAACACATCAGGGGAACCACGAACATACAGGCGGACTGGCTCAGCAGGCAACACCTAGACGAAGCCGAGTGGTCCCTCAACCCAGAAGTCTTTCCCCTCATCACTCGCCGATTCGGCACCCCACTAGTAGACCTTTTCGCCTCCAAGACCAATCACCAGCTCCCGAGATACTTCTCCAGGTACCAACAACCAGGGGCGGAACAAATCGATGCCCTCCTCTCCCCTTGGCCACAGGGTCTTCTGTATGCCTTCCCCCCCCTCCCTCTCATCCCGAGAGTCTTAAGGAGAGTCCGGCTTCTCAAGGCCTCAGTCATCATGGTGACTCCTCATTGGCCCCGTCGTCCATGGTTCCCGTCTCTGATAGAACTGTCCAGACACAACCACTGGAGGCTCCCGGACAGACCAGACCTTCTGATACAGGGCCCGATTTGCCACCCGGACCCGAATTGGTTTCAATTAACCGCATGGCTATTGAACGGAGCAGACTGTTAGACAAGGGTTACAACCCCGAGATCGTGTCCACCATTCTTGCGGCCAGACGGCCATCTACCCAACGGATTTACAACACCACATGGAAAGCCTTCGCTCGCTGGTGTAGACGGAAACACCGAAACCCCCTGAAACCACGCGCAGTCGGCATTCTAGCCTTTCTCCAGGACGGTCGCGTTCAGGGTCTGGCGCCATCCACTCTCCGCAGACAATTAGCAGCCATCGCAACTATAGTTCCAAAAGTTTCCGGATATTCTCTAAACAAACATCCCCACATTAAGTCCTTCCTGCGAGGGGTCAGCCTTGCCTCACCTCCAGTCAAACACAGATTCCCCTCATGGAGCCTCCATACCGTCCTCACGGCCCTCACTAAACCACCATTTGAACCACTCACTCAGATAGGTCTAAAGTGGCTACGCATGAAAACCCTATTCCTAACAGCGGTCACTTCGGCCCGCCGAGTATCAGAGCTGGGGGCCCTGTCAGTTAGACCAAACCTTTGCATTTTCCACAAGGACAAAGTAGTCCTTAGACCAGATCCTTCCTTTATCCCAAAACGCAACAGTCAGTTTCACAGGGAGCAAGAGCTAGTCTTGCCTTCCTTCTGTCCTAAACCTAAGACCATAACGGAAAAGGCCTGGCACTCCCTAGACCTTAGAAGAGCCCTCCATATATACATAGAACGCACGAAAGCAATCAGAAACTCTGATTCACTATTCATTAATCTCACAGCCCCTAACAAGGGCAAACCTATGTCTAGGGCATCCATCAGCAGAACCATCACACATTGCATCTCACAGGCATACAGAGAAAGCAACCTTCCCATTCCTTCAGGGGTCACAGCCCACTCAGTCAGGAGCGCGGCCACCTCCACCGCCTTCGATAGAGGAGCCCCACTGGAGGAAATATGCAAGGCCGCGACCTGGTCCTCCATTTCCACATTCGTGCGCCACTATAAGTTAAACGTATATGCCTCTGCGGACGCCGCCTTCGGCAGGCGCATCTTACAAAGTATACTCCAGGACGTCTAAACCCTACCCGGGCCGGGACAGCTCTTGTATGTCCCATTCTACAGATGTCCTTCTCCCTCTGAGCGAGAACGAGCCTTGGCTACTTACCGTGAAGGCTTCTTCTGCTCAGAGGGACGAAGGACATCTGGCCCACCCAGACGTCCTATCAACTCGATTGGAAGTTAGCAGACAGTTCCTTAATGCTCTACACTACAGGGTCTCCTCCTAAACCCTGTGATAGTTGCACGTTCTTAGATAGTTGCACGTTCTTAGTTTCTGTCGTTATTCAGGTGGTTATCCTCCATCTTTAATATTTATGTTTACCTATCCAACTTGAAATGTATTTACTCGGAAAGTCTTTAAACTGAAAGGAGGGGCGTTTCCCTCAAGGGACAGGAAGTTGAGTTTTGAGTCCTGCCTCCCGGAGAACGAGGAACGGAAAACACCCATTCTACAGATGTCCTTCGTCCCTCTGAGCAGAAGAAGCCTTCACGGTAAGTAGCCAAGGCTCGTTTCTTGCCTTAATCTAGTAAATCTGAGCATATTACTCATCGCTGTCATTTCAAATGAAAAACAGAAATACCAACTAGATTGCAACAGCGTCCAAAATCACGAATAAAAAAGCAGGCATTGTTTCAAGGCTTGGAAAGTGTTGTTCATTTTAATACACATCCCACATCTGGTGCTAACAAGCAAGCACACAAGAACCAGTTCAGTATTAAAACAAGGATTGATCTGTAAAGCCCAAGGTTATTCTCCACAAAACCCAGCTCTCAAGAATTCATATTCTATCAGGTAACTGACACTAGGCTTCCGATGCTGAAGACATTCACCCATTAAGAATTACATTTGCTTTCATGAGCTACTGGAAAGAAGGTTCAAATTACACAAGGAAATGTATTTATTTGATAATGGCATTTATTCGCTGCTTTTCTCCTTCAAGGGACCCAAAGTAGCTCACAGAAAATGACACAATACAACACTACAATAAAACAAACAAATGAACAGATTCAGAGATGAACCTATTTGCCTCACGCAGGCCCTAGCCTGCAAGTTAAGGGCCAAGTGCCCCTTGGCTTATGACCAAGTACCCATGCATTAAATACTTAAAAGGAGCAGACCATAACCATATGTCTTTGATAACCAACAAAGTAAAATGCTTGTAATCCCTAGCAATACTTCTATATTGTAAAGATTGCCGACACGAAGAAACATACTGTGGTGGGGTCATAGCCCCTGCTGTACCAGAGCGACCAGTACCAGCCAGGACACCAAAGTATTCCTGGACTGTTGTGCTGGAATAAGTCATACTAGTACATATTTTTAAAAGGTAAAAGTAGTCCCCTGTGCAAGCACTGGGTCATTACTGACCCATGGGGTGACGTTGCATCATGACATTTACTAGGCAGACTATGTTTATGGGGTGGTTTGCCACTGCCTTCCCTGGTTGTCTACACTTTACCCCCAAGCAAGCTGGATTCTCTTTTTACCAACCTTGGAAGGATGGAAGGCTGAGTCAACCTTGAGCCAGCTACGTGAAATCGATTTCCGTCGGGAGCAAATTCAGGTTGTGAGCAGAGCTTTTACTGCAGTTTACCACTCTGCGCCATGGGGGCTCTTTAGTACATATTTAGTTACCAATTAATCTATGCCCATCTGTTGTTAAGATCACTTGCAAGAACAGTAGTCCTTTATCTTATTTTGCTTCCTCGTAGTGATCACTGCTATAGCAACATGCTTTACAAAATATTATGAGCTGCAACACAGAAGCCAAAATTATCCCTATTTCCAGAACTGAACAACCTTAGTCTGACTTGATTGTATGACCAATAGAGTACAAAGGAGCTAACAAAGTACTATGGTAACCATCAAATGCTGCAGTCTGGTAATGCAGTTTCAGTAAAGGGGGGTGTCTCTTGCTCGCTTACAACAACAAACCCAGTATCATCAGTATTATCTGTAAAAATATCAATGTACACCCAACTTATTTATTCCTTTTATCAATTTCTTATGATACCATACTTATGACATGCAACCCTTAGTGACAAGATCATTTGCCTTCTCTGTTGTAGCTCATTCTTTGTGGAATGTATTGGCAGGGGAAGTTTGGAAGGCTCCCACTGTGTCTCAGTTCTGTAAACTTTGGAAAGCTGCAGTATTCCAGCAAGCTTTTGGCACCTGATTTAACAATTCTGGCTTGTTGACTGAGAATTAGAACACTGGGGCTGTCTCTCATTAGAGTGTTGTCTCTTAGTCATTCTAATAGATTGTAATTTTCTGTACTTTCATTGCTAGCTACTTCAAACAGCTGTAAAGAAACAGGATAAAAATTCTTAAATATGGATTTAATTTAAAATATTTATAGTTCACCTAACTGACAGGTTTGAGGTATCTTGTAACACACCACAGTATAAAAAGATGATCAGTCAACAGTAATCACAGCTGTATTCAGGTCTCATTGATGTTTTCCAATAGTCTTCAGAGGCAGTCCCATCTATATTGTTAACCTAACCTACATGTTACCAGAGTTTGAATAAATGCAATGAAATTACATTTTGAGGAAGGGCTGCAGCTAACATACCAGTTCAAGGTGGTTAAAGGCACTCTTCACCATGGATGACACTTGGCCAGCCATCTGTAGGTCCCCCACCAGCTGCAGAGTTGATCCTGAGGGGACATATAATCCCAAATTCCTAATGGCTGGTGAGCCATTTTGCCAACCAACCTCAGTCTTCCCTAGGTTGATTTTCCTGGCCCCCATCAAGCCCAATATCAACTCCAGACATCTGTTCAGAACACCAAGAGTCACACTTTAATTAGATGAAAAAGGAGTTGGGTGTCAAACAATATGCAGAAGAAATCATCACCCCAAATCCCTGAATAACCTCCCCCAGCTTTTCATACAGCTGCCAACTAGAATGAGAGAGAAGATGGAACCTGTGGAACTCCATAACATGAATGCCAACAAGTAAAGCAGTACAGATTCTCAGCACCAGTTTCTAGAACTTTATCAGTAGAAACACAACCCACTGAAACTCAGTGCACCCAGTTTCTTTCCCAGATGTATAATAGGATACCATGGTTAATGGCACTGAGTCATCTAGGAGAATCAACATGGTCACACTTCCCATCTATCACAGCACACATTGCCCAACAGGGCAACCACAACAGTTTCTGTACCAAATCAGATTGATGATCTTGATTAATTTTATCTATGAAAAACTGGAGTTGAGCATCACTTGCTCAAGAAGAAGATAACTGCTAGTTGCCCAAACTCTTTTAAGGTTTAGAGTCAACTTATGAAGTGGCCTCCTAGCTAAGTCCCTTTAAAGAAGCCGAGACAAATCCCTTAATCAAGCATGAAATTAACTCTTGGACCCAACTGGATACTCCACTTTAACTAGATAAGCAGACTACCTGTATAAGGGTCAAACACATAAGCAGTAGACCACATTTCTTACAAGTATTCAGGTTGCAGCAACAGAACGTACAAAATAGAGGCTTACAGTAAGAAAAGTGTATGCAGCTTTTCTTGTTTCTAAGCTTTTGACCTTGGTAGAGGCTGAATCTACCCTCCATCCAGAGCAAGCAGGATTTAGAAGAGATTTTTCAGCCCTTGATCACTGCCTTATATTGTACCATGTACCCAACAGACTGTCTTTATGCAGCATTTATGGACCTTCAGGCAGCATTTTAGTTCCTAGATAACACCTTTGGGGCAAATTGGCCAAAACATCAATACAAGGCATCTCTGGCTAATTTTGAAGCTACCGTATATACCCGTGTATAAGCCGACCTGCGTATAAGCCGAGGTGCCTAATTTCTCCCCCAAAATGGGGAAAAATTAGGCACCCGCGTATAAGCCGAGGGTCGGCTTATAACCCCTTCCCCCCGCAGGCTTACCTCAATCCAGGTGCGCAGGCCGGCGCAGGCCGGCAGGGTCCACGCTGTGCCCGGCAGGGGCGGCAATGGGGCCTCCAGAGGCCTCTGGAGGCCCTCCCAGGTTGGCGCCGGCTGGCAGGAGTCTCGCTGCGCCCGGCAGGGGCGGCGACGGGGCCTCTGGAGGCCCTCCCAGGCCGGCGCTGGCCGGCAGGAGCCTCGCTGCGCCCGGCAGGGGTGGCGACGGGGCCTCTGGAGGCCCTCCCAGGGCGGCGCCGGCCAGCAGGACCCTCGCTGCGCCCGGCAGGGGTGGCGACGGGGCCTCCAGAGGCCTCTGGAGGCCCTCCCAGGGCGCTCCTGGCCGGGGGAAGCCACGCGGGCACGGCAGCAATGGTGGCGGAGGCGGCAATGGCGGCGGCGGTAAGTTCCCCCCTCCCTCCTCCCTCCACTCTCCCCCCTCGCCCCTCCCCTACCGTATTGACTCGCGTATAAGCCGAGGCCGGCTTTTTCAGCCCTTTTTTTGGGCTGAAAAACTCGGCTTATACGCGAGTATATACGGTATGTGAGAATTCAAGTGCCCAAATGCATTGTGGTTCAGAAGGCCAGCTGTCTGCTTTGAATTCTCTTTTGCAAGGTGTTAAACAAAGACATCTTTTAGCTCCTTTACATTTTAATATTTATGTGAATGATATGATTCCTTTTCTTCAAAGGCCAACATTCCATGCACCTGTTTTGACTAATTATGACATCCATGTTGTGTTGTGGTTATGACACTGTGTTATTACCAAGATCAGACATTGAACTATGGAATTATGGAAAAACTAAAATAATGATTTCCTCAAAAACAAACCAATGGATAAATATAGGACTTGGGCCATTAGTAATGAGAAAACAGAATAAGAGGCCCATTTTAAATATCTGGGAGTAACATTGCTTGCTTGGAAAACTCATATTCATATTCACTCAGCCACAAAAATTGTTAAGGTAAATATAAAGGTTTTGTTTTTATTCTGAAAGGTGGGCAGTATATGCCTGCAGCTATTGAGGCTGTTCATGCCAAGATGATCCCACAGGTTTTATTTGGGGCAAGTATTTGGATTAATGGAATTTGAGTCCAGAGATTGCCTACTTCACAGGTCCTCAACCTTTTTGAGCCTGTGGGCACCTTTGAAATTCTGTGGGTTCAGCCACAACATGTCTGCCACAAAATAGCTACGGCAGGAAGTGGAGCCAACCACAAAATGACTGCTGCAGCTTACCTTCAGTCACATATTGAAGATTCTTGTGCTATGGTGGCAGCTGCTGTCAAAGCCAAGTTATAAAAATCTGCACAGCCAACCACATCTCTAATGGCCAACCAGCAACTGGTCCTACCCAATTACTAACACACTTAGTTGGCATCAAGAAATGTGCCAGTGGAGCTCCACGGCACCCACAGGCACCACGTTGAGGATCTTTTATCTATTTCCTCTGTCGGATAGCAGTTGTATCCAGCTGCGATGCAGGAAGTGTGCTTAGAGTGCAGTTTGCTCAGTATTCTTTGGAGTCTAGGGCTTGGATAGGCCCTTTTAAGCTGAGATTGAAGCCTTTTTTCCATTCCCGAGGCCCTGGGGTGTCTCCTGCATCTATCAAGGGACAACACTTTTTAAAAATATGTGGGAAAAGCCTGTGGATAATAGACTTGATCCCCTTGACCTTTCCCTTACTATGCTTAGGAAGATGAGTTGTTACAAAGTGCTAAAGTTGGTTAGGAAGAGTGTAATTGATCCTGTTCGTATTTGTACAGAGTTTTACGAAGGCATGTATGTCCTATCCTTGTGCTGGGGACTCTCCCCTCTTCAACCCTTCCCTTGTATTTGAATCTTCTTACAACTCGTTGCTATCACCGCACATTTATGCTAAGCATTTTATCTATGAAATGCCTTAATTCAATCACATCATGCACCGAAGAATTTTAAATTGCCATCTTGAGGTGCGAGACTGACAAAGCAGTATACCACTTGGATCAACTTCACTGGAAAGCTTTTTGTATAGATGTGATGGTGACAGAGAAGTTACATGGTTTGCCATCGTTAGAGTAAGGAACAAAGTGAGTGCTACTATATAACCTCTCACTTGCACTCAAATTGCCATCCCAACCCTATTTATTTGTTCTTATGGTCACATGCTGCCCTAGAGGTCCTTGTATCAATACACAGCTTCTACGGACAAATTTTACACAACACAGGCAAGGGAACAGTGTGCGTGTGGGTGTATTGAGCCACACAAACTGTCATCAGTGAAGATTTCCCTGAAATTGCTTCCAAAATAGTCACATTCAGGGACCAAGATGCAGCTGCAAAAGAAACCACACCAAAGGTTTTGTACCGTTCGAGAAATAACACAAGACACTGAGCAGGAACTCATATTTGTGTCTTGTGGTCCAACATGTTTTCAAATCTGGTAGCATGCACTTTCCATATTCCACCAGAAACATACAGGAAAGGGGTGGATTGGTAGACTATTGTAATTACAAGCTATAATAAAGGCTCCTCTTTAAAAAGGGATTTTTCAATTTATTAATTTACACTATTTATAGTTGGTCTTTCTCACAGACTCAAGGCAGATTACACAATGTAAGGCAATATAATCAATAAGATGAGACGTCTAATAAGCTATGACCACAGAATTCTGAAACAAAGCATAAGTATTGAACATATGTTAAACAATGCAGAAAATAGTATTACTTAAATAGAAAACAATGCAACAAGAGCAAGACAATACATACAGAAATAGATAATACATACTAGTCACAGTAGGATAATCCACAGTCCTGGTCCCTTTATTAAAGCACCTTCCTGAACCATTCCATTATGATATAGCCCTATGGCCTTTTATAAAAATGTCCTTTGGAACAATTCTGTTTTACACAGTTTGAGGAATGCCACAAGCATGGGAACCTTCCTGACCACCTCAGGCAGGCCACAAGATGGGGGCCACAACAGAGAATGAACATGTACTGGCAGGCAGGCCACAAGATGGGGGCCACAACAGAGAATGAACATGTACTGGCAGGCATTGGCCTTTGCGGGGTGGCATCTACAGAAGGCCTCTCTCTTTCTGGTATCCAACAGATATTTTATATATGGGGCTATCTTTTCTGATTAGTCAGAACATTTGTTGATGTTCTGAACTAATCTACATTTTCTCTGCATCATATTAAACAGCAGAAACAGTAATAGCTGCAATATAACAATAAAGGACACAATATCTAAAGCTTAGACACGTATAGTATTTCAAAGACGTAGTGTGCCTGGAAACTTGGGGAAATGGCAGAAGCGTTATTTAAAAACAAAATAATAAACATTTGCATTTACAGACAATAGTAGTTGTAGCTGTCTAAATACTGTATTGCCTCACAGTTCACATTGTCTACTAACAAGGCCAGAAACACACATTTCCTACTATTGTTTTTCAAGTGTACACAATGAGGCAAGAAAGAAAAAAAATAAAAATACTCAGAAGGTTGCTAGAACTCATTACTATTTAATCACTTTTCTAAAGATCCTTCCCAAGTGACCGCTATATTATGTAGCACACTGAGCCTTTTCTTTTTTTTCTTTCATATATGTTTTCTAGTTCCTTATATCCAATTGTTCTATGTTTCAGCAATGAGGAAGTACATTCAGCACCCAAACACAAACCCCAATGTTTTTTAAAAAGGAAGCAAACGTTTTATCCCAACAGCCATTCAATGCCAGAATTGCACAGACAGCGGCAAGTGATTAGGAGCTTTAGAGTCAACCTTTTTGAGCCTGTGGTCCATCTACGGAACTTGGAGAGGGGATGGTGAGAGGCAACCCAAAATGGTAGCACCGCCATTTGAAGGCAGTAAGGTACAGAGTGAGACTGGTCCAAGGTCACCCAATGGACTTCATGCCTAACTGGGAACTCTGCTCTTTTTGGTCCAAGTCCACCATTCTACACAATTTGAACAATTCCTGAAAGCTTAAGTTTACTAGGACAGATGTGTATTTTTATAATACTTTCATACATGTATGTATTTGTAAAAGAGACTAAACAGTAATTTTAGGCTGTTATCCTAGAGCCTCAAATGGTTGTAGTTTAATACAAACACAAAATAAAACCAGATTCAAACAGCATTATAGAGCAAGTGTTCATAAAGCAGAACAGGAGAAGAGTTCCTGCTCCTAAATGAAGAATGCCTCTTCCAATTCCTGCTGGGCTTGGCCTACCTTTGCCTTTAGAGGACGCCAGATTGCCATTAATAAAGGTAGCCAAGAATATTCTTGACTTCATGGGAAATGTGACCAAGGTCCAAATCTAGTCTTGTAGTGATGGACTGAGGTACTTATTTCAGACAGTGATGGCTGTAACAGAAAGTTCATGCCAGAAGCCTTTGTAACAGCACTGTGGATATTGGGGAGGGGGGCAGGTCTTAACAATGTAGGGAAGGTGCTGTATGATGTACTTTACCAGTTCAACACTTGAGCATAGCATTATGAAGACTGAAGTTTTGCTGCCCTTTAACCACAGGTTACAATGACACAATAACAATTCTCACAGACAGTAGCAAATTCTTGCCTCTTCCATTCATCATTTTCACACTTTCCCCCCTGAACTCTGAGAGGTATGATGTATTTTTCTCTGTTCCACGTGCAAATACTAGTACAACATAGACTCAGGATGCAGGTAAGCACCATTTGATTCTTAAGAGATGTTGGTGTTTTAACAGCAAATGTTTAACTTGCCAACAAGTTTATTTGTCCCACTATATAGACCAGTGATGGCGAACCTTTTAGAGACCGAGTGCCCAAACTGCAACCCAAAACCCACTTATTCATCGTAAAGTGCCAGCACGGCAATTTAACCTGAATACTGAGGTTTTAGTTTAGAAAAAAAAAACTCATACGTTAACATCTTATGCTCACAAGCATAAAATGATTCAAACAAAGTAAGGAAAGCAATCCCAAGTGCTTTAATTGATTTAAAATTATTTGGCAGAGAATTCCACACTTTAAGGATTTCATTTTCAGAACTAACTGTACTATCCTTTGTCATCCATAAAATTAAATCATGGCAATGACTGACAAACACCATTTTGCCCATCTGCATTCTCAAAACTCTGCAGGGAGCTTATTGTTGAGTTGTGCATCTGAGTGGCAAGTCCAAGGCAAAACCTCTCTTTCACAAATAGACACCCCCCCATGCAGTTTTGAGACTCTGGATGGGGTAAATGTGCATCTCAGTGGCAAGTCCAAGGCAAAACCTCTCTTTCACAAATAGACGCCCCCCCCCCCATGCAGTTTTGAGGCTCTGCATGGGGTAAATGTGCATCTCAGTGGCAAGTCCAAGGCAAAACCTCTCTTTCACAAATAGACACCCCCCCATGCAGTTTTGAGGCTCTGGATGGGGTAAATGTGCATCTCAGTGGCAAGTCCAAGGCAAAACCTCTCTTTCACAAATAGACACCCCCCATGCAGTTTTGAGGCTCTGGATGGGGTAAATGTGAATCTCAGTGGCAAGTCCAAGGCAAAACCTCTCTTTCACAAATAGACACCCCCCCATGCAGTTTTGAGGCTCTGGATGGGGTAAATGTGCATCTCAGTGGCAAGTCCAAGGCAAAACCTCTCTTTCACAAATAGACACACCCCCCCATGCAGTTTTGAGACTCTGGATGGGGTAAATGTGCATCTCAGTGGGATGGGGTAAATGTGCATCTCAGTGGCAAGTCCAAGGCAAAACCTCTCTTTCACAAATAGACACCCCCCCCCCATGCAGTTTTGAGGCTCTGGATGGGGTAAATGTGCATCTCAGTGGCAAGTCCAAGGCAAAACCTCTCTTTCACAAATAGACCCCCCCCCCATGCAGTTTTGAGGCTCTGGATGGGGTAAATGTGCATCTCAGTGGCAAGTCCAAGGCAAAACCTCTCTTTCACAAATAGACACCCCCCATGCAGTTTTGAGGCTCTGGATGGGGTAAATGTGAATCTCAGTGGCAAGTCCAAGGCAAAACCTCTCTTTCACAAATAGACACCCCCCCATGCAGTTTTGAGGCTCTGGATGGGGTAAATGTGCATCTCAGTGGCAAGTCCAAGGCAAAACCTCTCTTTCACAAATAGACACCCCCCATGCAGTTTTGAGACTCTGGATGGGGTAAATGTGCATCTCAGTGGCAAGTCCAAGGCAAAACCTCTCTTTCACAAATAGACACCCCCCCCATGCAGTTTTGAGACTCTGGATGGGGTAAATGTGCATCTCAGTGGCAAGTCCAAGGCAAAACCTCTCTTTCACAAATAGACACCCCCCCCATGCAGTTTTGAGACTCTGGATGGGGTAAATGTGCATCTCAGTGGCAAGTCCAAGGCAAAACCTCTCTTTCACAAATAGACACCCCCCCATGCAGTTTTGAGGCTCTGCATGGGGTAAATGTGCATCTGAGTGGCAAGTCCAAGGCAAAACCTCTCTTTCACAAATAGACACCCCCCCCATGCAGTTTTGAGGCTCTGCATGGGGTAAATGTGCATCTCAGTGGCAAGTCCAAGGCAAAACCTCTCTTTCACAAATAGACACCCCCCCCATGCAGTTTTGAGGCTCTGGATGGGGTAAATGTGCATCTCAGTGGCAAGTCCAAGGCAAAACCTCTCTTTCACAAATAGACACCCCCCCATGCAGTTTTGAGACTCTGGATGGGGTAAATGTGCATCTCAGTGGCAAGTCCAAGGCAAAACCTCTCTTTCACAAATAGACACCCCCCCATGCAGTTTTGAGACTCTGGATGGGGTAAATGTGCATCTCAGTGGCAAGTCCAAGGCAAAACCTCTCTTTCACAAATAGACACCCCCCCATGCAGTTTTAAGACTCTGGATGGGGTAAATGTGCATCTCAGTGGCAAGTCCAAGGCAAAACCTCTCTTTCACAAATAGACACCCCCCCATGCAGTTTTGAGACTCTGGATGGGGTAAATGTGCATCTGAGTGGCAAGTCCAAGGCAAAACCTCTCTTTCACAAATAGACACCCCCCCATGCAGTTTTGAGGCTCTGGATGGGGTAAATAAGCATCTCAGTGGCAAGTCCAAGGCAAAACCTCCCATTCACAAATGGCCAATAACCCCTGTCCTGAGCCCAGGCCTCCCCGGGCCACCTCGGGACTTCCCAGACACCGGCGGGGGCTAGCCACCACCCGCGGGGGGAGAAAAGGGGTCAGGACGGCAGGATAAAAGCCCCTCCCACCCGTCCTTTCCTCCGCCCGCCGACAAACCTCCACAGTTGGGCACCTGGCCGGGGGGGGGGAGGGGGGTGAAGCGCCGACGACACCATCCCCAGACAGGTGCCGACCCCCACCACCTACCTTCCCCCCGCAGGTTCCCCAAAGGCAAAAAGGGCAGACGCCCCTGAACCGGCCCAACTGAAGAGGGGTGGGGGGCCTTCTGCAGGCGGGGAGTCCAGTCCCCCTGACACATGTGTGTGTGTGTGCACGCGCGCACCCTACTCCTCCACGTGGGCCCCTCCAGAGGGCCGCGGGGGACAGCCGGCCAGCCGGCTGCTGGGAGTGAGAAGGGCGGCTGGGCGGAACACCCTCCGGGGGGGCGGAGGGGCACCAGACGCCGAAGGAGGCGCGACAGCGTCAGCGAGAGGAAGCGGCGACGGGCTCCCCTCTTCCAGGCAGCGAGAGGCGAGGAGGCCCGGCTCAACGGCCGGGGAAGGAGCAGCGGGAGGCCCTGATGCGCGCACCCCCTGCAGGGATTTCTCCCCCCCCCCCGGCCAGGCCCGGGAGTGGCGCGGGAGGCAGCAGGGAGGGGGGGTTCTCCGCCCCCCCTCGGCTCTGGGCAGGGGGGGATCGGGACTGAGGCTGGGGTGGAAAAATTCGGCAAGGAGTCCAGGAAAGGGGGGCTTTGAACCGAGCGGTTCAAAGCCCCCGCGGCCCAGCTGGGCAGCCGACTGCCTACAGCCTCCCCCATCCGGGGCGGGGCGGAGCCGGAAAGGCCAGCAGCTGGGAGGAACCACGCGTGCCGGCAGAGAGGGCAACGCGTGCCGGAAGTGGCACGCGTGCCATAGGTTCGCCAACACGGATATAGACCAAGAAAAACTGAAGAGAATATTTGTACGATGGAAAGGAAAATATGGGGTAGGCTGTAACTTTTAGGGTGCAGGAATGAGTTAGCTATAAAAATCACATGAACTGCTGTTCTACATAATCACTTGACTAAATTGAAAGTGCACTTCATTCACAATCTCTAAAAAATGTATTACCTTTTTTTCTACCCATTCAAATTCTGTTAAGTGAAGAAGAAGAATCTGCTAAGTATTTACACTGGTAGGTGTTAAGTCACAAATTCTTCAAGCACTGTGCTAAGAAGGAAGTGTTTTTATTGCAGTCATACCATGAAATTAAAGCAAACGGGACATTAGAAATCCTGTATTTGCCAGACTGATTTTCCCATCAATTGTGCAAAGCTTATAATTAGATATTCTTACTCTAGTTGCCAGACAAGCATTCAACCTATGTTCAGGAAGCCAAAATAGATGTTTTCTTTCCAACATTTCAAGGAGTAATGGAAGGTTTTGAAGATCAAATTAGACCCTGGAGAGCAGATGAGAGACTATACAACTTCAGTGTGTCATTTATTGTTGCATCTCACTGTAACTTTGAGAAGGAATTCCACAGAGCGGAGTCTAGTATCCATAGTTCTATCATAATACAAGTTGTAGTACAAACACTTCTGATTCCAGATAGGCTAATGAGCTCATCTGAAGAAGCATTCAAAGAAAGTTAACTACAGTGGAGGTGAATTATTCAGGATTAAATACTGCACATATTTACAGTTCACATAAATCTTACAGTCATTGAAAGAGTAGGGTCTGTACTTTGCCTACACTAGATAAAAGCCACATATCTAGGGTTGCCAAGTGCCAGGTGGTGGCGGGCAAACCCCCGCCAATCCACCTGGCTGCCCGTCGACCAGCTGAGGGTCGGCGGGCAATGCAGCAGTACATCACTTTCAGCGCTGCGTCGCAAGAGGCCTTTTCCACTCAAACTGGGAATTTGAGTGGAAAAGTCCTCTTGCGATGCAGCACTTCCTGTTGTAAAACGCATCACAAAGAGCCTTTTACCACTCAAATGGCCCTTTGTGATGCATTTTACAACAGGAAGTGCTACATCGTAAGAGTCCTTTACCACTCAAACTCCCAGTTTGAGTGGAAAAGTGACGTAATCGCATCGATGCGGCCATGCACGCATGCGATCCCACCTCACCTCCACCCTAAAAAACTCCCACTGAAGGACAGGAGGGACCTGGTAAGCCTACGCATATAACATTTTGCTTGTCTTTTTGGTCTATGACCCAATGGCTCTCAAGCAGTCTGCACTGACAGAACCCTTTCCATGTGGAATTTTCTATTGAGAAACTGCTGCACGATTAATCAAATCTATGCTTTCTGCATGTTATTCTAGGTCAACATACACTGTTCATGCAGAGAAGTTGTATTAGAGTACACTCTAAAATCGGCACACACCAAACATTCCTCTGCAGTTTCCAGGGCAAAATCAGCAGTGTCGAGAAAGCAAACTGTCTGGTTCTCTCATTGAGAAATACTAGAGGTTCTGTAGAATCCAGTCTGAAAAGTCACTGACTTGTCTTGAAGGTTAATATTCACTGTTCTTTAAGTTCTTATAATGAGCCTTCAGTTCTACAAATTTCACTTTAATTTTTCAAATCAATATTGGAATAACAACGTCAGATTACACTTTTGTATTTTTAATTACAAAGTAGCAGTGCCTCACAGCAAGAGTTTTATCAAGTTCTTTATGCCAATAAATTTTATGGAAGATGACTAAGATGTCAAGGATTTAAACTGAAGTACTTTCACTCAACGTTCTAAGGTTTAGCTGCAACCAAATTCAGTATATTGTCCGCACAGTATCAGCAGCCAAGTTTATATATGCCAATCCTCCTTTACTGCAACCTTAGTAAAAGCTCTAGCTCTGAATCTGTGAAAGAAACTCAGCAGCTGAGCTTCTATACTTCATCTCAAATAGACCACGCATGTTGCAGCCCCACCCTTTCCAATAGGCTTGTGTGTGTGTGTGTGTGTGTGTGTGTGTGTGTAAAGTGCTGTCAAGTTGCAGCCGACTTATGGCGACCCCTTATGGGGTTTTCATGGCAAGAGACTAACAGAGGTGGTTTGCCAGTGCCTTCCTCTGCACAGCAACCCTGGTATTCCTTGGTGGTCTCCCACCAAATACTAACCAGGGCTGACCCTGCTTAGCTTCTGAGATCTGACAAGATCAGGCTAGCCTGGGCCATCCAGGTCAGGACTCCAATAGGCTTAGGGTGGCTCAAACAATATGATAAATGTCCACAACTGTGTCAGACCCAGTGAATTCCTTTGAGTACCCAACTTGCTGTTCACATGTAGTGTACAGCCAATATTACTGAAAGGAGGCACCATTTTAGAAAGCACAAAGGGACAACAAGATGGAGAGTTCTTAGATGGTACTATTGAGCTTCATCATAGCCTTTTAATGGTCTGGGCTCAGGATACATCAAGACTTGTTTTCTCCCACTGACTGATCATTATTTAAACCCTTCCTTGGCAGTACTGTTGTGTGTTCTCCCAATCCTATGAGGAACAGGGGGCTGCTGCAAAATTCAGGGACTTCTCAGTAACAGCACTGGAAATTATGGAACTTCCTTCAAAGCATGGTACAAACCTAGTCCACGTGCCAAGAAAATGTATTCTGGGGGGACATTTGACCTTCGATATTCCAACAACCGTTTCTTTCTTGATTTGCTGCTAACCCTAAAACTAATTTATTAATGTTATTTATATTCCTGATATTGTTTTCCGAGGTAACATATTACATGTGCCGAATTTATAGTTTATTGTGAACTACCTTGGAGAACGGTTTTTGTTCAAAAGATGGGACATAAACATTTTAGTAAAAGCAATAGCTGTTTTTTATACCCTGATTTTCTCTACCTTTAAGGAGACTCAAACCGGCTTACAATTGCCTTCCCTTCCTCTCCCCACCGCAGATACCTTGTGAGGTAGGTGGGGCTGAAAGAGTTCTGAGATAACTGTGACTGGCCCAAGGTCACCCAGTTGGCTTCATGTGAAGGAGTGGGGAAACAAACCCGATTCTCCAGATTAGAGTCCACCGCTCTTAACCACTACACCACACTGGCTCTCAATTATCCAGTATGACTACCCTGGTTTATATGGTTGAATGCATGGGGCAGAATATCACACAGAGAACAGTGAGATGAACCCTAATACAAAATTGTCTTTGTTCAGAAAGGCTACACCTCACTACGGGGAAGCATTCATGCATAAAACCATGCACAACTGCAGCATGAAGGGTTTTTTTGGGGGGAGGGGAGTACCACTTGATAAACTAGCCCTAAACTGTAAGTCTAATGGCTCCCATGGGCTACTATAACTGAAGAGCTTCACACTAGAAAAAGCTCTTCGTATCCTTCTGAAAATATGTGAATGGCACCACAGCAAGCACCTACTCAACCATTAATAATTAAACAATCTTTTAGGAATCAAATTACAAAAGGTGCCCGCTACATGACACCACCCTCCTGGAAATTTCTTTTGGCATAGATCTTAAGTACACAGCAAACGTAAGTGATTAATCAGTGGATGCCAGCGTATATGCTCCACCCTCTGCAAGTTCCGTTTCAAGTTAAACATATGTATCTTTTTAATATTAGCATGAGGCAAAGTATTAAGTGCACTTTGGGAGTTAAATATTAATATCACACAGAATGTAATGACTGTTTTAAAAGTCAACATGAAAGCTTATCTCTGGCAAATGCAGAAAGCAGTTTTTCCCACTGCTAAAGTTCTTAGAAACCCTCCAGGTATACACTTCACTCCCACAACATTGCCTTTAAAGAAATGGCATTGGATTGGATCCAGATTAAGTTTTCTCACAGCCTAATGAAACTTTACTACTTCCCCAACCCGGCCCACTGACCTCCAAAAATGTTGCTCCAGGGGGATAGGGTACCCTAAGGAATGACATGAAGGGGATCTTGTTGCAGGAAGGGAGTAATCATTGAAAACTGCCAATATAGTCTGGATCCAACCCAATGAAAAAATTCAAATGCATTCATCAAAAGCTACCCCCCTTCCATAGTGAAGCCCTCTGTGTTAACCTCTGGTATCACAAATATATACTTGAAAGGGTCATGTATATGGGTCTCTTTGACCTCGAGGAATCGCCTACATCCTTATGAACCTACCTGACTGCTACAGGAATCTTTGGAGACCCTGCTTTGGGTGCCCCCGCCTTCTGACATTAGGTGGGTGGCAACCTAGGAGAGGGCCTTCTTGGTCACAGCACCAAAATTTTGGAAGTCTCCCCAATTTGTCTCTTCCCTTCAGTTGCCATCTTCCACCAATGGATGAAGACTTTTTTTGTTTCATTTGGTGTTCCCTCAGTGATCCTTCCTTCCAGTCCAATATTTTAATTGTTTTTATTTGTTTTGTGTGTATTTTAGCTCCAGTTTTAATTCTTTTAATTATGCATTTTTGTCAGTTTTAATATGTGATCTTATTATGTATATTTTAATTTGCTAGCTGCCTTGGTAGTCCTTATGAGGGCAGAAAGGTGGGGAATAAATTTTGTTAAATAAATAATAAAACTGGGTGTCACTGCCAGATACTAGCCCTTACCCTAACCTGCCTCACAGTTGTGAAGGAGGAGGAGGAGGAGTAGTAGTTGGTTTTTAATATGCCAACTTTCTCTACCACTTAAGGAAGAATCAAACCAGCTTACAATCACCTTCCCTTCCCCACAACAGACACCCTGTGAGGTAGACGGGACTGAGAGAGCTCTAAGACAGCTGTGACTAGCCCAAGGTCACCCAGCTGGCTTCATGTGGAAGAGTGGGGAAACCAACCCAGTTCTCCAGATTAAAGTCCACTGCTCCTGACCCCGGCTCTTCACCACTGTACCATGTGGAAAAGAAGCTGCTGTGTTGCCTAATCTCCTCTGAGGAAGAACAGGGCTGCTTCCACAAGGAGGATTTTCTCCACCCTGGCTTCCTAACTGGAGAGCTTTTTTGGGGGGAGGGGGAGCTTGAATGTGATTTTCCTATCTCCAACACACTTTCCCAAACTCACTTTACTCCAATCTTTTTGGAAAGAATGCAGCCCTAGACACTATTTGAGAAGAAGTGACAAAAAAGGCAGAGAGAATGACTTATGCTCTTAATTGTTCCATATGCTCATTAGGGTGACCGGGGGGTGGGGGGAGAGATGATCTCTCTTCTGTGAGGTCATGCATATTTTATTTTTCAACAGGGTGAATGTGCCTCTTTCTTCTAAGGACATGCCTCTTGATTCACAGCAAGTGTTCCATACTTCCTTTATTCTTCTTTTCCCAAAAATGCTGCTGTGAACATTTGAAGGGTACAAAACGTGCATATTTCTATGATGGAGTAAATAAAAAGAAATAACCGCATTTTATACCCTTGCAAACGTCCAAAGCAGCCTCTATGGAAAAAAGTAATCTACGCATGACCTTTGCATTTACAGAAGATATCTTGAACTTTGCATTTCTATAGAGCACTTCCTTCTTGTGAGGCAGCCAGTAAGTTCATCCCCATTGATCTGCAGAGGGGAAAGAACCTGACATGAAGGTCACTTGGCTAAAATCATCAAGGAAGTTTATGGTACACATGAAATTTCAACTAGGAACTTCCCAGCTAACATACTCAGCCACTATATCAGATAAGATGAAAACTGGACCTAGTTCTCACCGAAGTAGTAAGTCAATTTGTGAGCTGTACCATTTCTGGTTACATAAGAACAGACCTGGCTGGATCAAGCCAGTTGGCCATCTAGTCCAGCATACCATTTCACAGAGGCCAACGAGTTGCCCTGCAGGGTCAAACAAGCAGGGAATAGAGGCTGACCCCCCCCCTCCACTGCTGTCTCTCCATACTGGTATTTAGATACTTTCTGCCTCTGTATATGAAGGCTCCTCTTCAGTCAACAGGACTATTAGCTTCTTATGGACCTCTCCCCTCCACGAATATGTCTAACCCCCTTTTAAAGCCATCTATGCTCATGGCTACCATTACCTCACTGTCAGTGAATTCCACAATTTAATAACTGAGTAAGGAACTATTTCCTTTCATCTGAAACTATTACCCAACAATTTCAGTGGGTGCCTCCAAGTTCTAGTATTACGGGAGTGGGAGAAAAAGCAACTCTATCCACTTTCTCCAACCCACTGATAATTTTATAAACCTCTATCATGCCTCCCCTTACATGGAAACATGGCAGCTCATGTGGTTCTTCTACTTGGTGGAATTTTTTGTATGTGGAAAACTACCATGACATGGAGAAGGATTCTAGCCTCATCTTCTCCCCAACCTACTACCATAGTTACCCAAAAGGAAGACTACTTTGGGCATAAAATGAGGGGAGATCATGGAAATTCATATAACTCGTCATTCTTCCCTGAGAACTGAGTCCTGGTTCAAACTTTTGCAGATGGCAATTTTTTGTTCAAGGATGAGTATTGATAGGAATATTCCAGCTCACCACTCATTACTGGACAGATAGCTACTTCAGACACCTGGAATAGATATTCACATCAGAAGCAGCTACAATAGGAATTTCAGATCATATGCCAAAGAAACCTTTGGGTTGATCATCCAATTACATGCAGTACAATTTAGTATGGCATGATCAAAAAGTTAACTTTTCAAACTGCATACATTTAGGAGTCATAGATTTTGAGATCAGCTCTTCTGTTTGGCATTGGTTCAAACTAGGGAGTCTGCCCCAAACACCCTCCTCCCCTACTGTCTCCCCTTCTCAGTAAATTCCAAGGTGGGCTGCAGATAAAGCACTTTCCTGAGCAGCCAACCTTGAACAGATCTGAGGTGGCAAGAGACACAAGATGAAATGCACACCTGCTGTCATCTACTCCCAGGTTGCTTCCCCCTGTTTGTTGGGGTGCTGCAAACAGCTGCTTGGGTTGTGAACCAGCTCTGCTTCTACTGAACTGGCACTTAATGCTTGGCCTCAGTACAAATACACACTTTAAGACTGTAGCTTATTGTGCGTTATTTCCTTTATCATTATTTCTAGAATAACGAAGATATCTGGCTTCTGTGAGCCAAAAAGCACCTATCTAACAATGAGCTTAATGAAATGAAGGTAGGGGGACCATTTAGAATTCCGTAGAAATCTTACTGCATTAATAAGGAGTTTAGTCCTCTGGCCCAGTTTTAAAACGGCAAAAGTAGAGGCAGACAGTTTGATGAGTACCAGTGACCACATTGGCAATTTCATGACCTAGTTTGCCTGTTTTAGCTGCTTGCAATTAGCATACTTTGGACAATTATAATCTGCATAATCAACAGGCTTTGTATATCATTTCAACAACACTGTGGATGCCAGGCCAGAGTAGGTGGGCATGCTGCAATTTCTTCACAACATAATTCTAAAATTAACAACCAACGTATGAAAAAAATGTCTTGAATCAGCCCTTGTTGAGTGCTGTGTGGGGAGACAACTATTTAAACACACAATGAATTTTGCCTCCTTTGTAGTAGTTTACCATTTCTATTACTTGAGGATTTTGCCATTAAATTGTCAATTTTTATGAAAAAATGCCACAATGATGCCATCTTAGGGCCATACAGCTACATAATACCTATTCTAGAGCAGAGCAGAAATCACAGAAGCAATGCAGGTACATGAAATGGAAAAAGAAGGGATTGGCTCTGTGAATTAATACAGAATGGGGCACTGTGGTAGGGCTGAGAGTAGTCGATTGAGACTAGTTCTGCCTGTCCTGGATAAACCAGGCTAGCTTGATCTCATCAGATCTCGGAAACTAAGTAGGGTCAGCCTTGGCTAGTACTTGGATGGGAGACAGCCAAGGAATACCAGGGTTGGTATGCAGAAGCAGGTGATCGCAAACCACCTCTGATAATCTCTAGACTTGAAAGCCCTACTGGGTTGCCATAAATTGCCTGCAAGTTGACTGCACTTTCCTCCACTATCAGTTCTGCCTGGGTGTGAACGCTGGGTCAAATCAAATAACACCTCTGGCAGTAGAATCTTCTCTACAGTACTACAGATTAAATTTTGTAAGTAGGTTCATCAAAAGTAGGATCCTGTCTTTAAAATGCAGGCATTTTCGTTACATATCAGCAGGATATCGAAGGCACAAGGCTGGACTAGTTGCAAGGAGTCTTTTATAGCGATGAGAAGAGAGCTAAAAAATGGATTTGAAAGACATTAGCTGCAATTCAGTAAATTGCACCTGCTGACCACCATAAGTCAATCAACACTCTGAATCCAAATCCACAAACTTCCAGTACGGTACAGGGCGGCATTCCTCACAAAAAATGAGAAAAGCCTTATTGAAATTAAGGTGTATCAGTATATTTATCTGCATTCCATCTCAGAGTTGAGCTCACCTTTACAGATACAGGCTTGAACTAATGGCCTAAGATTCTTCTCTTTCACCCTCTTACCCATTGAATTATTTTGCTAACTGAAAAAAAAATCACTTTGACCTTGAGGTACCAGTAGTACATGTTGCAAGTGGGACTGTTACTGAAAGATCACGGGCAGAAACATATTTATTTAGCAGCAACAGATCAAAGTCTGCTGTCAAAGGACGCAAAACAGAATTGGGGGGCAGGGAGAAGGGACAGTTTACAGAACTCTTAAACAGAAAGTTAAAAGAAAATGGATTTTTCCATTTCACCCAATGCACAGTGAGCAGCAGAATACTTTGTGTTCCACACAATGGATTAGTAGCAACACTGCAGGCACACTTTTTCTTTTGCCCTCCAGTCACAGGTTGGAAACAGGCAAACGAAATAAAAAATAAATGGGAGCATAAAGGTATGTCTACCTCTATTTAAAAAACAACAACTCCTGACCTTACTAGATAGCAAAACTATTCACAAACGACGGCTCAAATGCATGTGATCACTGCCCATAAGTACAGTCTAAGGAGCAAGATATATTCTATGCAAATTCATGTACCAGGGCCTGAACTTTTTTTAAAAAAATGGAAAACAACCCAGGAAGCTGCAGAAGTTAACCTTTGCCCTGCTCAATAATGTAGTCATCCTCCATGCGGGACTCCAGATACTTAATTACTCTTGTAAGTGTACTTCTAGAATAATATGTAGGGATTCTGAATGGGGATTACATACCTACGATCACTCAAAACATAGATTTCTGAGAATCCCTTTCTTTTTAAACCCAACCGGACTTTTACATGCTTGTGAATATAATATATACTTTGTCTGTAAACTTGCTTCAGACATTCATTTGTACTCCAAATGTTCTACCTTTCCGGGGGGGGGGGCATATTTGTGGCATGGAAAGCCGTTATCAAAATGGGCACTGTCTGGAATTGGCTAAAGCATCCTCCTTCCCTTTCCAAGTACTGAAGGGGAAACTGTCAAAAGGGTAAAGAGGAAGGTAGTCAAAAAGGCAGCCATTACTCTTCCCAAGCCATTTATTTAAAAAGTTGGAAAAACCCTCTAAGCCTCTACTGCCACCAGAATTACACAACTTGGGTCAAAGGAAACAAAACAATGCTGGAAGCATGCCTAATTGCAATGCTTTGCATAACCATCTGAAGTACTTCAGCAGTTCAAGAGTTACTTGTAAAACAGTACAAAAACATGGCTCAGAACATCAAGATCTGAGGTGGGGAAGACTGCTCTGAATCTTTAAAGGAGAGACACTTGAGTGTAATTCATACAAAAAGCAGATGAGAGGATAAAACTGTTCTGGTGGGTACCACTTTTAAACTGCGAGCAGAAGCATATGATTGTGTACTTAACATACAAGATGCCCCTGAACATTTTACCATGTCTTCTTTCCAAAATACTAGTTCTGTGCATGCAGAGTGTTTTTTTCTTTGGAAAAGCCTTCAGCTATACAATGCCCATCTGAAGTTCAGAAGTGGAAAATCCAGTAACAATGACACCATCTTGTTGATTGTTTGCATGGCTGCCCAAAAGCTCTACTCACGAACATCAATAAAACAGCACTGCAACACACACACACACACACACACACACACACACACACACACACAGAGAGAGAGCTATAGTTGCAAGCTCTCCCACTTCCTCACCTTTAAAAGTGCCTGTGGTCCAAGAAAGACATGTCCAAGCTTCTTGCTAACATGTCAACAAACATGTGAAGTGATGGTATTGCTTTACTCTGCTCTGGTTAGACCTCACCTAGAGTATTGTGTTCGGTTTTGGGCACCACAATTTAAGAAGGATGTTGACAAGCTAGAACCGTGTTGGCGAATCTATGGCACGCGTGCCAAACTTGGCACGCGTAGCCCTCTCTGTGGGCACATGAGGGTAAGTGGCTTCCCTTCAGGCACCACTTCTCCGCGCCTGCTCTCTCCCCCGTCTCCCCAGTGTTTCCCCACAGCAACCGGGGGCACTGAACTGGCTGCTGCTCGGGGACCTCCCTCCCGTCGCCTCCCCCCCTCCACCTGCCAGCTGATGGGGGGGGCTTTCCGGCATCTCCCAGGGCCCCCGGCTTGCTGGCCGGTCTGTGGGCCCCACGGCATCAAGGCGGTTGCTGCGCCCCGTTTGCTGGGTGCGGTTCGCCCAGGCCGTTCCTCCAGCTCGCCAGCTGACGAGCGGACCCGTCAGCGGTTGCGGGGGCTTCCGGCTGGTTAGCCGGAGCGCTGGGAGGAGGCCCTGGCTGGCTGCCTCTCGCCTCTCAGCTGCACCCCGCCCGTCTGGGCTGAAGAGTGCCAGAGGGGGGGCGGGGGGTCCGGGCGCGCCCTGTCCGCATGGTGGCACATTCACACATGCACGGCGTGGATGCGGGAGCCAGGCGGAGGCAGCTGGCTACAGTGTCTCTGCCGCCACCCCGGCAGCGCGCCCACCAGATCATCTGGTGGGAGAGGCCACCCCGCACCCCCCTCCAACTTTCTCCGGGGATTGGGGGGCTCCTGTCTTTGCTGGGGGGCACGATCTGGTGGGGGGAGGCACACAAAGGCTGGACCCGGCTGGAAGGAGGCGCGGTGAGTGGGGGCGGGGGGAGATCTGGGGGGGCTGGAGGTTGCTGCCGGACCCTCCCCTCTCCTCCCGGTCTGGGGTCAGGATCAAGGGGAGCGGCTGGAGAGGAGGGAGGACAGCCAGACCCCCAACCCCTGGCCTGGGGGGGGTCTCCCGGTGGGAGTTTGGCGTCAGGCGCAGTTGGCTGCTAAGTTTCGGGGGTTTGGGAAAGTTTTGTTTGAATGCATTAAGGGCGCGATGGGGGGGGGGGGGACACGGGGAAGACTTCCCCCTGAGCAAAAGTGTGGGAGAAATGACAGATCCCAGAGGTTGGACGCCCTGGGTTTTATTGACAGCTTTACATGTTGGAGGGGCTTTTGCAAATGCAGGTCTCCCTCCCTTTTTAAAATTTACATCCTGCTTGGCTCCCCCCCGCCAAGTTGGGACTCCCAGCAGCTTTAGAACATCGTTCTGGAGAGCCGCTGCCAGTCTGAGTAGGCAATACTGACTTTGATGGACCGAGGGTCTGATTCAGTATTAGGCAGCTTCGAGTGTCTCTCTCCCGACTGCTCCCCCGACGAGTGGGGGTTCAAGGGCCTTTCCCCCCTCCCTCGGGGGCTGCTGCTGGGGTCTGGGGTGGTTTGGACGGCCCGGGAGCCCGGGGGGGGAGGGTGACCCGGGACACACATTAAGCTCTTTGTACCAGGGATAGCAGCAAAAAATTTGACGATGTTTTCAAAGATGTCACAAAAATGGTGAATTACATCATGGCTCTTGCTCTGAATTGTTGACAGTTTCAAGCACTTCTTGAGGAGGTTCAGGCTGAGCGGAGGATGAGTCCTGGAGAGATGCATGCCAAATGCAAACTTTTACCTTTCAATAAAAAGTTGTTTGTATCATTGAAAGCTCTGTTATTGTGTTTTTCTTTTAAGGAGAAAGATGTGAATGTATGAGTTGTTTTTTCTAAACTAAAACCTCAGCATTGAGGTTAAATTGCCGCATTGGCACTTGGCAATAAATAAGTGGGTTTTGGGTTGCAGTTTGGGCACTCCGTCTCTAAAAGGTTCGCCATCACTGAGCTAGAACATGTCCAGAGGAGGGCAACAAAGATGGTGAGGGGTCTGGAGACCAAGTCCTATGAGGAAAGGTTGAAGGAGCTGGGTATGTTTAGCCTGGAGAGAAGACTGAGGGATGATAATGATAACCGTCTTCAAGTACTTGAAGGGCTATCATGTAGAAGATGGTGCCGAGTTGTTTTCTGTTGCCCCAGAAGGTCGGACCAGAACCAACGGGTTGAAATTGGATCAAAAGAGTTTCTGTCTAAACATTAGGCAGAACTTTCTAACAGTTAGAGCGGTTCCTCAGTGGAACAGGCTTCCTCGGGAGGTGATAAGCTCTCCTTCCCTGGAGGTTTTTAAGCAGAGGCTAGATGGCCATCTGTCAGCAATGCTGATTCTATTACCTTAGGCAGATCAAGAGAGGGAAGGCATTTTGGCCATCTTCTGGGAATGGAGTAGGGGTCACTGCAGGTGTGTGGGGAGGTAGTTGTTTATTTCCTGCATTGTGCAGGGGGTTGGACTAGATGACCCTGGTGATCCCAACTCTATGATTGGCCTTAGCCCGCTAGCCTTTTAACCAACATTTTCAATAGCTTTGAAGTCCAAGATGCTGAACCAGCAGTTCCTAGATTTCCCCTTAGTAATATATTAAATTGCAGCTGTTTCAGTTTCCCCAGGTAAGTATTATACTGGGCTATGAACTTTGACCTGTGTACACATTTGCTAACCTTAATACAATTCATGAACAGCACTGTAACATAATCAGTAGGACCCAGTTAAACTGTTTTACTTGCAACAACTTTGACAGGTCATACAATTTGTAGGAAGGTTGTAACTATTTCCAAATCACACAGTTCCGGAAAATTCTGGGAAACTACATTATTTGAGTTGTTTGCATTTGCAAATGCTAAGCCTGCAATAAAGTCTGAGACACTGAAGTTCACAGCCACATTACAATTGTGTTATCAGTATCTCTAGTTCCAACCAGTTTAAGTCAATACCAAGACATTCCTTACACTTGATAACAACATACTTAAGAATGTTGCACGTGCTTTAATTGTTGGTGTGACAAGGTAAGGAGGGGGAGGGAAATCACATGCTGCAGAGATGTCTGCTATTACGAACCAGGCAATTCAAGAAAAGCAACTGTAAGATTGATATTTTAAAGTTTACACTAAAGAGAGACAGGGAAACAGAAAGCCTAAACTGTTATTTTTATTGAAGCTTAGAATACCATGTTTGAATTCCAAATGCCTAAAAGCCACATTATTTAACATTAACCATCCCAAACAACATAGTACAATATTCTTGTTTGAATTCCAGTCCTACATAAACCCATTTTACATTCTTTTTTTATTTCCTGAACATATCCCCTATGACTTAATCACAAACTTGGATCTGCTGAGAAAGTTATTAAACCTTACATGGTGCCTGCTTGATAGGCAACTTTAGGTCTAGGCAAAAAAAATAGCTGAATGACATGATAAACCACTATACACAAACACCTTGTTATGGTGTCTAGAACCAAAAGCAGTGTGTTTAAAGTTACTGCCTGTGTGAGAACGAAGCTGAGGCTTCATCTAACACCACATTACCATAACCACCAAATATGTTTTGGCATCTGTGGTGTTACCTTTTGACAGCATTAATATATTTAATTCTCAACATACCCAAACCTGTGGATACTTAAATCTAGATACTGGAGCCATGAACAGACAAGACACATATTTCTACAAACCTGAAAATGCCCCAGGTTTGTAGAAAAATCTAAAAATAAAAATTGGGAAGTTAAAAAATCCCAAAATAATAGAAGCAAAGCCCATGGCTTTAAGAAACTAATGCCCTCACTGGCTGTTACTAGGCAACTACATCAGCACTGCCAGCCTTGAAGGCATGGTCTGTTAGTAAAAGGCAGGGAGAGGAGGAGGGGCCCTTTCCAAAGCTCTTTTGGCCTTTGAGGGAGGATTCATTGTGGCCAAGTCTGGCAGCAACCACTGGGAAACTTGCCCGGTTGCATAGGGAGCCTGGGGCCCAGTTCCGTGGGGCCGGCGTGTGCGGGTGTGTGTGTGGGAGGGGAAGGCTTTTCTCTCTTCCTCTTTTTCTGTCACTCTTTCTCCCCCTCTCTCCCTCATCTCTCTTTGTCTCCTTCCGTCCTTTTCTCCCCCTCCATTTCTCTGTTTTCCTCCCCCCCTCCCTTCCTTCCCTGAGGATCAGCTGCGGGCTGCGCCCCCCTGGCTCCTCTTTTGCTTGGGGCCCACCGCTGGCTGCCCTCCCGCCTGGGAGGGAGGAGGGAGGGGGAGCGGGGATGCCCTCCAGGCCTTCTCTGCGTGGCCTCCCCTGTGGTTGCCAACCTCCAGGTGGTGGCTGGAGACATGGCAACCCTAGCGCCGGGAGATCTACACCTGGTTATGGCCCCCAAATGATGTTATAAATGAGCAAATGGCCCTAGGCAGGAAAAAGGTTCCCCACCCCTGGCTTAGAGGGTTGCAAGTTGTACAGGTCATCAGGGGAGATGAATGCACATAACATCTCTGTAGTGATGTGCATGATCAGAGACTCACTCCCCGTATCACACGCTCGGAGCCAACACACATACATAACGTTGTGTGCATGTAGGGCTCTGTTCAGATTTTCCACTGAAAGCTCAGGGGCTGTGTGGGCTCTATACTGGCTCCCCCACACATATACTCTGCACACATAACTGAAACAACAGAAATGACATTTAACTCCAGATATATTTCTACCAAGGTCTGCATAAGATTACAGCTGTTAATACAAAGGAAGCTAATGAAACCATAATAAATTGCAGTCGGGGGGCGGGTTAGGATGAAATCTGCACACATAATAAACATGTTTGTTGAGTCTCGATGCAAATTCTCACACCCAACTAAAAATAAAGACATTTCAACACTTGCTCTATCCCAGAACTGTAGCTTCTATTCCATGCTTTTAAATTTAATGAAGGAGTTGGAGAACAGGAAAATCATCTTGCCAGCTTCATCAAGCAACTAACTTGTAATTAAACACCTGAGAACATTATTTTCTGCCCCCATAATTATTTTTAAGATCTCTTTACATTATTCAAGTGACCTTTTCTAGAACGGACTTGCAAACAGCCAGTTAAAGGAAAGAGTGGAACACAGAGCCATGCCTTTAGCAGAAGTTTTGTTCAGGTCATTATGAAATGGAATAAACATGTTTAATATCAAATATGTCACCCTGCTCACAGTGACAAACCAGCCTGTTATACTTAAAAAGCAACTTCCAATTCTCGAATAGATGCAGCCCTGCGTGGAAAGCATATTTACAGAAGCACGGCCATTGACAGGATTTCTCTTTAAGTTCAGCTCTGAAAATGTCTCTTGTTAAACCTGTGATACAGGAAGCCTGCAAACAGTACATTTATACAGCAGCTCAAAGAACAAACACTCCCCCACACCAGCTTATTAACTAACCACAGCATTTTGAAATTGCACAACCCTTAGTCAGCTTTTTGAATACAAAACATAGCAAAGTACAACCCATAGCTTGGAACTAACAGTACTTCAGCGAAGAACTTGCCCTTGAAGGTTGCATTTGGCTCAGCGGTCACAGCTTCAAGGGACAAACTAGACAGAGTTCTTCGGGCAGCTGCAAGAAGGGTAAATGGTCTGTAGCAAGCAGGGATATGTACCTAAATTAGCAAAAATCACAAACATTTAATAACAGTTTGGTAATGGAACGAGCCACCTGGGAAGGTTGCAGAAGACCTTTTCCTGAATATTCTAAGGAAACTGGAGAATCATTTACTGCAGTGGTTCCCAAAGTGGGCAGTACCACCCCCTGGGGGCAGTGGGATTACCTAGGGGGGGCACTAAGAGGCAAGGGGGCAGCAGGGGGTGCTAGAGGTGGGGCCCTTCAACTGTGTCATTCACTAATTTACAATAGATCAAGCTATGGTCCCATGCTGGCGAATTTGGTGGAAACTATCAGAATTTTTCCCCCAGACTTTGAAGACATGGTACCACTGGATCAAGTTCATAAGTTTTATTGAATAAATTTCAACTAAAAAGTTTTAATGTGATTTTGAATAGATGTGCAATTAATTGTTACTGTTTTGAAATGTTATTGTTATTATCTTGTTTAGTGCATCATGCAAACTCCTATTTTGAATAATGCTTTTTATAGGATAGGGGGCGCTGGGGTTGAGTTTGTAGGACCAAGGGGGCAGTGGCCTGAAAAGTTTGGGAACCACGGATTTACTGTGACAGAACAGGGCAGGAAGGTAACTTTTGCTGGGCCTGCTCTGAATGCATTATGTTACAGGGGAGGTAGGCCCAACTCACAGCCACCTTGGACCCAAGATCACTTTGGTAGTATGCCACCACCTGAAGCCTATTAACCCTTATTTGACGTTAACAGATAGCTCTAGGTCAGTCTGGAATTATGGCCATGAACATGCATGCATAAGACAAGGAAAATCCTGTTTTTGCCAGAGAAGAGAACTTGGTGAATTCCTTCTTTCCCTAAAGAAATCTATCTCCCCTTCTCAATATCCTTAGTAGATGAGTAAAGCACTAATAAAAATCTAATTTTAAAAAGTTAATTCTAAAGTAAATGAAGGGGAAAGAGAAATATAAAAATAAAAAGTACAGTATATAGTCGAAGGCTTTCACGGTCAGAGTTCATCGGTTCTTGTAGGTTTTCCGAGCTGTGTGACCGTGGTCTTGGTATTTTCTTTCCTGACGTTTGGCCAGCACCTGTGTCAGGCATCTTCAGAGGAGTAACACTGAATGTACAGTCTCTGGCTAACTCAAACTTACAAGGTTTCTCTAGTAGCCTTCTTCCCCTTGAAGTGGGGTCAGAGTTTATAGATTGGAGGTGAAAGCCCTCATAGCTAGCAAAGGAAACTAGATGCTACTGACAAGCTCCTTCCTTGTGAGCCTGTATTTCAATCACAAAGTGGGGGAGGGGGGCTTATGCAGATGTCAGCTCCAAAAAAGTAGAGACCACAGAATTATTTTCCTGGCATCATGTGGATTTTGCACATAACATTTTTAAGATGTGTGAATGGCATACAGGTAGGGTGCAGAGGTCTCTGGGTAGGGATGCCATATAGGAACAGGTCAAATCCTGGATGCTTTTGTGACCTCCCCATCTCAAAAGAATGGTGTTTTGTTCCAGTAAGATCTCCACAAAAAAACTGCTCCCCCCAAAAAAATCCCCATTTCAAATGTACAATACATTTTGTATTAGAACAACGAGTTCATCAACCACTATCAATTCTGACTCAATGACATGAGTAAACAGATAGTATTGCTATGGTAACACACACATATAAACACACATATGTATTATAGATAGGATTCAAATTTTTATTCAACTACAGAAATTTTTCTTCAGTCTAACCAACATCTAGGCTTGCCAGATTTCCCACGCAAGCCCCTTTGCCTATCACTGCTCCAAGTGGGGTTGAGAGAAAAATATAAAATGGTAATGTCACTGACATCATTTCTGGGTAAAATTCAGAAGTGACATATGGTAGTTCTAGGAATTACCAGAAACTCAATGGTTCTACTGTAACAACGTTACTGATGTCATACATACACACCCATTCCCCCCACCACTGGGTGCCAAGCCCAGCCTGGCAACCCTACCAACATCATAGGGCTATGATGAAGCTCCTCAAGGAAAGTCAGAACATAAATATCAGTAAGCTGCCTTGGGACAAAGTGTCATCTTCAACACTGGTCTTTGACTTTTGAATTAGGAACTTTAGGTGGTTCGTGGCACCTTTTCCTGCAGGCTCACATCCTTCTAGCACTGCTGTTTTCTGCTGCCTTTTGGATGGACCTGCTGCAAACATACACAGCAAATGAGCCCTGCCTCTCTGTGTGTGCAAGTATGCCGAGAAGAGCAGCAGGACAGTGAGTCATAGTGGTATAGAGGAGGGCTTCTTAAACGTTTTCCACTCACGACCCCTTTTCACCCGAGAAATTTTTACACGACCCCGGGTATATAGGAATATAAAATAGGTATACAAATCAAACATTTACTGATAATAAATCATGGAGAAACTTTTTACTGTTGCCAAATTTTTTATGGCCCCCACATTCAGTTATGCAACCCAGTTTAAGAAGCTTTGGTATAGAGGATTCCTTCAGAACTCTGAGCTGTCGACTTGTTCCTTACTATGGTAAACCCTTTGGTGCTTGGCTTGTCCCCAGCTCATTTGGACCTCTGCCCATTACTGTCAAAACTGCTGAGGTCATATCTCTGTCTCCCTCCACACACACTTCCTGTTACATTATTCTGATGTCATATGAGCATGTGTCACGTGCTTGCAGCTTAGTGGGTGCCCACTTTGGAAGGATGAAGACCACCACTTTATAATACGTATTGCAGTATTGCCAGAAAGGGGGAGAAATGTCTTCTCCAAAACAGATTAATATTAAAGTTGAAGCTTTTAGGAAACAATTCTTCCTGGACAATACAGTTAGCAGTACTACACAAAGAGGCCTTTATAAAAGTGTTATGAAACAGACAAACTTCACCGCTTACAGGAAGTTAACAGACAGGTTTACAAACTCATTTTCCTCATAACCAGCTGATGCTGCCCATATGAGATCACTGTGAAAAAAGGTTAAGTGACACTTCCAAGACTGGTTTTGGGAAGGGTACATGCTTTTCATATGATTGTATGTGCAATATTATAACAGGGTTGCATAAAACATGTCACAACATAGGAGTTCATGACTTTAGAGTGTATAGAAAAGAGCTTCAGTGGGGTCTCTCCAAATTTCATCCTCCAAGGGGGAGGGGGAGAGACAGAAAGTAGAAGAGAGTCAGCACAAATCAAAGTCTTGCACGCTGGAACAAAAAATCCTAACTTCACATATACTATGTCAGTGGTCTACTGTGATATCCATTACTAACCAGAAAAAGATATTGGTGTTATAGTGGGAGGTTTATAAGAATTTTGTTTCAGCTTATTTCAAATATGAAAATTTATAACATTTGAATTTGCCTTTAAAAAGGGATTGAAAAATAAGACAGCAACTTATTGTGTCAATCCATGATATGCCCATATTTAGAATGCTACAGACAGTTTGACCAGACGGCTGTACATGGCAGAACTGAAAAGTGGAACAAAGGCGATCAAGAAAATGGATCTGCCATATGAGGAAAGCTCTGTGTTTTAAAGGGGAAGACAACAGAACGTAATACAGGCTTAGAATTAATTTAGTGGAAGAAATTAATACAGGTTATTATTTCACAACAGATTGCCCAATGAAAATTGATAGGCAGTACTTCTTTACAATTGACACAGTTAACATACTGAATTAATGATATGGTGTAGTGATGGCCAATTTATAGGGAATGACATTACCATGGTTTATTGGCAATGACCACTAAATGGAAACCCCATGGCAGAGATATATCGGCCCAAACATCTACAATAACCAATAGGGAATGGATACTTTGGTGTTTGAATATCTCCCCAAGTCATCTGGATGGAGATAGAAGATTTAACTAGGTAGCTCTCTGGTCTGACCCAGCAGGGCTATTTTTATGTTAAATAGCTTTCTAAGTAATCGGATAAATTAAACGATCAGTCATGATCTTTCAAAATGCTACAAAGTCCTGAACGCTAGCATATATAACAGCCCAATACCGAGAATAGCACAAAGACCTGAAGGAATGTATACAAGAAGAAAATAAAAAGACCATTATGGCCGTGACTCTCTTGACAGTACCTTCAGTGAATTAATAAAAGGCTAGGCAGGCATAAATCGGTTTTAGAAGCCATCCCTATTTATATTACAGGCAAATATTCTATCAAGGTGCTGCAGAGTTGCTTCCAATTCAAAAGGGGTTTGGGAACGTCATGTTGGGTTGATCTTCAAGTCACAACAGGTTAACCTCAATATCAGTGTCAATCGCATCAGCTTTTTGACTCTACAAGATTGCTTGAAATATTTAATGAACTACTATTACCTTTTCGCTTCTTCTAGGTGACATAAGTATTCATAGGCAATATTCTGACGGCGCCTTTCATCCATCTCTTCTGCTGAAAGCCGTTCATCGTCCACAATAGCTGTTAAGCACAAAAACATGCCAAATTATAAATAATTAAGGGTGATCAATGCATATATTTAGTGAATAAAGTTCCTACAGATGAGACTAAACATATAAGCTCAGTTCAGACATAACTTGAAGTGTATGCATTCAGTTTATTCCTATCACACCTTTCTCCCCAGTGGGGACTCTAAGCGTCTTACATCATTCTCCTCTCCTCCATTTTATCCTGATATCAGCTCTATGAGGTAAGTTAGGCTGAGAGTGCAGGACTGGCTCAAGGTCACCCAGCGAGCTTCCATGGCAGAGCGGGGATTCAAACCCTGGGTCTCCAAGATCCTAGTCTGACACTCTAACCACTATACCACACTGGCTCTGTAAATAAAAGGTAATTTTAACTATGGCTAGTTTGTAAAACCAGAATTCAGTTCACAAATAATCACTCAAATCCTTACGTGCTTTGATAAATTATGGTTTCACTGCCTTCTCTATGTAGCCTCAGAGGATATCAGCAAAGAACAAGCCAGGATGTCTGCATTCAGACATCAAGTGAAACCAGTTAACTGTGGTTAGTAAAACAGTTTCAATTTCTGGCTGCAAACCCTGGTTTGAGGGGTACTTTTTTTGCTCTCAAGTCACAGCTGCATTACAGAGACCCTGTAAGGTTTCCAGGGCAAAAGATGTTCAGAGGTGGCTTGCCATTGGCTGCCTCTTCATAGCGACCCTGGATTTCTTTGGTGGTTTTCCATCCTGTGACTCTGTTTAGATTCTCAGATCTGATGAGACTGGGCTAACCTGGCCTATCCAAGTCAGGGCTGATGGATGATAAGGAAAGATAATACACTTGTGTTCCTAGCTGTCAAAGTCATGTCTGGCAAGAGTACTTTCCACAAGTACTGATCACTGCAAATGTTAATGTGCATTGTGGTGTAAAGGAACTACTGAAGAAATTAAAAACCATAAAGTCTCCAGGGCCTGATGAGACAGTTGATCTACAATATGTAACTTGTCACTAAAATCAGCCTCTCTTGATCTATTAACCAGTATATATAACTTGTCACTAAAAGTGTTAACAGCTGTTGATAGACCCAACCTCCATGACTTTGCCCCACTTCCTTTTTAAAGCCATCAGCCACCATCACCGTAACCTGCAATACTAATTCCATAAATTGTGAGTTGTATGAAGTAGTACTTTTTTCTTTCTTTCCTGGATCTGTCATCAAATCCATTCTTCTGAGAGATGAATGTATACTAAAGTTTTGTTTAATAAAAATCAAGCTGTGATTTTAGTATTTATTTGTATTCATTTTATAGGACAGTAAAATTACTTATCAGATTTGTTTTCTATATATCAAAAGACAGAAAATATCACACTCATGAGAACTGCTAACTTTCATAGCTATATACAGTATAACTTTCCAATTTATGATTGCCTGGGGAAAATGCTACATGAATGCTTTGTTCATAGCTATCCATTTATCTCAGACTAAAATAACATCCTTGTCACTCCAAACTGTCAGATTATAGATTACACATAGACATAGAGGCTTCATAAACTTTGCCTCTATAATTAAATGCACTTTTTATACTACTGTAGGATTGTTTCAGAATGGACTTGCTATTTACTTGATACAGCCAAAATGTCCCCTAAATTGAACTGATGAACAGGAAAGAGAATGAGTTTGTTTCAATTCCATTCACCTACTAGTTATGCTATGTCTGAAGTGAGAAGCAGGTTTTATTTCCTTTCAGTCATCACAGATAGTTCAAACTGTATTCTGTGGAACATAAAACGAACTATCGCGAACTGACCGTAGCAAAGATATTAGAAGAGCAGAACTGGAATACCAATTATGTATTTATTTAAAAGATTTCGACCCTGTCCAAAGCTTTTATAAGGTGGCTAACATAAAATGAGCCTTGACCTGGATGGTCCAGGCTAGCCTGATCTCGTCAGATCTCAGAAGCTAAGCAGGGTCAGCCCTGGTTAGTATTTGGATGGGAGACCACCAAGGAATACCAGGGTTGCTGTGCAGAGGAAGGCACTGGCAAACCACCTCTGTTAGTCTCTTGCCATGAAAACCCCAAAAGGGGTCCCCATAAGTTGGCTGCGACTTGACGGCACGTTACACACACACACACACAACATAAAATGAAGCAAATAATACAAAGTTTACATACTCTACAAAGTAAAACTCAGTAAACTACAACAGCAGCCATTTTCAAATGGCGAGCACTAAAATCAGCATAAAACAACAGCATAAAAGTGGAAAGAGATCAGGAGGAGGAAATAGCATTACTTAAACAACTGGGTACATGTAAATCTTTTGGCATGGCATGTAAAAGCCAACACTGTAGGTAGCAGGTAAACCTCAAGGGGATGACATAAAGGAAATAGGGTTGTAGTATAATGGCATGGTTCAGAAGGGGCCTTTTATAAACTGAATAGGATTATAGTCTATCACATTGTTATTATCTTGCTCCTACTACACTGTCTTCTACTATTGAAATAAATTCTCTACATTGATTTTGGTATGTCATATCTTATATTTTTTTGCATTGCTTTCTAATTGAGATGGGGACCTTAGATGGTAGGCTGGACGGTATGGGAGGTGATGGTCTTGCTGCTAACTCAGACCCAAACTACTTATGACCTTAAAAGTAAGTACTATAAATCGTACCTAATAACGGATAGGCCACCAATACAGCTCTTTCAGCTCAGGAATGACCTATTTCCTATCTCCAACAGCAACCTGGCTGTCATAACTGAAGTTTCCAAACAGTCTTCAAAGGGAGTCTCACGTAAAGCCCACTGCAGTAACCTAACTTGGGTGTTACCAGAGCATGGAACACTAAAGCCAAATCATACTTTTAAAACAGTGGTTCCCAACCTTTTTTTGACCAGGGACCACTAGGACTTTTTTGTTCAGTGCAGGTTCAAAATAAAAATTCCGAGAATTTGGAAATAAACTTTAATCATAACTGTTAGTTAAACATTAAACTTAGAATAATATTTGAATATATATATTTTATAATAGAGAACTTTTAATTGAAAATATTAATTTATTATGGGTTTATAACTTTGTTTCGCGGACCTTAATTTAGTTCTCGCGGACCCCTGGGGGTCCACGGACTCCTGGTTGGGAACCAGTGTTTTAAAGGAATGGCCACAGCTGGCACATGAAAGGCACTATGTCCCACGGAGGAGACCTGAATCTCCAATCATATGCTAGGATCCAGCAGCAACCCCAATAGTCTCCAGACATAAAAATGCTTTACAACACCTCAGATAATTCACAATTCTCAATTCTTAAAAAAAGAATAATTTTAAAGACACATATAGGGCTTTTCTCTCCCATTCTAACTGGTCTGCTGCGCATTCTAGCATCACTCAACACTTTCCTTGCCTCTTAACTGAGATTTTCTTTCTATATTGCTAGCATATTTCCATATTTTTTAAAATGTATAATCTTTCTAGCAGCTCAAGGTTGCATACAACACAAAGGTATTAAACAAGAAAACTTCTGTATCCCCCAAAATAAATAAATAAATAAATAAAAAAGAAAAAAAAAAGAAAATAGCAATTAAAACGTACCAATAAAAACTGCAACTCAGAAGGCCCAAATACACAATGTACCTCAAAGTAATCAGCAGAACATCCTCTGAAACAAGAAGATCTTCTATGACCTTCTAAAGGCTTGGCATGGATAATCTGTTCCACAACGGCAGCATAATGCTTGAAATGCTCCAATTTCTCACTCTAGTTGAACATGCTAACCATGCAGCAGGACAGTCAAAAAAGACATCAGGGCTAACCTAAACATGCACGCCTCTATAATAGGATACACACGCTTTCATGTATATGAACAGCAGGGTGGATAAAAACCAATTATTTAAAAAAACCCTCAAAAAATCTGTTTTTTTTTTTATTTAAATTGGATTTTTTAAAATAAAATGCTTTTTTGAGGGACAATCTATCTAAAGATACCTTATAGTCCAAAAAATATTCATTATGAAATAAGGATTAGTTTTTAATTATGTAGCATAAGGCTGTATAATCATGCAATGTTTAATTTTGGGAATATGAATCCCATTAATCCATTCACAATGTCATGCTCTTCCAGAGGTTTCTGTAAGATTATTCTGGGCAATTTTTCTATCCAGAAGATATTATCACAGATGCTTGGTTTTGCAGTTCTCAAACCTGTTAATTTGTGTCTGCACAGATAACATGTGTCTTCTTGATAACATCTGTGCTTGACACAGAAGTCACCTTAGAAAACCAGGTGGCTGCTATGGCTTCAAGTGTGTTTGCCCAGCTCCAGCTGGTTCAGGAACTGTGCCTGTTCCTGGGTCAGTCAGATCTAGACACAGTGATCCATGCCTTAGTTACATCTAGTTTGGACTACTGCCATGTGCTCTACTTGGGGCTACCCATGAAGAGTGTTCAGCAGCCACAGCTAGTGCAGAATGCTGCAGCTACACTGCTGGCCTGGTTTAGCTGTCGGGAACATATGCCCCTAATACGACAGCAATTACACTGGCTACCAATCCGCCCCTGATCCCAGTTAGAGGTGTTGGTTTTGTCCATTGAAGCCCTACATGGCTTGGGACCGGGGTATCTGAAGGACCATCTTCTCCCACACGCTCCTGCCTGGGAATTAAGATCATGGGGAATGCCCCCCTTACTGTCCCACCAATTAAAGATGGTGGTTTGGGGGATTCACAAGAGAGGGCCTTTTCTGTGGCAGCCCCACAATTATGGAACAACCTCCCCAGAGAGGTGCACCTGGCCCCCTCATTGTTGATCTTCAGGAGGCTGTTATAGACAGTTTTATTTAGGACTGAAATTTGATTGATTTAGCTTTTATTATTGGCAGTTTTTAATTTGTGACTTTTATAGATTTTATTCATGGTGGTGGTTTATTTATTTACAACATTTGTTACCGCCTTTCTCCCTTGTGGATCTCAAGGCAGCTTACAATATAAATAAAACATTAAAAAGGTAAAAGTAGTTCCCTGTGCAAGCACCAGGTCATTACTGACCCATGGGGTGATGTCACATCACGACATTTACTAGGCAGATTATGTTTACAGGGTGGTCTGCCATTGCCCTCCCCAGTCATCTACACTTTACTTCCAAGCATGCTGGATACTCATTTTATCAACCTTGAAGGATGAAAGGCTGAGCTAACCTTGAGACAGCTATCTGAACCCAACTTCCATCGGAATCAAACACTGCGTTTTTATAATGTTTTATTTATATTGTAAGCCGCCTTGAGTTCACAGAGGAGCCCCGTGGCACAGAGTGGTAAAGCTGCAGTACTGCAGTCCAAGCTTTGCTCACGACCAGAGTTCAATCCCGACAGAAGTTGGTTTCAGGTAGCCAGCTCAAGGTTGACTCAGCCTTCCATCCTTCCGAAGTCGGTAAAATGAGTACCCAGCTTGCTGGGGGTAAAGGGAAGATGACTGGGGAAGGCATTGGCAAACCACCCCGTAAAACGAATTCTGCCTAGTAAACGTCGGGATGTGACATCACCCCATGGGTCAGGAATGACCCGGTGCTTGCACAGGGGACCTTTACCTTTTTGAGTTCACAAGGGAGAAAGGAAACTAACAAATGTTTTAAACAAATAAATAAATCACTACCATGAATTGAGCTTGGAAGCAAATAGACAGCCAGCACAGAGACTTAAACACAGGAATAATATAGTTATAGCAGCTAGCTCCTAAAAGCAGGCATGCACTGGTATTTCATAATGGCTCCAAAGGCACCCACAAACAGCATGTTATAGTAGCTCATCCTACAGGTTATAGTAACATAAATCAACATGGCCAAATCCATGGTATCCTTCCTTTTTCCTTTATCCCTTAGAAGCTCCTTGATCCATTGATCTCGAGCAGCATAAATCTAATGTTTCAGGGATATAAGGACTGAAACAAATCTTGCCACTGACAATGTAGCCTTGGAACTCCTGTCACTTAATAAGAAAGGCATTATGTCAGACACAGAGGCGCTAGATTTATATGTTAAAAGGGGAGAGATATAACGTGATCAAAATTCCTCATAAAAGTGGCATTCCAAGAGGGCATGAGCTAATGAATCAATAGAGCCAGAAGAAATCCATGGTATCAAGAAGGGATGATGCCTTCTGGACCAGAATTAATATTTAAAAAGTGTTCTTCTTTAATTCATACATTTAATCATACATTAATACTTTAATCACTACTGTTCTGTGCCATATACAGGTTGCAGTGGATGTTTTTTTTATGTAAATAAGCAACAGAAGGCAATTGTTAGCAGGTGGTAACCAAAACAGTAGTGAAGAAATGAGCAGACATGTGAATACTGGATAATATGACTGGTCAGTAGGTACATATTGACAGAATAAGTCTACTACACAACTTGGTTGCAAGTGGCTCTGAAAAACATGCTGTTGAACAGCTGTGTCAGGCTGAAGTGGGCAGATAATTAAGTGCCTGGATGATTCTTACCATGCAAACAAAAAACTAAAAACAAAAACCCACTTACAGGCTGAAAGACTGTGGGGAGGCCAGCCGTTGCCTAGCAAGCATGATAGTTCAGCCAGGACTCGAGTATCACAAGACAGGACCAACAACATCACCTCTGCTCAGCTAGAGATGTAAAGCTGCTAGATATTTTGAAGATGGGGGGAAATCACAGTTCTCCCCCCCACACACACAAACACCATGGAAATTCTGGCAAAAGTTTAAAAATATGCAGTACTTAGGTTTGAGTTCTTCTGACTCATAGCAAGATGGCAGCTGTTGGTAGTTCATTTCCCCAAGCACCACAGTGCCTGATTTGGATTGGGATCATGGCACCGGGGGAGGAGGGGCCTCTGCCTTCAACCCCATGTCATTTTCATGAGGTTAGACAGCCTTGGGACTGTGTTATGTGCTTCCTTGAGGGGCTGCGTATGCACTGAGTACTACACATGCAGCCCCCCAGGGGGTAAATAAATGATCCAAAATTTCATTTCTCCCCCAATTGGAATATATATCTATTTTTAAAAACTTTCTTTAAAATAAACAGAAACCTTCTTAAAAATAAACAGAACACACACTTCTATCCCTGCCCTAATTTTTCCATTTCTAACAGTAACATGATCCCTTAGACATCATGATGATCTATCCAATGATAAGCAAAAACAACCTCTACCCCCTTTCTTTTGTTCAAAAAGCAAGGTCTAAGCTCAACCTGTAATCCAAATCAGGCCTTAGTCCAGCTAGGGCAAGAGGGGAAGAGAGACTACTGAATCCTAGAGAGCTCCCTGAACTGCAAAAGAGACCAGTTCCAACAGGCAGATTCTAAGAGTAAGATCCAATCATTCACCCAAGAAGAGTGTGGTCTTTAACCTATCTGGGGAAATTATAGCTGAAAATTGTATTTATCCACAAAGGTTTATTTTTTATTCTCGGCCACTATTTCAGTTTACGTCCCACCACTCAAAATCAACCGGCAGACTCAATATTTTTTTTTAACTTCACTGAATTCCTATAAGTCTTCATACTGCAGTAATTAACCATTGAGGTACCACAGGACCCAGTTTTGTGAAAGAGAAAAATGAATTGAAGCCAGCCAATATAAAAATTTGCTAGGTATTTTAGACAGTAAATTTTTTATCCATACGTATGGCTCCTTGGCACTTCTCCTGTTGCTATTTGCTAACAAAGAGTAACGTCACTCAACACTGAATATACATAATACTCCCTCAAATGGACTGTGTCACTTCTATCCTTTTGTGTAAACTTGTTGTGAGAGAAGCAGATGGGAAGTTGTACATAATGCAAAAGAAACAGTATGGTGAATCTGAACTGTGAAGGCAGTTTGGTGTAGTGTCAAACCACCATCTATAAATTTAATAAAGAGTACATGAGATTTCAGTTCAAGTCACTGATCTGCTATGGAATTTAGTGACTGGATAACCACCACCTAATATCTCATGGGATTGTTAAAGAATATATCAGGCAAACCACAAAGTATGTTGCCATGAGTTCTTTCTGGAAGATCAGAATACAGATTTGACAGTGCACATGCATACATGTTAAATGTGGCGTTTGATATGCAAGCACAATCCTTGCTCTACCCTGAAGCTCTCTAGAAAATTTAGATGAAAGTCCATATCTCAGCTTAATTTACTGTGTTGCAAGATAATGGCTGTTACCGCACTAGGTATTTCCAGCGATGTATTAAGAGTTTGAAACTTTATAAAAAAATACTGTTCGCACTTTATTTGGCCTCTTTAGCTGTGAAGATGTCTTCCAACCATTTTTTAGCCGTAGTATCCAAAAACCCTTTTAAAGCGATGTTTTTTATAACATTTCCAAACTCTTGATACATCGCTGGGAATACCTAGTGCGGTAACACCTAATGAACAACAGAAAATGCAGTGGAAGACAAGGGAGTGCCCTAAAGTGTGGTTTCACAGAACTGTTTTACACAGACTACTTCAGGCAGCAAGACAGTTTACCCAGGGGATAGAAGTGAGGAGGATCTTGCTGGCAGCAAGCTATCAGCAGCTGAGTTCCATCCAGGCCAAGTTTGTTGTCTTTTCCTTACAGGTACTTAAGGCATGGGTGGGGCAAGTGGCATGATCCTTTGGGCAAGAGCCAAAGGGCTCCTGGCTATTCACCCTTGGCTCACAGCCTGGGGACTGTGTCAGGAAGACTCAAGCAGTATCTGTTTAATTAGATTCCTCTTATTTTGATATCTGTCTGTAAGTCACTTTGGAACCCCCTGGGGAGAAAAAGCAGCAAACAAACACCCAATGAATGCATTATCCATCTTTGCTTAGCACTTCTCTTCAGGGTTCTGATCTGAAAGCTTGTACCCAACGAAGGGGTAGAAATCCAAGATTTGTCTAAAAAGGGAACAAGTCCCTCTTCCTCTGTCATTTGGAACTCTCTCCCCCACTGTATCCAAGAGTCCATAAAACATTTTACTTATTTATTTAGAAGAATTGGTTTTTATACCGACTTTCTCTACCTTTTAAGGAGAATCAAACCAGCTTACAATCTCCTTCCCTTCCTCTCCCCACAACAGACACCTTTTGAGGTAGGTGAGGCTGAGAGCGCTTCAAGAGAACTATGACTAGCCCTTCACGTGGAGGAGTGGGGAATCAAACCCGGTTCTCCAGATTAGAGTCCACCGCTCTTAACTACTACACCATGCTGGCTCTTTACGTCATCTGGATATTGACCTCATCTATGCCCTGCCTTTCTCCTCAATGGGGACCCAAAGTGGCTTACACTGTTCTCCTCTCCTCCATTTTATCCCAACAATAATTCTGTGAAGTACATTAGGTTGAGAGTGCATGACTGGCTCAAAGGTCAACCAGCAAGCTTCCATGGCAGAGTAGGGATTTGAACCTGTGTCTTTAGGATCCTGATCCCATACTCTAACCACTATACTGCACTGGTTCATTGACTGAAACTAAATACATGGGTATTTCACAAGCCCATAACATCACTGTTTGATACCCCTCAACTCTTCCAGCATACTGCTGTTGGAGGATGGAGGGAAGTATAGGCTTGCTGCTAGCTCTTCTTTGCTTATCTGACTGCCCTTGATCTTTTGTTCTCTTCTTGACTCTTGATGCCTTATGAAAAAAAGCCAGATAAGACACAAAAGCGATGTAGTTCCACTCCACCAGTTCCAAGACAGAAATCTTTCACATAAGAACTGATTTAAAAATAGATTTATTCATACTACCTGAATGGTGTATCCCTTAGCACAGAACATGAGCAAGGAATAACTTCAAAACAAACGCAGATGACTCAAGCGAACTGCTTCAGCAACTACCAGTTCGCTAATGGATGATGCAGTTCAGATTTTTCAATAAGACCAGTTTTTACTGGCGATTGAAATTATGTCCTGCAAAGTATGTGCGCTATTTGCTAAAGGTTGTTAGTTCTGATCTAAAAATATCATGCATCAAGCATGTTTCCAGTCCAGCACTTTTGTTGGGCTGCTTTTTGGTTCTGCCCTTATTGTCCCAAAACCCTTTTCCATACACAAAAGCTGGAAAGAGTTGCCACCTAGGTTTCCATGTATTGTTTTCTTAAGCAGTTAAATTTATGCAATTTTACTTTTATTAAATGTATGTATTAAAGTACTTTTATTCTCCCATAGTAAACACATTTGTTTGTGTTCTTCAGACAATGACCTTAGGAAATCACAAGTGACAGGAGTGAGGACAAGCAGCAGGTAATACCAACTAATGAGGAGCATTAAGCGTAATCCTCAAGCAATTCATGGCATGGTCTAAACACAGAGTGCCCTGGATCCAAAGAGGCCTATAACTAGCTTTTCATGCTGGAGGCAGCAAAGTGTTTTGTTGAACAGCAACCCCTTTTGCATTTATAGTTAACTTCTTTGGAAATTGGGGGGTGGGGAGAGATTAGAAGCAGTCTGAGACATGGCACTGGAATCTACCAACCGGGGGGGGGATTGTACTGGGTATCCCAAAGCCTTTGGTGTACCAAAATAGTTACTGGAATCTTTCCTGCCCACATTTCTAAGTATTAAAATAGGAGCACATTCAATAGCTCAGACTGAAAATAATTCTGGCTCTTTCTACTTGCCCAGAATTTAAGATCTGTTATATCTTCAGCTCTCCCCCATTACAACAATGGTATAAGAATGCTTTTCATAAACAGCAAGCAAAGCCCAGAAGTACACAGTCCCTTTTTGGACACTACAAATGCCAAGGTGAGTGTAATTGTTAATGGTGTCAAAGGAGGATCTTGGAGACCCAAGTTTAAATCCTCACTTTGCCATGTAGCCTCACTCCATGACCTTGCACTAATCACTCTACCTCACACTAACCTACCTCACAAGATTGTTGTGAGGATAAAACGGAGGTGGGGAAAATGATGTTCTAAGCCACCTTGAGTCTCCGCTGGGGAGAAAAGCAGGGTATAAATATATATTTTCTTCAGCTGTACACCTGTGCCCAAAGTTTTTCATACAGTGAGCTTTTCTGCACGCTTTCTTGCCAGTCGATCCACAAGCGTTGGAACTGGTTTGAGCAGTTTTTCTAGTTTAACTTTTCACACATGCCAAAATAATGCACTTTCAATCCACTTTCAATGCACTTTAATGATCGTTTGCTAGTGGCTTTTGCCATTTCATACAGTAAAATCCAGCTTCAAAGTGCATTGAAAGTGGATTGAAAGTGCATATCTGCCCTACCTCTACATGTTCATAGTTGTGAAGTCAGTTTATTCTTCCACACATGGCTGAAATAAGGATTTTCAAGGGATGATGCTGTCAACAGATAACAGCAAATCCCCACCCTTTTTATTTTTGCACATCTTGTACTGATATATTAATATGAGTGCATTTTAAAAAAAACAGCACTAAATATTAATACAGTGTTATGATAGTTTAAGTAGTTTCTCTAAATTCCCAGGTTTCATTTTTTTTTAAGTAAGTCTCTAGTAAGCCAGGGTGGTTTAGTCATTAAGAGCTGGTGGTTTGCAGCGGTGGACTCTTATCTGGAGAACTGGGTTTGATTCCCCACTCCTCCACATGAGCGGCGGAGGCTAATCTGGTGAACTGGATTTGTTTCCTCACTCCTCCACACGAAGCCTGCTGGGTGACTTTGGCCTAGTCACGCTCTCTCAGCCCCACCTACCTCACAGGGTATCTGTTGTGGGGAGACGAAGGGAAGGTAATTGTAAGCCGGTTTGAGTCTCCCTTAAGTGGTAGAGAAAGTCAGCATATAAAAGCCAACTCTTCTTCTTCTAGTTCCTTCCCTTGCAGATATAAAAGGAAAAGGCATATCTCCATGAGAGAAAGGGCTAGAGGCTTATTTTTAAAAAAAATGAAACCTGGGAATACAGAAATTCAGAGAACCTCTTTAAATTTTCAGTACCATGCTATAGCAATATAACAATCTTTTAGTGCTGTTTTAAAAGAGAAATAAAAATGGGGCGAGGGGGGAGGAGAGGGAATGGTTTGGTGATGATGACAATCCAATCATTGAAAAAGTGGGATGGGGGTGGGTGGGAATGGGTGAGGCAAAGAAAACTGACAAAAACATTGTGCACAAGGAAAAGGCGACTCAAAACCAGCTTCCAGAAAAATACTGGGGTAAAAGTGGTCTCAAAAGAACCAGAAAAACCATGGCGGGTGGGGGGACAAAGTAAGTGAAAGTAAGTGAAAACTAAAGGCACAAAAATGCATGCAGAAATCAAGCGTAAACCAACGCAGTATGGGGCCAGAAACAGCAGAAAAAACATATGTGGAAAAGCCCATTACAGAGTATACAGGCTGGGTCGGGTCTGAGGTCCCCATCCTGTGTCAGCTGTGAATTGCAGGTTCTCCACTATTCCCACATGCACAGTGGCTGATTCAGATCAAAACCACTGAAAAGGGCCTTTAGATCCCCTGAACAGTATTTTCCGAACCTGAAACAGTCTGGGGGGGGGGGCACTATCCCAGAGAAACCTGTGTGCTCCCCAAACAGTGCCCCCCCCCGGACTGTTTCAGAAAGAAAAAAATGGTGCAGGGAAGGTTGAAACCCTTTCTCTGTGGTCTAGACCTGAATCAGCCACTGCATTGACAAGAACTGGGAGAATCCACAACTCATATATGACTGTGTTATATCTGACATAGGATGGAGGCTCCAGACTAAAACTGTGTACTCTGTAATATGCAAATCATCCCCTATAACATTTCATTAATCTGGCTTGAAAGCATTCAGTAGATAACATTAATGTAGGCACTTTAGTGATCCACTGCAATACTGGAGAAATTTCCATTTGCAGCACAATTATGTAACTTTTATTGTTATGTGAAGCACCCAGAGCAATTAGGCAGAGTGCTATATAAATATGAAGTATAATTATCAGATAAAACTGTTTCCTCTTGGCTACAGGTCCCCTCCCCCAATTAATGAAACATGTCATTTTTTTTCACAGTGGCAGACATGTTTTCCGCCACCGTCTTACCAACTCCACAGGTCCATTAAAAAAAAAAAAAAAAACTAGTTCAAAATTTAGGAAAAGCTCTGCCTCTTTGAAGCAGCAGATTACATGGACAACTAGAACACAGAAACACCAGCTTTTCAACATTGCTATGGCAACCAGGACATGGTAGGCATGTAGACCGAACATCAAATTAAGCACTATGAGTGACAAGGTTTTTTTTAAACCTGTGCTGCCGAGGATATTCAAATACCAATTGTGGTGAATCTATAATTTAAATTCTGCCTCCCCCCACTATTCAAACACCTTCTGGGGGTGGAAAGAATGGGACAGACATATTAATCCTGCCTTAAAATGTTGTAAGGCAAGAGAACTGAGAATAAGGCAAGAGAACCAAGAATATTATGAAACAGCTTGCAAAGAAGCTATTGGTTAGAACGCTTTTACTCAACTATACCCTGCAGATTGTGGAAGACTGGAAGGTTTCGTTAATAGAGACTGATTAGTCAATGCAGATGAATACAGTTTTCTAAAGGAATCAGAGAGTTTGGAGCTTGCGTCATTGTTCTAAACAATCTGTACATAACAATCTGAATAAGGCAGTGGGTTGAAACAACTAGGGTTGCTAACCTTCAAGGGGCACCTTGGGATCTCACAGAATTACAATTGATCACCAGAGATCAGTTCCTTTGGAGAAAATGGCTGCTTTGGAGGATGGACTCTATAGCATTATATCCTGCTGATGTCCTTCTCCTCTCTAAAATCCTGCCTTCCCCGGGCCCTGCTCCCAAATCTCCATGAATTTCCCACCCCAGAGTTGGCAACCCTAGGAACAACCCAGAGAACTGTACGCAAGTATATTTACATAGTATTCAATCCTTATTTGCCTAGCCACTTCAGAGCAGGACAGATGTCTATCATCAGATTGACTGGATCGACCACACGGTCTTGCCCAGCTCTCTTGCCGTGCTTACCATACACGGCATCTTCATCCACAGAAAATTTGTGCTTCGCCTAAACATATCCGTGTTTGCTCGTGGACTTGTTGCAGTACAAGACTATGTATTTTGTGCAGTATAAGACTGTCTGATTTGTGTGTATAAATAAGAGCCGAGCAAGGCTTGTTGGGTTCAATTGAACAGTCAGATATTTTTTAGTTTGCATTGTTGCTTTGGTTAATTGTGAGCCTACGCGCTGCTTGTTCTCTTAAGCTTTCTCTAAGTTCAGCACAGGTTGTTAAGTTTACATAGCTGGAGATCTCCTGCTATTACAACAGATCTCCAGCTGATAGAGATCAGTTCACCTGGAGAAAATGGCAGCTTTGGCAATTGGACTCTATGGCACTGAAGCCCCTCCCCTCCCCAAACCCTGCCCTTCAGGCTCCGCCCAAAAAACCTCCCGCCAGTGGCAAAGAGGGATCTGGCAACCCTATTCATGGCTGAACAGTGCAGCCAGGCACAGGCACATATGCAAACAAGGTGCTGACAAACATACAAAGGCCTTCATCCCCTGGATCCTCATTTCTGCAGGACTACCTCTCCTCCTTGCTCTGTCACAACACCTTTGATCATCTGAGTAGGGTTTTCTGCAACTAATACATTGCAAATGAGCAAGATCAGCTGCCCATACACGTGTTTTCTGTGTGGTGCCCCCACCTTGTGGATTAACTTGCCTGAGGAAATCAGAAAGGCCCCCGTGCTTCTGTCATCCCAGAACTGTTCTGGAAGACACTTTTACAAAAATAAAAGGACTATATCATGGAGGGGCCATGGCTCAGTGGTAGAGCATCTGCTTGGCATACAGAAGGTCCCAGGTTCAATCCTTGGAATCTCCAGTTAAAGGAATTAGGAAGGTAGGTGATGTGAAAGACCTCTACCTGAGACCCTGGAGAGCCACTGCCGGTCTGAATAGATAATACTGACTTTGATGGACCAAGGGTCTGATTCAGTATAAGGCAGCTTCGTGTGGTCATGTATAAGAAAATAGACCAAGTGGGAGCTTTAATAAAGTAAACAGGACTGTGGACTATACTAATGCACATATGCCTTATCTGTTTTCTGTATATATTACCCTGGCTTCCCTGAATTGTCTTCTACTTAACACCATTTTCTGCATTGTTTAACATATCATGACTAATACTTCGTTTCACATTTCTGTAATCCTAGCTGTAAAATATCAGGGGGAGGGGAAAGATAATCTGAAACATATGCCATACACACTTTCCTATCAAATTTACGCTTCTTTTACGGATTTAACAACATAAAATTGATTGCACTATTTGGCATATTTGTAGAATTTAAAAGTATAAATGTCTTTGTTTTCTATAAGAAAAATTGCAAGCATACTTAGTACGTGAGAAAAAGTTGGAAAGTACTGCACCCAATACTACTATAGCAGAGATAGCTTTGGTTTTTGCCAGAGAAAGGGAAAAAATATAGTAGTTGAGGGCAGAAAACAAATTCTGTAGCAGACAAAAAGTATATTTGGACAGACACACAGTCAGAACAGGTGGGACACCATCATATTGGATATTGTAAAACTTTATAATACTAAACACACATAACTCTTTAATCATCATTACCTATTGCTGTAGATTGTTTTACATACACATACTCTGAGTAAACCTTGTATTTCATTTCACTCATTCCAAAGTGGGGAAAACCTCACAGGAGGTGTTTTTTTTTCAGTGCGCCCCCAAATTTCCCAGTTTTTCTACTGGAAAAATTGGGAATGTCTTCAAACTTTCATGCCACACATTTAAAATGAGTAACTTGTTTTTTAAGGCAACGTTTTTCTCACTCAAAAAGAGAATATATTGTAGAAGTTTTTTTCCAGTGCTTCCTAACTTTCCCCATGTTTTTCCATTGGAAAGACTGAAAAAGGCCTCATACTTTTTCATCCTATACATTCTGAGTGTGAAAAACCTTGTCCTAAGAAGTATTCCAGTCATTCTAAAAGAATTTTTCCACCAGAAAAAGTGAAAAGGAGCTTGGAAAAATCCTGTGTGTCCCCCTCCCATTAATTTTTCTGGGACCGTACATCTCTAAAACCTACTCTTAATTGCATTGTTTTAAGATGCCCATCCTACTGATTGCATTGACTTACACTGTGCGATCTACCTTGAGTCTCAGTGAGAAAGGCAGACTATAAATAAATGAATAAAGGACACCTTATATTTACAGTGATGCTGCTATTTGATGCCCTGCAAGTGCAGATTGGTCATTATAGGCATGCAACATCTCCTAGTGGGCTGAAGCCTCCCTCTCCCACCTGAGACGGGCCAGCCCAGTGATAAAAGTTCTGCCGCCGGTCTGCCAGGCCCACACAAGGTGATGGTGGTGGTACCTCGCCTGCCCAAGTCCTGCACAGAACAAGAGTGGTGGTACACAGCCTGTGTGAAACCAAGCCCCATGTGAGGGAAGCCTTGCTAGCTGGGTAGGCAGGCTGCCTCTTCCTCCTTTTGGCTCTCCCCTCTTTGGGTGAGCGGGGCTGGGGAAGGCCGCCTCCCTCTCTTCTTTGTGAGGAACAGGGCGCTTTTCCAGGGCTGTTTTCCGTTTCCCTTCCCAGCCCACCCTTGATGTCATGTATCACATCATGTGATTTTCTGCCCTGTTCTCCATTTGTGAAGTGACACATGAACACATGAAGCTGCCTTATACTGAATCAGACCCTCCGTCCATCAAAGTCATTATTGTCTACTCAGACCGGCAGCAGCTCTCCAGGGTCTCAGGAAGAGGTCTTTCACATCACCTTCTTGCCTAGTCCCTTTAACTGGAGATGCCGGGGATTGAACCTGAGACCTTCTGCATGCCAAGCAGGTGCTCTACCACTGAGCCACGGCCCCTCCTTAACAATGAACATCACGCAACCTCACCTTCTATTTCCCAGTCCATGAGAAACTTGCTTTAACTATGCTGTTAGTATCACCCACATTTTTTACACTATTGAGACCAAAAGACAATATTCCATGTATTTTCGGTGGCAAATTTGACCTGCTAGTACTGGAAAAGTCTAGAGCCATATGGTAACGTACATAGGGTTGCCACCCTCCAGGTGGTGGCTGGAAATCTTCCGCTATTACAACTGATCTCCATGTGACAGAGATCAGTTCCCCTGGAGAAAATGGCCACTTTGGAAGGTGGACTCTATGGCATTATACCCACTGAAGTCCCTCCCCTCACCAAACCCTCCCCTCCTCAGGCTTCACTTGCAAAATCTTCAGGTATTTCCCAACCTGGAGCTGACAACCTTAACCATACAACTTTATAGTGGGTGGAAGAAAAAAAAAAGCAAAAAAAAAAAAGTAAAAGGTAAAGGTCCCCTGCGCAAGCACCGGGTCATTCCTGACCCATGGTCACGTCACATCCCGCCATTTTCTAGGCAGACTTTGTTTACGGGGTGGTTTGCCAGTGCCTTCCCCAGTCATCTTCCCTTTACCCCCAGCAATCTGGGTACTCATTTTACCGACCTCGGAAGGGTGGAAGGCTGAGTCAACCTTGAGCCGGCTACCTGAAACCAACTTCCGTCGGATCGAACTCAGGTTGTGAGCAGAGTTTTTGACTACAGTACTGCAGCTTAACACTCTGCACCACGGGGCTCCAAAAAAAGTAAAAAACACACCATTTAAAGGGACTTTTGAGAATGCAGTGGTGAAAGTTTTCTGTTTGTGAACTGTCCTAAAGACATGGATTCTGAAATAAATTGTTATACATCATTACATTGCTTCTCCTCCTTTTTTCAAGGCACTTCAGAACACAAAACCCATACTAATACTTTTCTGGCCATCACTGGACTTCTACCTCTTTTCTTGAGCCAATTTGTATTTAGCTCTTGATCACATTAATTAAGAGCCTATCTTGTTCCACGGTAATTTGCTACTGGAAGAAAGCCAGTCACCTATTAAAAATCAAACAGCAATTTTGCCAAATAGTTGGCTTGTGTTTAAAAGTCCAGAAGCAAGGTTAAATAGGTTAAATCACATCTAAACTTTATAGTAGAATGTTACAAGTTTTTCCCCAGTCAAAAAGATAATCACTGGGAAAGAAGCAACATGGGAGAAGCTATCCCTGCACTTAGTATAAAGAACCAAATGAGAAACAGAGCAGTAGTAACTGTTTACACAAAGGCACTTCCCTTTCTTAAGATTAGAGCTCCTTAATTAATAAAGCTGCAACAGACGAAGCTGATGAGTGCATATATGTACACCAAGGGGGGGAATCAATTTAACTATAATTTATCAACCCATTCTGAAAAACTCACCGTTTTATATCCTTACACATATAGAATGAGATTAAATAGTTTAAAATAAGGACTCCAAAAATTATTATTTACATATGTGTGTTTAGCACAATGATCACTTTTGAACAATAGTCTATTATTTAGAGCAGCCATAACAACTAGACAACTATGGTCAACAGAAAAGTTAGATGATAATAATACGCACAGTTCCATGCTGAAGTCTATCCACAGAGACCAGAATTGCTCACCTGCATACTTAGGCCTTGCTTGCATGATACAAACACGGGCACCAACGGCCTATGATAGGAAACAGAAGGCATCTGCACCACTAGAGTTTGGGTAAGTGTCCGCACAGACCTGAAAAGCCACAGAACAGCTTTCCTTTACATGGCAAAGGAATCTTCTGTTAATAGGACTAGAACAAAACAGTTGTTCTGTTTGCCACACAATGTCCCCCCCCCACCACACAAATGGGGGAAAAAAATTCCATTTAGTAGTGATATTGATGTGAAGCAAGCAAGAAAACTTCCATGCAATTCGTGCCATTACTAGCTGGGATGACTAAACTCACTGGAAGTACAATAATAATAAGAGGAAGAACAGGGTTAAGACCCAGATCTAGCATTGTCCCAGTGAACTACAGGCATGACTAGTAACCCCTTGGCATGTTACTTTTTACTTGTGAAACATTTTGGAGTCTTAGAAGTGATTCACAATGAAATGCAAAGAGCTGTATTAGGAAAATAAGGGGAGGGGTGTGGCTCAGTGGTAGAGCCTCTGCTTGGCATGCAGAAGGTCCCAGGTTCAATCCCCAGCATCTCCAGTTAAAGGGACTAGGCAAGTAGGTGATGTGAAAGACCTCAGCCTGAGACCCTGGAGAGCCGCTGCCAGTATGAATAGACAATACTGACTTTGATGGACCAAGGGACTGATTCAGTATAAGGCAACTTCATGAAAACAGTCTCCTCTTTTTCTTTACTATTTTTCTTGCCTAGGTTTGTAACCAGAGTTTTTTTAAATTATTCTCTTAACATTGTCGAAGGCTTTCATGGTCAGAGTTCATTGGTTCTTGTAGGTTATCCGGGCTGTGTGACCGTGGTCTTGGTATTTTCTTTCCTGACATTTCGCCAGCAGCTGTGGCAGGCATCTTCAGAGGAGTAACACAGGACCTTTAGTGTTATTCCTCTGAAGATGCCTGCCACAGCTGCTGGCGAAACGTCAGGAAAGAAAATACCAAGACCACGGTCACACAGCCCGGATAACCTACAAGAACCAATATTCTCTTAACTTTTGTTATTATCAATTGATAATCTATTTCTCTCTACCACCAATATAAAAAACCGGGTTCTCTTCTTTCATCCCTACTACTGTTATACTATACATTTTAATTTTATTTCCATCTACTTTTCATTTGTAGGCATATTTTGTGGTTCCCTGCTTTATCTCTGTCTTACCTACCTTCTAGTTGATTAGTTTTCCATGCCTTTAAAGTCCCTTGCTTATTTTTTCATTCTTTGGCTTAATACATTTAAGATTACCCCTTTCAATGTGTAAAAATGCTGGACCCCTTGATAGGCAAACAGTATCCTTCTCACCATCTTTAAGCAATGACTAACAATCACGGCTTCTCTAAGGTATCTCCTTTTTGAACAACTTCCTCTCTATGTATTTTTCCATGCTCTTACAATATGTCACACCCTCTTTCCCATTTTGGTCTTTTTTTTTTTTTTTTTTTTTTTTGAAGCTGCTGGGTTTGTATTTTTTGCCTTTTTGTATTTTTAGGCTCTGGTCCTCACATACACACACCTATGCATTCAAGGGACTCCCAAGTTCATAGCCAAACCAAATCCTGCAACCTAAATCCTAGGAAGGGGAAGAGAGATCACTTCTTGTTAAAATTTCTTGTAATACAGTAGCAACTTTTAACCACTTCTTCCCGAATTGATGAATTATATCACTGATGTCAGAATAGCTTTAACTCCCATCCGTATAACATTTTTCTGTAATATAAAACTTTTAAGCCGTATGCCAGTCTGGGAAGCATTATTATTTTCACAATAATTGACTGTATTTCACTGCAAATATTAAAGATTAACAGCTTTGCTACAGCCCCAAACCACACAATTTAAAACCATATTTTGAAATACAGTGAGATTAGCTTCCAGTCTTCTGTAATGGAAGCTTGTTTATTACAGGTACATATGGCAACAGTTGGTATAGAACTAGGCTTGGCAGTCTTTTGCTATGGTGGACGTGTTTATTTACTTCATTTGTACCCCATCTATTTACCAAAACAGCTTACATTGTTCTCCTCTACTGTATTTTATCCTCACAACAAACCTATTAGGTTGGCTAGGCTGAGAATGTGTGACTGACCAAAGGTCACGTAGCAAGCTTACCTAGAAGAATGAGGGTTCGAACCTGGAGTACCCCAGATTCTAGTCTGACACTCACCACTGGTTCACACTTCTCCCTATAAGTAAATTTGTGTAGGATCAGTTTCACTTAAGTCCAGTTTCTTCTGCTTCAATTATAGTACCTCTAGTATCAAATACATCATTTGAAGAACAATGCTTAGTCCTCATGTTATACTGGTACAAAATCCTTCACCTATAGTGCAAGGAATTGTTTTGCTACAAGAATTACACAGATCTGCTTTGCAATATGTCACTCAGCTCAACTGCTGCATATTAAAGTCAGACTAATTGGTTGGAAAGGCTTTTGATTTTCCAGCTCATACAGTTGAAATAAATCCTTTTAAAGCACAAAAGGTCATTTGCTGCTCCCATTTATAATATTGTTTTTAAGTCTTCCCAATTGAATGAATATAAGTATTTAATTTTCCTGGGAAACCTATGAAAGCTTCGCTCTTAAACTGCTTATATTAAAATGTAAAACCAAATTAAAAATGCATTTCAGGTCCCCCCCCCACAGAAATATAAATTGTTACTGTGATGTACAATAAAGCATCCACTGATTAATGGGAACGGTCTTAATCATTAGATTAAGGTCCCAAATAACTATATTCAATTTGTGTTCAACCTGTAAAACAAACAAAAAGATGAATAGAACCAAGGCAAGATCCAGATTTATGCACTGCTTATGTGCTGTGGTCACCATTTCCATGTGGTACAATTCCTGAGAGCAGAAGTTCCAATACTGACCCTCCCTGGGATAATAAATATTCTAAACTAACTAGGCTTGGCAGGGCCTGTCTGGGAACTCCTCAAGTGATCTGCCTGTTGTTCGTAATTCACCATTTCAAACTTGTTTAACTAGTTAAGTCATGAGGCTTTCACAATCTCTCAAAGTGCAACACAACTGGGGGGAGGGGGCTGCATGGGAAAGAAGTAGATCTCTTGAAGGTACCACCCCACCCCCATTGATTTTAGTCTTGTAACTCCAGCTAGAGCCTAAAACTAGAAGTAACTCAGCAGACAGCTTTTTGGGGAGGGGAAAATCAGCAGACACAGAAGTAGGTTATGCAGCCCTTCCCATCCACTCCTGTAAGAGCCCCCCCTCCACCTCAGCAAGCACAGCTTTTAAAATGTGCATTTACTGAGATAACATACAGTGCTGCTGTGGTAAAGCATCAAAGATGCTAAAAGAAAGGTTTTGCCAGAGCTTCTATTGTAGGTTACAAATAGGGTTACCAGGTCCTTCTTTGCCACCAGTGGGAGGTTTTTTGGGGCAGAGCCTGAAAAGGGCAGGATGAGGGGAGGGACTTCAATGCTGTAGAGCTCAATTGCCATAGCAGCCATTTTCTCCAGGTGAACTGATCTCTATCGGCTGGAGATCAGATGTAATAGCAGGAGATCTCCAGCTACTACCTGGAGGTTGGCAACCCTAGTTACAAAGAGGCATGGCGGGAGAAGAGATGCTGGATCTATTTGTCAAAGGCTGCTGGCCTAACTTTCCTAAATCCTTACAAAAATTGGTTACTGGCTATGGGCTCTAATTCCACAGAAATAAAGCTAGGAAACCGACTACAGCTCAAGTAACACATTTACACAAAAGGGAGACAAGCCTAAATATAAGACTACCTCTATTAAAAATGGTTATACACAAAATGGGTATTAATTACTTTACACAACTGTAACTTGTGTACAAATTTAAAGACAGCCCGCTTTTTCTTGATGTCACATGTGGAACAAATCTAGTCTTGCTTCCAAACGTAAAGGTACGCTTCTGGCCTGCCCAAAGGGAAACTTCAATTTTTCCCCCTATTCCTCTCCACCAAGTAAATGAAAAAGGCACATGGTAATAGAGGCATGTGCAATCATCCCTTTACACAGACAACACTTTAAGTAAAAAGCTTACATTTCTAAGTTCACTGCTTCCCAACGGCACAATGTCGAAAGCCACAATTATAATAACCATATCTACTTTAGCAGCACATGTGGAAGGGTAAGAAGGAGGTGAACTGTTCATTGTAAAACTTGAAGTACTAAGATAGACAACGGCAGGATGCAGGTGACCATTTATACACTGGACAAGCCTGAGTATAAGACTATCCCCCTAATACCGTAATACTATCATCATGTCTCTGAAAAAAAAACTATTGCCTTTCCCAGCCCAGCTTACTTTTTTTTAAAAAGAAGGCTTCATATTTAAAGTTCAAATTGATTTCTACACTCAGAGCAACATCAAAAGCCCTGTTCACCCCAGATAGTATGAGTGCTTCATTAGAAAGTCAGGATTTGTCAGGGAAATTTCTCCTAAAGGAGAATGCCATACTAGGCAGAGATTCAGAGATTTATAGCTCATGCGGAAAAAGCCGTTAGGAAGCAGGCTGCCACTTTAAAGACAAGGAAGCAGACGGCCACTTTAAAGACAACAGACCATACAATCTGTTATTTATTTATTCTGTTTTTGATTGGTATCTCAGGGTGTTTTGAAGAGAACAGCTGAAAACTGTCACTTTGAAAACACAGGCAATATAGCAGGAGGATAACCATTCCAACTGAGCCCTACTGGTTAAAAGGACAAAGCGTTTTCCTACTATAACCCTCTATTGAAAGTTCTGACACACAAATACACATATGGACAACACACTTCAGGCCATAATGTGCTCCTACAAGCAGGAGGCAGTTCACTGCAAATGGTGCTGATGTTCAGAGGTAGTTAGCCATTGCCTGCCTGTGCTTACACATAGCCCAGCTATATGCTTGTGGGGAAATGAAGTCCTCTCCAGAGCAAAAATATTTTCCCCAAACCCAAAAATACAGTGTGCCGTCATACTCCTTGTAGCATTGGGGGGAGAAATTCACAATTATTCAGAGCAAAGTTAATTGGGTGCAATTCTATCAGGTCACTCGTTCATCAACCCCCATCTACTACATACACCACTTACACCACTTCTAACTACTGCAGCTCTCAGCCATCTGCAGTTTCCTCTCTGCTTATTCTTCCTTCTCCTTTCACACTTTTCTGCCTGCGCCTCTGGGCAACCCTCTTTGAAGACCCAACCCTCAGTTCTTTCACCCAATTCTTAGGCTTCTGCTTGGCTTTCCTCTCTTAAGGATTGGAGTACCCTAGCCAATAGCAGCTAGATACTAACAATGCCATCTTGCCGATACATTTGCAAAGTTCAGCCAATCACTGCCAATGCTTTCAACACCACAAAATTTCTTCCTGCATAACATATTGTTGCCATTCCCTAGGAGAAAGAAGATATGTCCTTTTGCCACATATGACTAAGATGACAGGAGCATAAATTAGGTTCACAACTCCAGTTTATTGTATCTCTTTGGTTCCCAGAACAGCCATTATGGGCCAATAGTGATACAAAGAAGTATACAAAATGGAGGGCATTGAAACAAAATCAGAGGTATTCTATAGCCCACAAATCATGAAATTAAGATACCCTTGATGACTGCATTGAGATCTCACAGCTATGGGCCCAAGTTGGTTAATTGCTGCTCTTACATTTGCCTATTTTCTGCTCACACAACACAGAATATTCCATCTAACTTCAAGGTGCCTCAATGTGGGCATCTTAAAAGACTGAGGCTCATTCTCCCCCACTAATCAGGATTTATAATAGAGATTAAATTTAAGATTATCAGTTGCCAGAGAAGAAACAAACCTGAATTTGTTAAGGGGACCAAATTTAGACAACCAATAAATTGGAGTTACCGGTAGTTGAAGACTTCTAAGCTATGCAAGTCGGAAGAGGAGGGAATACATAAACCAACATAAGAACATAAGAAAAAGCCATGCTGGATCAGACCAAGGCCCATCAAGTCCAGCAGTCTGTTCACACAGTGGCCAACCAGGTGCCTCCAGGAAGCCCACAAACAAGACAACTAACCAGATTTGTGCCACTCATGAATAAATTCTGGTTTGTCCACGGCATGTGAATTGAGCCCAGCCATTACATGAATCTTCAAACTGCATAACATCTTATTTGATGGTCAGGGGCTTCCATAAACCTTTCCTCCCAGTATTTTTCCTACTTAAAAACGGTCATACAGCTTCCTGCAAATTGAAAAGGTAGGGCGGCTTTTCTCCAAGTCAAGGGAGGAAGTGGTTTAAAAGCCATTCTTCCTCCACACTATCATCCTTCTCAAAAAAAAGTTTCTGCACCTGCTTTGGAAAAGAAAAACACTGTTTTGAAATGATCAGAGTTTTCAAAATTGGTCTTTTTTTTGCGGGGGGTAAAGTATAACAGTACTTTGAGCTTCGATGTGTGCCCCTGTCTCGCCTTCCTTGCCACATGCATCAGGAAACCACAACAGGCATCATGACACCACTACTCGCACATTTACAGGTCACACAGTTTCCAAACCAATATAGTCTCAGATTGACCAATAGAGACATTCAAGATTAAAACCATGCATGAGGAAGGCGACAGTTAAAGGCCAGTTCGCAACATCAAATTCTTGTTCATTAATGCTACCCAGCCATTTTCTTTTGAAGTGTTTTTATGAAGGAGCTTCCTATATATGGAAAACCCAGACATCGAGAAGTTACGAGTTCAAGTGTTCCCCTTTGATCTTCTAACTTTGAATACAAGGACTTAAGAGTTGCAATCTGTCCATTTTTCTCCCTGACTGTAGAGGAATACAAAAAATGAAATCTGGCACCAGGAGCAACTTAGGTTCCAGACACTTAAAATCCAGGAATGAAGGAAAGGAATGTGTTGGTTAGGGTAAAATGTTCCCCCTCTCAACACAGCTCTTCTCTTTTTGTCTTTTGGCTCACTGGGGTTCACACTTATATTTCCAGTAACATATATTTGGAAACAGTGGTGAGCAATCACAGAGAGCAATTATTATATCAACAGACCAGGATGAGCCAAATGACAAGAGCAGGGTTCAGCTGAAGGGGAGACAACATCCAGACCTCTTTCTCACCATCTGGACCAAGGCACATTAAGCACACAAAAAGGGCCCTTCTGGATTATATCAAGGGTCCATCTACTCCAGCATTCCATCTCAACAATGGGCAGCCAGATGCTTCTGAGAATCTTACCAGAGGAACACGAAAGTAACATTTTCCTGTTTGGCGCCAACATCCAGTATTCAAATGAATAAAGACCTAAGTTCTATTAATGTGACCAGTCATCTCTACACTACATTAGACCTCTCCAACTCTACTGCCTCCCTAAAGGGAGATCACTAGGTAGCCCTCCTTCCCCACCACTGATCTGCATTGTACAAATGCTTCCGTTTTGGAATCTTACTCTAATTCCACAAGATCAAGGCTTTACTGGACACGGTAGTGATGAAACCGGAACCAACGTCTCTCAGAGTTTGAGTTTTAAAGACAAATGATGTCCATGATTATTATAACTGAAAATGTAAAGTGGTGGGTGAACCAGTTGTTTCAAAAGTGCAGGACCCGAGGCTTTACAAATCTTTACAAGGCTGAGCAGTACATAACATCAGTGCCTGTTCCTACCATTATAAAAAATGAATGTCTTATATAATAGGTAATCATCTTCAAGGTGATGTAAAGATATGCATAATTTTGGCATATCTTGTAGGGACTTCCATGATTACATACACCAGAAAAAAACTAGCATATGAAATTACTGTGGAACTTACACCTGTTTATCTCCTCATTTTTAAAAACTGGACACAGAGAGTGCCCAGATCTTCCTTTAGTGGGGAGGACAAAGAGAAACTGATTCACAGGCACATCTCTTTATATGAAAATGGCACAAAATTTACTACCATGGCAAAATACAGTGCAAGATCCTCCTTTAAATGCTGCCTTTAAGGGCGAAAACACATGGTCGCTTTAGCCTCCTTTATTCCCTGTTTCAGCCAAGATCGAATTCAAGTTCGGCAAAACGAATGCGTTCAATCCTGGCTGAAACAGGGAATAAAGGAGGCTAAAGTGATCGTGCGTTTTCGCCCTAAGGCAGAAGCATTGGAATCACAGCAAATGACTGATCACATATGGATCTCAGTAGCATATACTAGTGTCAGTTTTGTTCTGGTTCCCACATGTGCCAGTTCACTAGAAGGTCACAGCAAACAGCAGTAGCAATACCCCATCATGGCACATTCGACTTCTCCTAATGCCACTTTTGACTTGAGGAGATTGTAGAAAAATAAGCAGTGTCTGAACTTAAATTGGGGGGGAGCTAAAATATATCAGGGAAGCAGCACTCCTGGTGTAGGACTTGTGAGACCCAAACACATATTAGAACACAGCCAGAATAGGTACAGATTTTTGGGACCTTGGGCACAGGCTATCCCTGTGGCCCTTTATCACAGCTTCTCCTCCCCTTCTACAGTTGAGGCTACAGTATACTAGCATGCACTTATTTTGGCCCCAAAGACAATACTAGGTCAACAGGGATCTAAAAGGAGCTCCTTGCAGAGGTTACAGGAGCCTCTGAGAAAGCCTCCCATCTCCGACCTACACACACATACATTCTACAACTGCACCAAAGAAAAAGAAAAGGATTACTAGAATCTTGCTATTATAGGCTCTTAAACCCAGTATCTTGAAGCACTGAATCCATCTATTCGCCTTTTGTTACATTCCATATTAATTCTATAATGAAAGAGATTTAACCTCTGATACAAGGAGAAGTCACCTATCTGGCAGTACCATTTAAAAAAAAAAAAATTGGTATTTTCAATCTGCTTTTCAAAGCACGAATGTGTTTTAATATGTCTATCCCCAATAAGATTTAAGATTCACTAATATAATTCAAAGTAAAGCTATTTGAATGGGTACAGGCAATTACAGGAGGGGACAACATATGCTAACGCAGGGATTCTAGAGGGGGGAAATAAAATACATAACACGTGTGTTATATGGTTGTCTTAACAGTCACATGCTGCATACTTCAGCATGTTTTTAGCATATGTTGATAAAGGGCACAAAAAAGGAAGTGAACACACAGAATATATTTTTAAACTAAACTGAAACCTACTGTTACCCTGCAAAAAACTTAAAAAAACCCTGAAATATTAGTATTTCCTGTTTTAATCAAATTTCATAACATTTCAGGAAAGTTCACTGCATATAAAAGAAGCTAATGAAAAACAGAATAAACGGCCTATGAACAGACAAGCAGTTGTGGGCACTTCAAGTGATTTTCCTGCAGCAGAGTTCACACAACTTTACACAGCTATCCTGGTTTAACTGTTACTCATTAACTAGGAATAAAAGGGGTTAGTGAAGATAAACATGATGGTCTGGCTGCCAAAATTACGCCTATCAATACATATGTCTTACTGGGAACTATTTGTAGAAAGCCACAGTAATCACAAGCACCAAGTGTACACCTAAAAAGTACACACAATCAATCGTGACTTCTTAACCAGCAAATGCATTTGAACTTCCACAAAATCAGTCCCATTAACTACTCTGAGAATCACATATTCTTCACATATACACAGAGGTTAATCCAACCCAAGTTAGGCACTTGTTCCACCATACTGAAAGGCAAGGAAACTTCTCACTTCATTATTTAGGAGAAGGCATACCCTGCTTTTCGCCTTCTCAAAACAGCTGATAAAAGTCTTGGGAAAACTACTAAACTGTACATTTAAACAGCTTGATTGCACAAACAGGAGTGTGTAATCAACAGAACTTGATAGTGCTTC